>NC_052533.1:52878110-53186444 GCF_016699485.2 Gallus gallus
TTCAGGATAGAAGGCGAGCAGTCAAGAACTATGGGGAGTTCACTAATAAAGGAACAACAAGTAAATCTTGAAGTATTACAGTTAGTTTTAAAGTTTCTGAATCAGTGTGTATCTAATTGGATAGATAAGCAAACTTGCTTATATCCATACTTGGATTATGGATAAGCAAAAACATCCCTGAATTTCTGAAAACTGGGTTCTCTCTTGATGGAGAGCTTTGGGGCAAAATTGGCACAAAACTATGGGAGGCTTCTACTACTAAAGACAGAACAGCTGCTAAACTTTTACGTGTTTAATGCCAACTAATGTAAAGGCTTAAACAAATTTAACAAGGAAGAATTTCTTCTGACTATTCCCTATCACCCTCCCTCCCACCCCCGCCGCTGCTGCTTGGTATGGGAAGCAGCCCCTGCCCTGGACCCGTTCCACAGTTCCGACTCCAATCCTGGACGGGGAGAAGAGATATCACAACCCCACCCCGCGCTCCTGCCCTCTGCTCCAACCCTGTCACTCACCGTGCCTGCTCTGGTTCTCCGCTCTGCCCCCAGCACTCACTGTGCCACTCTCACCCTCTGCCCCTTCTATGTCGCCTGCTGCTGCGTCTCTGCAGCCTGCATGCAACTTAGTTAAAGACAAAGATGGACTGGAACCAGAGGAACTTTTTGATCCTGGTCCAGTAGATCCGGAAGACAAACTCAACATTTTCCCTCCTGATTATAATTTGAAGGGAGTGGGAAAGAAAAATTCTTCTACAACGTACTACAGGTGCTTTAGAGCAGTGCAGAAAAACAATATTATGGGGTGATGCCGATACGTTGCAAGCCTTTCCTGTGATGCATTGTCCAAATTGCCCCCCCCAGTGGGAACCCCTGCCTTATGAGGCACTAAAGGAGCTAAGGAAGTCAGTGAGAGATCATGGAATTCAGTCTGCCTTTACACATAAACTTTTGTTTGCAATCGGTGACACTTATGTTATGACCCCTCATTGTGAAGCAGAATTCACCAAGCATTGGATTGTTCACCCACTAATAGGGAACATGAGCTGGGATTAGACCGTCGTGAGACAGGTTAGTTTTACCCTACTGATGATGTGTTGTTGCGCTAGTAAACTGCGCTAGTAATCTGGAAAATTTTGTTACGAATGATCCTGTCTCCCATGCAATACACCATGTTTATGACTGAATACTGAGAACAGGCTACCGTCTAGGTGATGAATAATTTGAATAACTTAAATCATATTGGTATGGAGGAGCTCATGGGGGAGGAGGTCCAGGCAACACCTCAGGCCCAGGCGCAGATGGGTAGGCAATGCCTTGAACAAGTTAAGACTTTGGTGTTGTGTGCTGTCTGTTGGATACCCGATACTAATTTGTCTAATGCTTCATTTGCATCAATTAAGCAGGGGGCTGCTGAGCCCTACATTAAATTTCTTGACCGTTTACAAAATAAGCTAGAAAGACAAGTACAAAATCAAGCTGCCCAGGAGCTTAAGCCCTTTGCTTAAGCAATTAGCAGTAGAAAACGCAAATGCGGACTGTCAAAAAATTTTACAACCCTTAAAGAATGCAGATCCATCCATTACTGACATGATTAAAGCCTTTCAAGATGTAGGCATGGAAAGTCACAAAATGGCCTTGCTAGCAGACATGCTGGCAGCCCAACTTGATGCAAGGTCAGCTCAAAGAATGAAGTGTTACAGCTGTGGGGAACCCGGTCATGTACAGAGGGACTGCAAAAAGCCTAAGCAAGCAAATAAAAATGCTTGTGCTATTCCAGCTCGACCTTGTCCCCAATGCAGGAGGGGGCTACACTGGGCAAGAAAATGCTGATGTAAACTCCCTGTTGCTGCATGGTACTGCGATCTGCTGGGAAACGGGAAGAAGAGCACGAGACTGCATGCTATGACAACAAATACGGTCCCAAATCGGTTGGCCACTGCCCGGCCAGCTTACTCAGACCAGCCACTGCCAGCAGTGTGGGAATGGACTTGGCCACCGCCCATACAGTGACGCTGACTGACAGCACCGTGACCCTCATTCCAACAGGTGTAATGGGCCCCCTTGGGGACAGGCGTAGTGCCCTCTTATTAGGACGGTCTTCTGTTACACGGATGGGACTTTTTGTTTTACCAGGAGTTATAGACGCCGACCACACAGGGGAGATTAAGATAATGGCATGGACGCCCTTACCCCCCTGCTTTATACCCAAAGGCAAAAAAATAGCACAATTAGTCCCTTTTCATTCTATGGCTGAACCTGGCATCAGGGACCGAACAGGTGGATTTGGGAGCACGGACAAACCTACTGTGCTATGGACCACACAAGTGTCAAAAGATGAACCATTATTGCCATGCTTAGTAAACTGCCAAGAGTTATTAGGCCTAGTGGATACTGGAGCTGATGTTACCATCATTAAGTCAAGTGAGTGGCCACTAAAAGACCCTCATTCTGCTACTGTAGGAGTTGGGGGTTTGTAGCAGCCCAAACAAAGTGCTCGAATTTTATCTTTTGAAGGGCCCAATGGTTGCATTGCTCACGCTGCTCCTTACATCTTGCCAGTTCCCTGTACTTTGTGAGGTCGTGATCTTTTAAGTCAATGTGGCGTGATTTTGCAGACAAATTTTCAATAAGGGCCATTGATCAGCAGCAACCTATACCCCTAACTTGGAAAACAGAACAACCTATTTGGGTAGATCAATGGCCCTTAACAGAGGAAAAGTTGCTGCATTTACATGAGCTAATTCAAGAACCGCTAGCTGCTGGTCACATAGTGCCTACTACCAGCCCTTGGAATACTCCAGTCTTTGTTATCCTCAAGAAGAGTCAAAAATGGAGGCTTTTACAGGACCTGTGCACTGTCAACGCTGTAATTGAGCCCATGGGGGTGTTGCAGCCTGGTCTTCCTTCGCCTTCAATGTTACCTTCAAATTGGCCAATAGCAGTCATTGATTTCAAAGACTTACCATTCAACTTCATCCAAAAGACGCACCATGATTCACTTTCTCAGTGCCCTCCATCAACCAACAAAGCCCTGCTCAGCAGTATCATTGGACCGTGTTACCACATGGAATGCTTAGTAGTCCAACAATATGTCATTTGACTGTAGCAAGTGCATTACAACCAGTACAAAATGCTAGACCTCGCGTCCTTCTTTATCATTACGTGGACGATATATTAGTAGCAGCAGAACAAGAAGAGAGTCTAAAGGACACTTAACTGTTCATCCGGCAGGCAGTCCAATCTGTCAGTTTACAAACAGCAGAAGAAAAAGTGCAGCTTAGTTCTCCATGGAAATATTCAGGATGGAAAATTACATCTCACACCATTCAGCCACAAATCCTCAAAATAGTACCTCATGTGCAAACACTAAATGATCTGCAAAATTATTAGGAACCATCAATTGGTTGTGACTGCTTTTGGGTATTACTACTCAAGAGCTGCACCCTCTATTCCAGATACTCAAAGGAGACCCAGATCTAACCTCTAAAAAACAATTAACACCAGAAGCACTGCAATACTTGGACTCTGTAATAACATCATTGCAACATCGATATTGCCATCGTGTTTGTTTATCATTTCCAGTATCTCTTATAATAATATCAAAATCCTGTCACCCATATAGCTTGTTATATCAATGGGATATCTCAAGAAAAGATCCTCTCATTATCCTCAAATAGATATTCTTACCACATACACTTTCAAAAACCATTACCTCACAAATGGAGATGTTTGCAATGCTAATACGGCGAGGTTGACATCATCTACAAATTTTACGAGCTCTTGACCCTGATTGCATCTACATACCTGCTTCTAAAAAAGATTTAGATTGGATGCTTGCACAGTTGCTCGCTTTACAAACTGCTATGGCAGACTATACCAGACAAATCTCCACCCATCCCCCCAAACATCAGTTACTACATAATTTGAGTGTACTGTCCCTTACCACTAGTAGTTTACTTTCACATGTTCCAATACCTAATGCTGCTACTGTATTTACAGATGGTTCCGGCAAGACACACCAACCAGTGTGTTCTTTGGTGTGCGACTGCTACACGATGGCAGTCAGACATATACATGTTATTGATGAATCACCTCAAATTGTAGAACTCGCTGCGGTAGCTTTTCAAATTTTTTCAGAACGAAAGCTTAATATAATAACTGCCTCTTTGTATGTTACAGGTATCATTCAGCAGATTGAAGGATCTTTTCTTAAGGAAGTTAACTACCCTGCTTTGTTTGCACAGCTCCAGCGAGTTTTACGTTATCTCTCACCGTACTCTTCCTTATTTTATTATGCATATTCGATCACACAGCAAATTGCCTGGTCCTTTAACTGAGGGCAACCGTAAGGCTGATCAAGCCACAGTTGCCTTTGCTACCCCTCAATTATTTCAGCAAGCGTGACTCTCCCATTATTTTTTCCATTAGAATAGGAGAGCCTTACAGAAACAATTCCAACTGACAGTGGATCAAGCCCATAACATTATTCTAACATGCCCAGACTGCCAGGCAATTGCCCCTTTGCCTCAAACTGGGACAAATCCCCATGGCACAGCACCTCTTCAACTGTGGCAGACAGATGTTACTCATGCTCCTGAATTTGGCCATCTAAGATATGTACATGTAACAATAGATTCTCATTCTTCTTACATGTTTGCCACAGCACATACAGGCAAATGCAGTCGTGATGCATGTAAACACTGGTTATCTGCTTACGCTGCTATGGGGATCCTACATACTATAAAGACAGATAATGGACCTGAGTATACTTGTAAGGCCACTCAGACTTTCCTCCAAGAATGGGGCGGTTAGGCATATTACAGGCATTCCTCATTCTCCCACCGGACGAGCTATCACTGAGCGTACTCACCAAACATTGAAATCCATTCTTAATAAACAAAAAAAAAGGGGACTATGGGAGACACGCCACAAGAAAGATTATATAGGGCTTTGCTTGTGCTGAATTTTTTGAATCGTGATCATACAGATATAACTTGGGTGGATCGTCATTTTGGGACCTCCCCAGTGCTCAAGGAACAGCCTATGGTTAACGTTCGGAATATGGCCACAGAGTCCCTTACCACTGATAACTTGGGGTCGTGGATATGCTTGTGTTTCCACCGGGACTGGCCCTACTGGTTCCAGCATGATATGTTCAGCCTCATCTCAAGGCAGAAATAGCACCCAGCCTTTATAATGACTGGGGTTGTGTGCTTCTGACTTAGTGGTATTGCTTTGTAACTTGTTGTATTGCAAATAACAACATTAGTAATGGTATGACATAGTGGGTGATTTTCTTGTGTTTCCAATGCAGTCTCAAGAATTAGAATTATTAGGCATTATCTAGGTTGCGTGCTTCTTCTATTTTAGTAGTAGGTCAAATGTGAATTAAACAGGATTTGATGTTACCAGTTCTGGAATCTACAGGAATAGCTCTTTTTATATATTAGTAACACTCAGTTATGATGTTATCAGCCTATCAATTAGTCTTTTCTTAATTTGCAAAGACAAAACCTGGAAAGGAATCCCAGGCAAAGGGATGACCCTGTATTATAGAATGCCTAACTCTCTTTCATCCCACTAATTAGGATTTTTAAAATGTGGCCATGCATCACTTGAGACAAAGGCGCATGCTATCTTACTTTATTCAGCATATGATTCTGATATAGGCTTCTGGAATACTGCCCAGCAGATTTTTTAGTTCACTAATCCCTTCAACTGGCACCTATGTCAGGGACATGAAGGTCCCTCGTTGAAGAATGATCTTGGAATGAAACAAAGTGTTCTGACAGTTTTAAGGGAACTGATATTTGTGGCTATAGCTGCAAATATTTTGTTCCGTAGAGAGAGCTAACCTTGGTAGTTTATTCTGTTTTGCAAGCAGGTGTTTCACTTGGGCTCTGTATCATGCACTGGCCACACGGATGTGATGTAAAAATGGAAAGTACCTTTCAGACCCTGAGAAGAATAAAAGCAGAAGAATATCTGTGGTGGGTGAGAAAGGAAAAGTACACTTTGAAGCAGGGAATGTCCTGCTGACACTGCCTATCGCATCCACTGCCAACATGTTCCTTCTCTCTCCTTTTCCACAGTTTGCTGTTTCTCAAGGGTCAGTAAGTAATAATGCACTAGCTTAGGGAGTTTCTGCTTCCCACTCATGGGATTGTCTAAAATGGATGCTTATGTGTGTGTGTGTGTGAGTGTGCGTATGTTGACTAAAACTCATAACTCTCTGTGCTGCTCTGAATGCATAATTTGCTTGCCTCTCTGCTCCTGCGATATCCTTCCTCTCAGATCCAAATGTATCTTGAAACAGTACTGCTCAGGCTTTAGCCACATTCATCAAGTTAGGTTGTTAGCCATACTAAAGAAAGTAATGCCCCTAGTGATACTCTAGCACATCTGCCCACTAATATTGATTCTATCTGACATGCAATTTCATAAAGTTGTACAACCATTAATGTTCTATTAGCTCAAAGGCATGGTTGTGAGCACTCTAAAAGCATTTGTTGTACAAATTTTAGTGATCATTCAAAATCAATATATCAGAGTATATGAAAGTTGAAGGCTGTTTTCTAACCAGTTACAGATTAACACATAATGGGACCCTCAGGGATTTATTTCCAGGTTGCAGAAACTTGGGCTTCAGGACAAACGTGTTTGTTCTTTTTAGTGGGTTTAACAGTATTTCTTCTTGTTATGCTATGTTTGCCTTGTCTCTTTTCTCATATTTAGAATATTATCAATCGAGGTCTTGATTGAGTTATAATGATTGTTATTAATATAATTAGTATTATTACTCTATAGTATGGCAGTATTTTGTGAATAAACAAAAAAGGGGGAATTGTGGGAATACAAGAAAAACTGTTCAGAGCAGCAGCTGTGGAGCAAGATAAACAGCATGAGAACCAAGGACGCCTCTAGAAGAAGAAAGAACAGCTCATGGCTCTGATTGGATAAGCACCCACATGAACGGTAAGGAGTGTTTGTAGAATACTCTATTGACATGTAAAGGTGGATGGGAAAGCTGTAAAGGCAGATGAGAAAGCAGAAAAAAAGAAAACTTGTGAAGGTATATAAGTGATGTAAGAAGTTGTAATAAAGGATTTGGATCGTTCACATCTGAGTCTGTGCATCAGACTCTGCAGGGAGGAGCTTGTAATATGAGGTCCCTTATTCCTGCCAAAAAACTTAACCAAGTCTGGAATCTCAAAGGTGTCATCATAAATTGCCTTCTCCATTCCTAATTCTCTAATATAAATTTGATGTTCCTCCACTGAGGTCCATAGACCAGTATTAGTCAGAGCATCACTTTTTTGGGGCCATGTGATTCTTCACGCTGCCATTATCCATTGGATTAGAGAATGGTTTTCATCATTATGTATCACAGTGGCATATAGCCTTTGTCTGTGCTCCCAGGGCTGACTGGGTCCTTTCCTCAGGTGCTCAATCAGTGGTTCAGGACGTGACTCAACAGTTCCCATACAGCATGAAATTATATCCTCATGGAAATGTAGGTTTCAGATTTATGTTAATGAAAAATAATATTTTTACTGCATAAAAGCTTGTCTGAGCTTAGCACGAATCCAATAAGGATATGTTAAACAAATGCAGACTTTCATTCCAGAAAGTCACAGTAAAGAACCAACTTAACTTGTACTAGATTCTTTGTTTTACTGTTTCCTCCTCTCTTTATGATAGAGTATGATAAAATATTTATAACCAAGCCAGTCTAGATAGGTAAAAATATTGTTAAGAAGTAAAAGGGACAGTCATGATTCCCTCCACCCCTTGAATAGAAACATACATAAATAACTAAAAAAATTACTTTACTGTTATTCATTACAGAATTAACAGAATGGTTGAGGTTGGCAGGGACCTCTGGGACCATCTGCTCCAGTCCTTGCTCAAGAAGGGACACACAGAGCAGGGTGCCCAGAATAATGTCCAGGTGGCTTATGTAAGATTTCCAAGGAGGAGATTCCACAGCTTCCCTGGGCATCTGTGCCAGAGCTCTGTCACCTACAAAGTACAGAAGTGTTTCCTAGTAGCAAGGGCACACTCCCTGCTCATGGTTGACTTGGTTTTTACCAGAACTCCCACCTCCTTTCCTGCAGAGCTGCTTTCCAGCTGGATGAACCTCAGCATATCCTGGTGCCTGGGGTTGTTATCCTCCCAGAGCAGGACTCTGTGCAATGTTCCATCATATTGTGTCCCATAACATGAGGGTCACATAATGGGAATCTTTTATGGGAATGTTTTATGAGCATTGCGAGACTGAAAATAGCTTTGAATTCAGCAGGATAAATCTGAAAGGTTTGTCAATATCAGGATGAGAACAAAATAGATCTGGGAATTGGGATTACCAGAAAGAATGGCAGGAGGAATGAAAACTAAAATTGGAAGAATATATGAAGTATGAATGCTGCTCTAAAAGTAATGTCTTCTATGTTATTACATTGCCCACAACATCAGAGGCTGATGTTGGTGATATGACAGGACAGGTTGAAACTTCCCATCAGTATTCCATTTTGTTGCCACACAACAGAGGACAGCAGAGGGGCAGTCTAAAAAAATGACATTTGATACAGAAGTGCATATGAAGCAAAGGTGTGTCACTGAATTCCTCCATTCAGAAAAAATGGCACCTACTGACATTCATCAGTGCTTGATGAATGTTTATGGAGACCAAACAGAAGATGTGAGCAGAGTAAAGCGGGGGTGCATTTCAGCAATGATGCTACTGTAACATCTGTGAATAGTGAGTCATCTCCCCTGTAGTATGGCACGAAGGCTCTTGTTCTTCACTGATGAAAATGCATAGCCAGTACTGGTGGCTATGCTGAAGAGAAGTGTTTTGTAGCTGAGAGTTTGCTCTATCAAATAGTGTTATTGTGGTTTTTGTATTTGTTGTAGTTTCCATGGAAACAAATAGGGGATGTTACTTTTGGACTGGTCAATATACGCTAATCTACTGGTAGTCTTCATACTCAGTTTCCTATCTGGAAATACTGGCTTACTCAGACGCTCAAAAATAACCACCAAAACAACAGGTCATCTAAAAATACTGGTGGCATTTTGTAGTATTTATGTTACCTTTTTAAAATTATACTTTCTGGAATAACAACAAAATTGCATTCTTTTTCTCTTGTTGTACTTCGGGGTTGGAAACTTGGATTTATTTTATTTTACATTTTTTATTTAAACAAAAGTTGCTGTTTTCACATATTACTGTAACTGGTAATTAAGGAAAATATCATAAAATCATAGAAGTTGTAAGGTATCCATAAGGATCACCGAGTCCAACTCCTGGCTGGAGCCACAGGACCACTCAAAAAATCAGATCCACAAGTCTGAGAGCATTGTCCAGACACTTCTTGAACTCCGAAAAGCTCTGTGTCAGTACTCATGGTAAGGCTGCACCAGTGTAGTGTAGAATGTCACAATTACTTCCCTTGACCAGCTAACAGTGCTGTGCTTGCTGATACAATTGACCACTTGGCCTTCCTGGCTTCCTGGACACACTGTTGACTCATGTTCAACTTGCTGTCTATCAAGACTTCCAAATATGAAATATTTGGGCAGAGATTGCTCTCGACAGCTACCTGAAGGGAGGATGTGGTGAGGTGGGTGTCAGCCTCTTCTCCCGTGTAACTAGCAATAAGACTAGAGGGAATGTTCTGAAGTTGCACCAGGAGAGATTCAGGTTAGACATTAGGAAATAATTCTTCTCTGAAAGAGTGGTCTGGTGCTAGAATGGGCTGTCCATGGGATGCCCAACTGGGAGGCAGTTATGTCATCGACCCTGGAGGTATTCAAGAAATGTTTGGACATTGTGTTGAGGAACATGATTTGGTGGGAAATACTGATGATACATAGATAGTTGGACTGGATGACCTTAGATGTCTTTTCAAGTCTTGGTGACTCTATGATAGGGACAAGAGGTGTCTTGTGTAAAGACATGATTATGCTCGATAAATAAAAGGAAAAAAAAAGAAGGAAAATAAACATTATGATGACGTCACTCAGACATGGATTTAGTGAAGGAGACTGTCAGTATTGTAGCTTCCTGATAGTGTCACCTGATGTACCTCTGCCAAAAAACATGTCCATTTATGTTCACATTGGGACTATATTCTCATAGAATTCTCCCCTTCTGTGTACATCAGTATAATTATCTCTGATCTAAGAAGTTGTAATACTTGAATTATTTTGGAAAAACTTTAAATAATGCAGTAAGAGAAGAAAAATCTGATAAATGTGAAGGAGTTCTATTTCTCAGGTCATTTACTGATTTGGTTCAGTAGAACTACTCAGTGTATAAAATAAAGCATACATATACAAGTGTGGTTAAAATTAATTTTAGCAGCAGGTAAAACAAATCCATTTCACTTTATTCTGAAGGGGACCAACAACACCTACATGGACATCTGCTGTTTATCAGAAGGATAGTAATGATCACCTGAGATATAATAACTTTTGCTGACTTTACCTAAGGTTTGGGTATAAATACTCCTTATTTGGCTCCTTCCTTCCTTCCTTCCTTCCTTCCTTCCTTCCTTCCTTCCTTCCTTCCTTCCTTCCTTCCTTCCTTCCTTCCTTCCTTCCTTCCTTCCTTCCTTCCTTCCTTCCTTCCTTCCTTCCTTCCTTCCTTCCTTCCTTCCTTCCTTCCTTCCTTCCTTCCTTTCTCTCTCTCTCTCTCTCTCTCTTTCTCTCTCTCTCTCTCTTTCTTTCTTTCTTTCTTTCTTTCTTTCTTTCTTTCTTTCTTTCTTTCTTTCTTTCTTTCTTTCTTTCTTTCTTTCTTTCTTTCTTTCTTTCTTTCTTTCTTTCCTTCTTTCTTTCTTTTTTGCTTTCCATTTCAAAAGTTTAGAAATCTAGACAGGAACTAGAAGGTTAAATATTGTATTGAATTCAGGTTTTTATCTTTCAGAAGCAGAGTTATGGAGGAATTAAGCACTAATCATTTAATTTTTGTGACTCAGGAGCCATAAGTCTGAATTAAAAATGACTTTATGTGATTTAAAACTTTGTATACCAATAATTGAGCAGAAAATTGTACTTCCCTATTCCCTTGTTTGGTTTATCTTGATTTTCTTCTTCTATGTTGCCTAGGTTTACAGGTAAAGGATGAGTACTATTTGTTCTGCAGAATTCAGCATATGCTGGTACAGTTATTGAAAAAAAGAAGAAACTTTTGCAACAGGGGCATTTGCTTTTGCATTTGCTTTTATGTTTGTTTGTACATGTAATGAAAGCAAAGCTATTCTGACTTCGCTTCATCTGCTGTTTATTTTGTGGACAAGTTCCATTTTAATCTAAAACCCAAATCATCTGTCTCTTCTGTCTATTTCAAAGTTCATTAGCAGTGTGATGTGTGGTTGTCATATGTACTGCATTGTTTCTCTACCTTATTCTCATTCCTTGATAAGTGCTTACTGTTTTGAAAAAACATTTTGATTGAAGAAGTCACTGTGGAAAAACTGTTGAAGTGTGTGCAAGACTAAAGAAAAAGGTTCCCTACATATGTTATGGAAGACTGTGGATGACCCTTTAATTCTTAGGATTAGCTATTTCATGGTCTTGAACTATGTCCCCTGGAAATACCTTGTCCTGTGTACATGAGCTTTATCCACACAAGTGGAAGCTTCTGCTGCAGAAAGTTCATGACTGCAATCTTTACCTTGGAACTTCATGTCACCTATTAGCTGTGCTGGGCCTATGTCATGGAGCACTTTAAGAACAAAGAGTACAGGTTAAGACCAGGTCATTTAAGCTATTTGATCACATTATTCTTACCTCAGAAATAAGAAGAGAAATTTTAATGTAGGCTTTTCACTTTGATTTGATAACACCTGACAGAAATGCCTCAATATTGTATGCTAACTTAAATTTGGCAAGGGTAAAAAGTGGGAAATGGTAAATATAAAATCTTACCATCTCTAATATAGCTGATACCTAAGAGTAGTCAAGAGTGTGCATGCAAATGAAGTGTATCATATACCTGCTGTAACAGACATATGTATATATATATTATTATATGAAGTCTTTTAAAATAACTGTCTTTTCTAGAATACACCAGTTTTTGTTACACTTTGCCAAAATTACAGATAAAGTAATTTTCTTTATTTGCCTATGCAAAGTAAGTATTTTACAGGTTTTTCATGTCTGGACTGTCTGCTGAAGCAGTATATACAGGAACTTTTTTTTCCAGATGTATTCAGGATTAATTAATAAATCCTATTGCTATCTGTGCTGCTTTCTTCAGTTTTTATTTTCTTCTCAGATTCTTGCTGCAAGGTGGATAGATTTCTACTTTCCAACCTAGTAAGTTAGCATGGGCAGATGTTTTTTTCTCCCAAAGGAAGCTGGGAATCAAGCTAGGGAACTGAAAGGAAATAACATCTTCACACTGACATTTTGATATGTATTGGATCTTAATATACTAATTTCCTTGATTATGTTATTATTACTGATCAGAAAAAGTATAAATATTGCAGTGGAATTATTGCCTATCTCCTCTGTTAAATAATTCTTTTGATAAAGATTTTCTCTGAAGGATTAAAAAAAGAATCAGTCTGTTCTTTTTGTACTGCATTTGACACAGACTGTGGTTCTGCGATGAAGTCAATCCAGTTTTAGATTCCTGCTCCAGATTAAGTAAGTTGAAATAATGGGATTTCAGCAGCTGATCCAGTGTAAAATAACTGTTGGATCAACAGGACAGAAAAAGAAACATTAACAGTGATGACTGACATCTTCACTTTATGCAGAATCAGGTATTACCTAGTAGGTTCATTTTAACTTGATTGTGGAAAAAATGTTATCTATTCTCACACTGTTAGCATGAAGCTGGAACAAAACATAATGCCAGAATGGGTTCCTTAGTAGGTACACTGGATAATTCAACAGAATTACAATGACATATTGGTGTCTGAGCTAGACTAACTGTGCAGTCAGTGATTCATAGTTCAGATACTAGTAAGTGGGTCCATAGCTTGGAAAGGATTGTCCTATGACAAGAACAAAAATATGGTCTAACTGCAGGTTTAATTTCCATAATCTCAGTATAATTATATGACTGTTTTTCAAAGACACTTTAAAAGAATACTGTAAAAATAAATGTAGTGCTATTTCTCTAACCACTCTGTTCATACTCCAACATAACATTTGAGATTCTTAACCTCGAAGTTGAAGAAAGGGGGGAAAAAGACCAACATATTTTTACAGCCATTTCCTTCCCATTCCCTGAGAAAAGAAAAGTTACTATGACAGAGAACAGAGAGCAAAGTCTGCTATTTTACCTGTAGGCACAACTATCAATTTCAGAATCTGAATTGCCATTCTCTTGCAAAGACAATAAACACAGTAATAAGTGTTGGATGAAAAGTGCAGTGTCTGATGCATGGACTCAGATGTGAACGATACAAATCCTTTATTACAGCATCATTTATATACCTTCACAGGTTTTCTTTTTCTAGCTTTGCCATCCATCCCTACAACTTTCCCATCCACCTTTACATGTCAACAAAGCATTTTACAAACGCTCCTTAACCGTTCATGCGTGCGCTTATCCAATCAAAGCCATTAGCTGTTCTTTCTTCTTCTAAAGACGTCCTTGGTTCTCATGCTGTTTATCTTGCTCCACAGCTGCTGTTCTGAACAGTTTTTCTTGTATTCCCACAGAAAAGCAAGAAAAAAGAATAGTTTTAATAGGTAACGGAAAAAAAAAAATGCTAGAAAATTAGCAATAATATAATCTCATTACAAAAGAACATCCAGGAAGTTGAAATCAGAAAGGCAAAGTGAACATATTTAAGCTAAAAACTGTGTAATCCTAAAACATATATTAAGAGTAAAATAACAAGTGACTCACTTTCAAAGAAGTGATGATTGGTGGCATTCTGTTGATTCACATTCAGTCTCTCTCTTAGATAAATCTTCTGCATATATCTCACACATTCTGTAGTAAAGGCAAATGCATTCTGGAGGTTAAAAAAAAAGAGAGAGTGGAGGAGGAACTTAAAGAATTTCTAAAAAAGAATGTGTGTTCTGATGCAACTCAGCTGACAGACTTTAGGGCTGATATAGCAGATCTCTGTATTTTGCACAGCATATTGTTTTTCTTCTTTACTGAACCTCAAAAGTGCTAAAGTAAAGAAAATGTTCTAACAACTACACAATATTTGCCTATGCAAAGATGTATTAAAAATGAGTCTTTTTTTTTTTTTTTCATTTTTGTTTTATACTCCTATAGCATCAGTGGAAATTTATAGTTTCACTAACAAATCTCTCTTCTTTAGTCTGTGTATTTGTACTTTGGATAATTACTTCCAAAGCCCTCTGTTTTTTTCCTCTCCTGGTTCTTTTGTTTTAAAGAACTGAATGGTGTTAAAATATTCAACACTTTGAAAAAACTTAGATGGACCTCTAGTTTTATGTTCATTATGAACTCAATATATTTCCACAAAGTATATTGTACAGGATTCTATCATTGAGATAGTTTATCTGAGTGGGCTGTGTATATCATGACCTTGGCTCTATCAGCAATAAATGGTTGTCACCCCATGGCTAAATGTCATAACAGAGCCAGGTTATGTTTGTTTTCACTGTACCACGAGTCAATTTATCCCTCAGCCATATCCAAAATTTTTCACTGTGCTTCTTCCTGGAACTGCACTATTATTGGAGCAGTAGTTTGTCATTAGAACCTTATGTCTCATCTCCTTTCAGCTGTGCAGCAAAATCCTCAGTGAATGGAAATTAGGATCCTTTGCCTGCATACCATCTTGAGACTGTGTTGTTGCTGCAGTTCTCCAGCCTGGAAACTTCACAGTTCATTTCTAAGAGGAATATAAAAGGGAAAAAAAAAACTGACAATATTTTTCTACTTTAAACTTTGAAAACATACATATTTAGTTCATTCCTTTCCAACTAGCTACAGTTCGTACCTTGTGTTCAAGAGTTGTGCTGCATAGTTTTTCCAAGATTCTTTTCAGTCTTATATGGTGCCTATTTTTCTTCTGCCTTTATAGTATTTTTAGAATCAGTTGCTGGAACTGAAGGCAAGTTCTGACTGAAGCTACTACTGCAGAAAATCTCAGCCAAAACAAAATCTTCATGGTTGAAACATATCAGATATGTGCAGTCAAGGGACCCACTCATGACTTACAGTATTGTAGTATGGGACACAGTAATGACTGGTTGTTTCTGCTTGATATCTCACTGTGTGCCATAACAAAAAACCTAATGTACATAGTGTCCAGTAGGAACATACCTTGGTCAAACATCTGCTCTACATGCTATGAGAAAACGTCTCATTATGAACTATAACCTATCTATCTGAATATAGTTTCTACATGCTAAGTAATTCAGAGTAGTTATATCAACAAGTGCCATGTCAAAATTAATCTTCTGTTTGCATATCACTTCAATGAACCTTTCAGTTTTCCAAGGTTTTGTTACAGAAAAGCAGATAATCTCTCAAGTTAAAATACATAAGTAGTTAAAGACACACTACGAACTCTTCAGACGTCCTGGAAAACAGGTATCAAAGGACCAGTCACTTCAGAAACCAGGTAGTTCAAATGAATATGTCACCTTATGATTCAACCACATACTTAAAATATCCCTTAAAGAAAAATGTAGAATCATAGAATCACAGAATCATAGAATGTCCTGGGTTGAAAAGGACCTTGAAGATCATCTAGTTTCAACTGTGGTTGCCAACCACTAGACTAGGCTGCCCAGAACTACATCCAGCCTCACCTTGAATGCCCCCAGGGATGGGGCATCCACAACCTCTCCGGGCAACCTGTTCCAGTGCATCACCACCCTCTGGGTGAAAAACCTCCTCCTAATATCTAACCTAAACCTCTCCTGTCTTAGTTTAAAACCATTCCCCCTTGCCCTACCACTATCCACCCTCATAAACTGCCATTCCCCCTCCTGTTTATAGGCTCCCTCCAAGTACTGAAAGGCTGCAATGAGTTCTCCCCAGAGCCTTCTCTTCTCCAAGCTAAACAAACCCAGTTCCCTCAACCTTTCTTCATAGGAGAGGTGCTCCAGCCCTCTGATTATCTTAGTGTCCCTCCTCTGGACCTGCTCCAAGAGCTGTGCATCTTTCTTGTGCTGGGGGCCCCAGGCCTGGATGCAGTACTCCACGTGGGGCCTCACAAGAGCTGCATAGAGAGGAACAATCACCTCCCTCTCCCTGCCAGCCACCCCTTTTTAAACGCAGCCCAGGATACCGTTGGCCTTCTGGGCTGCAAGCGCACACTTCTGGCTCATGTCCAGCTTCTCATCCACCAAGACCCCCAAGTCCTTTTCTGCAAGGCTGCTCTCAAAGAGTTCTTCTCGCAGTCTTTATAAATACCTGGGATTACCCCAGTCCCAAGTGCAGTACATTGCACTGGGCTTTGTTGAACCTCATTAGGTTCACATAGGCACACTTCTCCAGCCTGTCCAGGACCCTCTGGATTGCTTCTCTTCTCTCCAGTGTATCAATTGCACTGCTCAGCTTGGTGTTCTCTGCAAACTTGCTGAGGGTGCAGTTGATGCCATTGTCTATGTCATTGCTAAAGATGTTGAAGAGCACTGGTCCCACAACCAACCCCTGAGGGACACCACTTGTGACCAGTCTCCACCCTGACACAGAATGTTTTGGCTGTGACAAGCCAACCAATTCCTAATCCATCAAACAGTCCATCCTTCAAATCCACACCTCTCCAATTTAGAGAGAAGGATGTGGTGAGGGACCATGTCAAAGGCTTTGCAGAAGTGCAGGAAGATAACATCCGTTGCCCTTCCCCCATCCACCAATGCCATCACTCCATCATAGAAGGCCACCAGATTGGTCAGGCAAAATCTGCCCTTGGTGAAGCCATGCTGACTGTCTCGGATCATCTCTTTGTCTCATATGTGGTGCCAGGCCCAGAGGTGAGGCTCACTGGCCTGTAGCTCCCTGGGTCATCCTTTCTCCCTTTCTTAAAAGTGGGAGTAATGTTTCCCTTTTTCCAGTCACTGGGGACTTCACTAGACAGCCACATTTTTTCAAATATGGAGACCAGCTCAGCAACCACATCAGCCATCTCTCTCAGAACCCTAGGATAGATATCATCTGACCTCATGGATTTATATACATTCAGTTGCAAGAGGAGGTTTTGGACATGTTTCACTGTTACAGTGGGACGGAATCACCTGGAGGTTCAGGGTCCTGGCAGACATGGGAAGCCTGACTACCAGTAATGGGCATAGTGAAATATATTGAATTATGGGGCATAACTATAGCAGCTTAAGATATTAGTGTCCTTTCACTGAACCACAAAAGCAAGTTAATGTATTTGCTTTCCAAATGAACTGAAGTACTCAAATGATTTCAGTTTTGCACGGAAAAATGTCCAGAAAATAAGAAGTAACTGGGGAAGTCACATCCTAACTCCATAATAATTGATTTTCCTAAAATTGTCCTTCAATCAGTCTGCTGTCTGACTTAAAAAGAAAAGAAAAAAAAAAAAGAAAAAAAGCAACAAAACACCCCAACAAATGTTATCTCATTGTCTTTGCTCAAGAAAATGCCTTTTTTATCTCATAGATTAAGATATTTTTGTTACACAGTGAACATAAGTTAGAACAAAAGGAAGCTATCATTTTATACAAAAATACAAAAATACAAAACCTCATTTTTCATTACTCTAAAATAGAATAATACCTATACAATTTCAGACTATACATAAACAAAGTTTGGAACAGTTCATTTATTTTTCCCTAAACTTTTGGCACAATTTTGCAGAATGTCTATTATTTTCTCTCTTCCTTTGAATTTTTGCCATGCATGGAAACCCCTGAATCAATAGGTCTCTGTTGTCCAACAACAGAAAAAAAAAAAATAGCATGGAAGGCTGAATCTCTGTTCAAAAATACTTACCCAAACTGTTTTGCATAGATTTACCTGGTTACATCGCCCTTTTTAAAAATCTGAATTTAATTTCTGATTTTTTTTTTTCCATTTTTAGGAACACATACCTCATCTTAAATGTGTCAGCAGATAAGGGTTTTTTTTGTTTATTTTTTTCCAGAGGTCTGAGAACAGTACTTTTCACCTAGAATAAAAAAGGTTATTTAGAAATAATACTGCATGTGTGGTTCTTAGAATATTGCATTTCTTGTTGTCTCATAAAGTTTTATTAAGTATGGCAAGTGACACATTTGAGTGGCCACTGTGGGATGATAACCTGAAGATTCGGCCATATTCTGAAAACACTTAATTTATTTGAAGGAGGGGGAGTGTCTTGTTTCATCATTTAATCTAATTAAGCATTTCCCAAGTGAATGTTTTAGGAAAACGTTAAGAGATCACACCACATGACAAATTTTGGAACTGCTACTGCCAACAAATAAGTCTGATAAGCCTACAAAGTAAGCCAAAAATTTATAGACAACAAAGGAAGACAGTAACCATCTCCTCTGAAATACACACTAAAGAAAAAATAAAATTTTGGACAAGTCTTACATAGTTAAAAAAAAAAAAAAAAAGTACATTGGTCACTCCGAATGTAAGGTCTCCTATTTATTTCCATGCAAACAACAGGTACAAAGAACACGATAACATTACTTGACAGAGAAAATTCTCAGCTACATAATACTATTTTTTAACATAGTTAAACCACCATTAGCTATGCATTTTTGATGTGATTTTAGCAATGAACACAAGCCTGCACTTGAAAAATCTGCACCAGCAGAGGTGAACTACTGTTGTCACCACTGCTGAAATGCAACACCCACCGCCTCACTGAGCTCATATCCACTGTTTGGTCTCCACAAACATTCAGCGAGCATCTGTGAATGTTGATGGGTGCAATTTTTTCCATACAGAAGTTCCTCAGCTTTGCTTCATCTGCACTTCTATGTCAAATGCCATTTTGTCAGACTGCTTCTCTCCTTATCTGTTATCTGTTTGATGGCAACAAAATGTAACGGAATACTGTTGAGAAGGTTCAGCCTCTACTGTCACACCACCAGCATCAGCCTCTGATATTGTGGACTAATATAATAAAATAAGGGGCATTACTGTTGAAGCAGACCTCATATGTACACAGTGAATCAGCTATACCATTTTCTCTTCAAAGGCATAATTTGTTTAGTCAGTCAGTTATACACCATCAGTAAAAACCTCTATTGTATAATGCATCAAGATCTGCCTGACTTCCTAGTAATTGAAGTGCTGAAAGTGTAGTATGTCAACTTAATCCCATAACAAATGTATATATTGATTTTATATTTCTTTTGCCACAGTGTTTTTGGTGTGTGATTTTATGGTCACCAGATGCTCACGCAACCACTCTATCGCTCTCCCTCTTCAAGAAGCCAGAGAGAGATGAGAAAACCCATGGGATGGGATAAGGGCAGGAAGACCACCTCAGAAGTAAAACAAATTCAACTTAGGGAAAGTAAATTTCATGTATTCATCCCATTTCCTGCTCAGCAGGCCTTCCTCACCCCTCAATTTCTGACTCCTTTGTCTGCCCCAGAGTAGCTCCTCTCTGCTGCTCCTTCTTCCTCACACCTCTCTCTGATCCAGCATATGCTCTTCAGGAGCTGCAGGGTGAGCTTTGCTGGGAGCCCATAGCACCTCTGTGAGCTGCTTGCAAGGTGTTCCCACTCTTTTCTCCTTGCTTCTGAGCTCCACTCTCTCTGAACTGCCTGTTCATTGGTTGAGGGATCCTGCGGGGCAGTTGGAGTGGACTGGAACCAGCTTTATCCAGCATGGGGCAGCCCCAGTTTCACACCATACATCAGCAGTATGGCACGCCCTTTCACCAGCTGGACACCTGTATCAGTGCAATATTATTTTGATCAGAAAGGTCAAAATAATGTTTCAAAAAGGCGAGTTGGGATTGTGTGTACATATGCAAAACATATTGATTAAAGACACACTTATATTTATTAGGAATACACTGCTAGTTCCATTGTTCAGGAAGCATAGACTAAAATTATTGATTCTTACAAAATCAGAATCATTCTAAACAGCCTAAATTTTCAAAACACTCATTGAATTATACATAAACTTTGAGAAGCCTCATATGCAAAAAGCCACTTTTCTCATCCTAGTGGATGAGCACACAAGCTTTCTCTCAAAACAGTTTAATAAAAGGTTTATCCTAGTGGAAGTTAGAAGATTTTCAATGAAGTTGTTCTTGAGGTTCTTATCCTTACCAGACAGTGGCATTAAGATGTTGATTGGCTATTTACTGTGCAGCTTACTGTGAAGATATTAGGTGGGAGTCTGCTCAGTATCTTTCTATGTATTCCATTCCCAGTGTCACTAGGGGACATACAGCACCATGTTTCTTTAACCTTTCTCAGTCACCACTTAGTCATTCTTTTTCTTCATGAATTTTCAATTATTCTCAAAGTATTTTGATCACACAATAATTGGAATGTCTGATATCTTTTTACCCTAGGATTGTTTAACTCATAATGAAATCACTTATCTACATGAATATTGTTACTAGATGATGCTGCATATTAACAGGAGTAAGAGGTGAAAACACTGTGTAAAATACAAGATATTTCATGATAAAATCAGCAAACACTGCAGACACTGGAATTATAGCCTAATTATTCTACAGAAACACTAAAATATGTATGAAACGTATATACATGAAACAATTGTACTAAGCATGCTAAAAATAGCTGGAATTTGTTTTGTCTCAAGAAAGCATATGTAACTAAGCTTCAGCTTGGCTTTAAGGTGCATACACATTATTTCTTTGACGTGGGAAACAAAGGCATGTGTATGACTTTACTGGGTACTCAAAGTTATTTAATCTTTCTGAGAGTTATATACAAATGTTATGTAGTCAGAAAACTGCTGAAATGAGGGTTTGATACTCTGACATCAGTGAACAGCATGGTGTTACTGATCTGCAATCTCTCAACAACAAAATGTTGAAATCCATGTAATTGATTCATTGTCTGTGAGGAGAGGCAATATCTTCTAATATACTACCTCAGAAAGTTGGAAGAAAATATAGACAAATTTTAATTGACCTGCTTCATCGAAGGTCATATGATGGAATTTGTTTGAGAGAAGAATCAATTCCTTTATATTGCAGGTGTAAGGACAGAACCTGCCTGCATGAATCTATCCTACACTGACCTAAGGAGAAGCATTAGAGGTCATATAAATGTTCCTTGACTTAGTTACTGAATCTGGCCTCTATAATCTGAAGACATGATGAAGGTAAGGCTGCATACACACACACTATTTTTAGTTGTTTTTCAGAACAACAGATATAAAAGAAAAAAAAAAAGATTTAACAGACACTTTCTGTTCTCCTTACACTCTGTTTATGGAAGATAATTCAAGTTGAACTTGAAAAGCAGTACATACAAGGTTTATTGTTCCCTGTGGAATCTTAATCCTGCTGTCTTTTATATCCATTCTGGTATCACTGAATCAATCTGAACTCCCATGGATAAAACAAGGAATTATATTAGATTTTCCTCAGGCTCAGATTTCATCACAATATAAGATATCCAGTTATATCATCACTGTCCCTGCTACTCTCTTCCTACTCCCAAGGTACTGTTTTTCTTTTGTTATTTATTGCTTTCTAACTTCAAAGGTCTGCATAAGATATCTTTCCGGTTAAGCCTCCTTGCCGATCTCTCTTCTATTTTATTTTTTTTTCTTCTGTGAATTAATGCTAGTTAGTGATTGCTAGGTGGGACACTACCACCTTCTGCTCTCTCATCCCCAATGTATTACAGAAATGAAAAACTGTTTACAGTTCAATTGTACTAACTCTGTCTTCCTTTACTGCATTTACCTGAACTTCTTTAAAAGGACTCAGTGAAGGACAGAGAAGTATTTTCAAATTATAGCAGTAAGTGAAGACCAGAGAATAAGAAATCTCTGACCTGAAGTTAGAGGCTATTGCCACCAACCACAGTTTTGAATAGTAGTTCAAGGCCAGAGAAGAAACAATAATATTATGTCACTCACTGGGGAAAAAAAAAAAAAAAAAATCCACTGTTAGATTTTTAGCAAATAAACAAGTATATATATGATTACAGAGGGGAAAAGAAGGATTTTTGGAACTGTGTATAAGTTTAAATAAAATGCTTTTATATGTTTACAAAAATTATTTTAAAGGATGATTGTTGATTTGCTGAAACCTTGATTCTAAAACCTTGGTCATTGAGTTTTTCTCAGTTCGAATTATAAAAATTGTAATTATATATTCGGAACCCAGAAGAGAAAGTCTAGATGGAACTAAGTCATTAACCCGAAGGATATTCTGATTTTTCTAAACATGTATTAAAAAACATCATGAACACTTGTTTATCTGCACTTCTATAAGCTCTCAACATTGATTGTATTTTCTTTTCTGTACCTAATTACTCTGCATAATGATATGTTTATACTACTGGAAAACTTTTATTTTAGAGTGAAATTATGCATATAGTATTCATATGGATCTGATTAAAATTGAAGAGGGTAATGCAGATATTTTTATAACTAAATCTTTTGAAAGGAAAAAAGTGTCATAATATATTTAAAAACTCACCACCTTTCAAGAAATAATGATCACATCTTTTATGAGCTGGAAATTCATTCTGAATATTCATTAAAACTAATGATGATATCCTGACTGTCTTGTGGGAATATTACTGTAGCATCAGAGATTCCTCCTGAATTATTCAACTGAGTTTATGTTGCTATATTTATTCTAAAACTCTGGAAATCTTGTTAACGCAAGATGCAAGTGAGATTTCCAGTATATGCAGAACTGCATCCAAGCCTTACATACAGTAAGTGAAACATTTTCAATGTTTATTTATTATTGTTATTATTATTATTATTACGTTGTTTGTTTTAGCAAAGGCATAAAGTGAAACAGGTAAGTAAGACAGGGATCTCCTGTCCAGCAGAGGGCCGCAAAGATGATAAAGGGCCCGAAGCACTGTCCTTATGAGGAAAGGCTGAGCGATCTGGGACTGTTCAGCCTTGAGAAAAGAAGACTCAGAGGGGATTTGATCAGTGTCTATAAATATCTAAGGTGAGGGAGGCAAAGGGACAAGGCCAGGCTCTTTTCAGCAGTGCCTGGTGATAGAACAAGGGAAAATGGCCACAAACTGAAGTACAGGAAGTTCTGCACAAATGTGCGTAAGAACTTCTTTGCAGTAAGGGTGACAGAGCCTGGAACAGGCTGCCCAGAGAGGTTGTGGAGTCTCCTTCTCTGGAGACATTCAAGACCCACCTGGATGCCTACCTGTGCAACCTGGTCTAGGGAGCCTGCTTTGGCAGGAGTGTTGGACTAGATGATCTCTAGAGGTCCCTTCCAGCCCCTACAACTCTGTGATTCAGTGATTCTGTGAAATATATGAGTTGGAGTTACGATAACAGAAAGGAAAGAGTTAGTGTTAGTTTTCTTAAGATCAAATACAAAAATAAAGGGAAGTTGAGAACATCATTTTCCTAATATTCATACTAATTTTCTCCGTTTAAAGGGATGGTAAATGTATATGTAAATACTCTTATACTGAGTCTTTACTGAGAATGTGAGCTACTTAGAGAATGTGCTGAATTTGGTTTCTTCTTCAGAGAAAGTTTCCATATATTGAAATATAAGAATGCGTTACTCAGTGTAACAGGTATAACAGTTGTTGTATAACTCTTCACATTCTATAACTCTTCAAGTAATTCAAATTAGAAGAGCTTGCTCAGATTCAATGATTGCTTGGTATTTAACAAGCTTAAACAGAACCAAGATAACATAAAGAAGGAGAGCATGAAGAAGTTATCAGTATTATTTAGCTGTGATTAGAGAAGATACTTGTTTACATTCCTGAAGTCATTCCTTCATTTTCACATTTACTGTCACTCTTTAATCATTTTTAAAGTTTCTTTGAACAGTATTAAAATGAATGGAAGTCAAAGTCCAGTTTTAACACTTCGTAAGACATCGTAAGACATTGTGTTGTTTTGTATGCATCATGTAATATATACATTTTAAATTTCTCCAAGCTTGCCTGAAGATTTACTATCTCTTCTTTGAGGCACATTTTATAACACGGAAATTAAAAAAAATATATATATCTATTATGTTGTATTAGTGGATGTAAAAATATGAGTTCATACCTTTCATTTAACTGTTTCAAAAGCCTACTTCCATTTATTCTGGGGACAAATGGCCACTTAAGTTCTATCAAGATCATTCTACTATCCAATGTTCAACCTGTATGAAGTCAAATTATGCTAGCTACATGGGTAGCTAGAGAAATGTGAAAAAAAATGAAGCACAAATCTTCTACTTAACCTACTTTATAATATTTACAATAACATGGACTAAAAAATTAGATTGGTACTTATGCAAAGTTTGATGTTTATTGTAGTGTCTCTGTACTTGACAGTAGGTAAGTATGCCCATACATCTGTTACATTTCTGCCCATGTGTCCAGCCTCTGTGCCCACAAGCAGTAATGGTCCTTAGTGCTATTACTGTAATTCAAAGGCATTTACCGGAAATTAAATGCATATTAGTTATATAGTAGGAAATTATGTACTGTTAGCTGACATGTTAAAGGCTGCAAACCACAATCTCAGTAGCATTTTACAAGTACCAGTGTGACAGATAAACATAAGAACAGGTCTTCAGAAATATTGTGCCTGAAAACAATTCTAAAAGCACACTCTGATTTTTTGAAATCAGATTGACAGTATCTGACTGTCCTCAAATTCCAGACAGCTTGTTCAATGGTCTCCTGGTTTACTTATAGATTTCAAATGCTCTCTCTATCAAGAAGCGGTAACGAGCTGTGACAACTTTCCTCCATAGGATGTTCCTTTTCATTGATTTACAGTATTCCCAAATAGGTGAACAAACTGGATCTCAGAGAAACTATTGTAGCACAGTGTATTACTCTACACTATATGCTAGGATACCTGGCATAAGCAAGGGGAAATCCTCTTCTCCCCAGTATTAAAGCAATTTTTTAAAAAAAAGTCAGAGAAGGCTGAAGTAGCTTCAAGAGTCTATGTGGATGGTCATTATGAATTTCTACAAAACCTTGTGAAAAACTAGCGTACGAAAGAGGGCCCAGATAGAGACAAAATGGAGTTTGTACATGGGTTGCTCCAAAAGTAATGCTTCCTATTTATATCCATGGAAACTACAACAGATACAAGGAGTATAATAACACAGAAATATAAGGCCCTGGTGAACACTGGTGCACAGTGCACTCTAGTGCCCTTGAGTCACCAAGGGACAGAATCAATTTATATTCATGGAGTGAGTGTGGGTTCCCAAGGGTTGACTACGTTGGAGGCTGAAATAAGTCTCACTGGTAAAGACTGGCAAAAGCACCCTATTATGACTGGCCCAGAGGCTCCCTGTATACTTGGTATTGATTACCTCAGAAGGGGATATTTTTTCCACCTGTGTGCTGTATCTGTGCAGCCAACATGTGATATAGAGCCCAGGTGGAACACCTGCTTGCAAAACAAGTCCTTGCAAAACAAGATAATCTAGCTCCATAATAAAAAAAAAAAAAAACAAAGAAACAAGCAAAAAAACCCAAACCCAAAACCAAAAACAAAAACAAAAAACCCTGCTCTTTGCATCTACAGCCTTTAAAACTGTCAGAATACGTTGTTCCATCCCAGGATCGTTCTTCTGTCAGATCTTTGCATCTTTTCAAATTGTAATCTTTGATAGCTGACGCCATTTTTCTTGCAAATTAAGCATGGTGCCATGCAATTTGTCTGCACTGCACTACGCTCTCCCTGTGTCCATTTGTTACCACCGGCAACCACCGTGGTCCCAAGCCACACCATCATGGGCTAGCGATCAGAGCTCGCTAGGACCATAGCAACACAGACACCAATATGGGGATGTAGCAAAATGGCGTTTATTCACTAATATACACAGCTTATATGCCTTACTTGAGCAATTGTGTCCAATCCTGATTCGTCCGTACTGGATCTTAGCCCCTTACCACAATTCCTTATTGGCTCCTATCGTCTCCTCATTCCTTTGCCTTCTTCTTATCTTGTTTACTCGTTCACAAGGATAGTCCGTCTTAGCACAGCAGCACCCTTTCACCATGCTTAGGGAGAGGCTTATCCTGTACAGCACGTATCCCCGCCAACACGTCTACTACAATATCCATTGACCAGGCTGGGCTGCTTGAGGAGGCAGGTGATGTGGCAGCAGGGTGAGCAGATGTAACTATAAGCTGAGCTGGGCTGCATGTGTCCTGTGGGCTCCAGGCTGAACACACCTAGGATCTTAGTAGAATTGTTTTCTAGCTTTGCCAAATAAAAAACAAACAAGAATGTAGTGGAATTCCAGGGTCAGAGCCTGAACCAATGGGTGGGCTATGTGAGTGTGTGAGTGCAGCGGCGCGACGGCAGGAACCGGGGAGGGACACATTCCTCAGCTCGTCTCTCTCTCTGCGCGCTGTTACTGGGAGGGGTGAGTCAATTCTTTTGATATCTTTCCCTCGTGTGCCTATTTCCCAAATAAACGCTCTATCATTACCTTCATTTGTTCTACATTTTGGCAAGCCAGGCAGCCAAATATCTTTAAAGATACCCAATTATAAGCCTCTTAAAATAATTACCATGACATTTTTGAACAACTTCATGGGATGGTTTGGACAGGGAAAGGCTAGCCCCATAAGTGAAGTTTTGCCAGGGCACATCCCGGGATTCCTAGGATCCCTGTATCACGGGATTGGTTGTATTATTGAAAAACGGGGTCCCCTACGGGATGGAGGAAATGTTCAGGAATCCCCAGCCCGCCTGGCTGAGTATTTCAGTAGTCTAAATAAAAACGTACTCACTACATGAGAACGACAGTTAGCTGCCTCCACGGTGGTGTGGTCGCTGCTGATGGCCTTGAACCAGCTAAATATAACTGAAGAGGCTCTCACTGATGAAAATCAACTATTACGTGACCATGTGGAAGAACTGGAAAGACAGGTAGCAGTTTTGAGAGGGAAAAAACCTAACCCTATAATTCCTGTACAAAAAATCCGAAACAACTGTCTAGAAATTACTGGAGGTCCTATACAAGACAATCCACATGAACTGGACTCTGTAAATGAAAGCACTAAAAAGTCGGATCTTGAGGCTCCACTAGAGCTAGATCCCTTTGAGATCCAACCAGTTGTAACTCAAAAAACAACAACAACAAAAAAAAAAAAACGCAGGACAGGCCAGTGGGGCTGCCCCCTGACCAGTGGCCCCCTGCCCAGAGCACACTACATGTAACAGCTCGCCCATACATGGCAGCTGAATTAATGGATTTAGTACAGCGGTTTAGACAAAAACCGAGAGAGAGTGTGCCAGCATGGTTGCTCAGACTATATGACATGGGGGCATAAAGCGTTGTGGTGAATGGATCAGAAATCTCAAAACTGGCATCCATTACTACTCACCTGGCCCTCAGGCAAAGACTATATGCGGCTGTGCAACACAATGAAGAAAATCATTCACTGATTACATGGTTAATGGCTGCATGCCGTGCGACATGGACGAATAAAACGGACATACCATTAAATATCGGCCTATGGTCCTTTATGGAGAACTTACAAAATTACATCTGAGAATTAGGTATGAAGGAGGCAATTTATGAGGAGAATTTTGAGAGCCCAGATATGATAAAATTTTCAGCAGGAATGAGGGACCTCATCTTGCAGCAGGCTCCACCACATCAGTATGGTACTTTGGTATCCATACTGAATCCCCTAGTGCCCTCAGAAGCCATTATACAACAGGCCGCCCAATTGGTGGCAGATCTGGGGGAGACAGAGCACCTGCGCGCCAGGCGCAATGTCCGAATGGTGGTGGAAAAGTCGGACATCCATCCACCACCATGACCTAGGAGACCTGCCCATAACGTAATTCAATCTGGACCCATTAGGGTCTCAAGAAAACAAATGTTCAATCAGCTGATTAGGGCGGGAGTTCAATTTCAAAAGATTGATGGACAGCCTAATCAGGTCTTATTACAACTATGGAAACAGTTACCAAACAGTCAGAGATTCCAACGCTCCCCTAAAAGGGAAGGAGTTAGACTCATAGAACGGATTCCACAAAACACGTGGAATCTAAAAGACTTCATAGTCCCATCATAAAAACGTAAACCTCCTCAGGTGGCCCGGGCAGCCACAGTCGAGCCATCAGAGGAAAAAGACTCAGGGATTGCAGAGCTGATGGCATGACGGAGGAGCCAAAATTCCCCGAGACTAGGGTCTCCAGAGGAGACCAGAGACCCTACGTTGAACTAATGATTCATTGGTCCCAAAAGAATGTGCAGCGGGTTATGGCATTAGTAGATACTGGGGCAGAAACATCAATTATATATGGTGACCCAAACCAATTTTCAGGCTCTAAGGCAATGATAGGTGGGTTTGGGGGGCAGATGATCCCCGTAACCCAAACATGGTAGAAACTGGGGGTTGGGCATCTACCACCCCGGGAGTACAAGGCGTCTGTCGCCCCAGTTCCAGAGTACATATTGGGGATAGACATCCTGCCACGTATGACTCTCCAAACCACTGTGGGAGACTTCAGATTAAGGGAAAGATGTATTAGTATCTGGGCAGTGCAGGCAATCATAAGGGGTCATGCAAAAATAGAACCTATTTGGTTGCCACAGCTGTGCCGGATCACAAATACAAAGCAGTATAGACTCCCGGGTGGGCAACAAGAAATTACGAAGACTGTGCAGGAGCTGGAGAGAGTAGACCTGCACACCGCCCATACAACTCCCCCATATGGCCAGTCAGGAAGTCAGATGGTACATGACAAATGACAGTAGACTACAGAGAACTACATAAAGTCACGCCACCGATCCATGCAGCTGTACCCAACACTGCCTCCTTCATGGATACATTAAGTAGAGAAATAGAAACATACCACTGCGTTCTGGATCTAGCAAATGCATTTTTCAGCATTCCAATTGCTAAGGAGTCCCACGACCAGTTTGCATTCACGTGGGAGGGCAGGCAGTGGACTTTTCAAGTTCTACCTCAGGGGTACATGCATTCACCTACTTTGTGTCATAATTTGGTGGCACATGACTTGGCAAATTGGATCAAACCATCTACTGTCAAAATGTTCCACTACATCGATGATCTGATGTTAACATCTGACTCAATTGAGGCATTAGAGAAGACAGTACCATCATTAATTACTTATTTACAGGAAAAAGGATGGGCTATAAACCCACAAAAAGTACAAGGACCAGGGCTATCAGTTAAATTCCTGGGTGTTGTCTGGTCAGGTAAGACTAAGGTGTTACCCAGTGCAATCATTGATAAGATCCAAGCGTTCCCGGTTCCTACGAAACCAAAGCAGTTGCAGGAGTTTTTGGGTATATTAGGATATTGGCGATCCTTTATTCCCCACTTAGCACAACTGCTAAAACCCTTATATCAATTAACAAAAAAAGGCCAAGTATGGGATTGGGGTAGAACAGAACAAGAAGCCTTCCAGCAAGCAAAAATAGCTGTTAAACAGGCCCAGGCGCTAGGTATATTTGATCCGACCCTTCCAGCCGAACTGGATGTGCATGTAACCCAAGAAGGGTTTGGCCGGGGGCTGTGGCAGTGCCAGAGTTCTGTTTGAATCCCAATTGGGTTCTGGCATGGAGATTTGGCATGGAGCAGAAGAGAGATACAGCATGGTTGAAAAGCAGTTATTGGCTACCTATTCTGCATTGCAGGCAGTAGAACCAATAACTCAGACCGCAGAGGTTATTGTCAAAACAACTTTACCAGTTCAGGGGTGGGTAAAAGACCTAACTCACATTCCTAAGACCGGGGTGGCCCAATCACAAACAGTAGCACACTGGGTTGCCTATCTTAGCCAAAGAAGCCGCCTGCCATCATCTCCACTGAAGGAATAACTTCAAAAGATACTTGGGCCAGTAACATATCACAGCGAGACACCTGAGGAAATAGTGGTTACTTGTCCAGAAAAGAGTCCTGTACAGGAGGGGAAATACCCTATCCCAGAAGGTGCCTGGTATACAGATGGATCCAGCAGAGGGAACCCAAGTAGGTGGCGAGCTGTCGCATACCATCCCTCAACTGAAACAATATGGTTTGAAGAAGGAGATGGACAAAGTAGCCAGTGGGCTGAGCTACGAGCTGTGTGGATGGTGATAACTCAAGAGCCTGGCAACAGTGCACTAAACATCTGCACAGATAGTTGGGCAGTCTACTGAGGGCTCACGCTCTGGATAGCACAGTGGGCCACTCAGGATTGGACAATCCATGCCTGACCTATCTGGGGCAAAGATATGTGGGTTGATATATGAAACGTGGTTAGGCACAGGACCATACGAGCATACCACGTCTCTGGACATCAACCCTTGCAGTCACCAGGCAATGATGAAGCTGACACACTGGCTCGAGTCCGATGGTTGGGAAGTACACCATCAGAAGACATAGCTCACTGGCTGCATCGGAAATTACGGCATGCAGGACAGAAAACCATGTGGGCAGCAGCTAAAGCATGGGGGTTGCCCATACAGTTACCAGATATTGTCCAGGCATGTCAGGACTGTGACGCTTGCTCACGAATGAGACCAAGACCTCTGCTGGAAACTACGGCCCATCTCGCTAGAGGACACAACCCATTACAGCGATGGCAGATGGATTATATAGGTCCCCTTCCTCAATCTGAGGGGGCCAGATATGCCCTAACTTGTGTCGATACAGCGAGTGGACTGATGCAAGCCTATCCTGTAGCAAGGCAAACCAAGCCTATACCATCAAAGCTCTAACTAGATTGATGGCATCATACGGGACTCCTGAGGTTATTGAGAGTGATCAAAAGGTACACATTTCACAGGTGCAACTGTGCAGAAGTGGGCTGAAGACAATAACATTGAATGGCGGTTTCACCTGCCCTACAGTCCAACGGGAGCAGGCCTAATAGAAAGATATAACGGGATCCTGAAGGCTGCTCTGAAGGCAGATTCACGGTTCTTGCAGGGGTGGACCAAGAGACTTTATGAACCCCTGCAAGACTTGAATGAGAGACCAAGAGATGGCAGACCCAGTGCTTTAAAAATGCTGCAGACAACTTGGGCCTCCCCGCTTAGGATACAAATTACAAGCAAGGACACCTCACTCAAGCCACAAGTTGGCACCATGAATAATCTTCTGCTCCCTGCCCCTGATGACCTAGAGCCCGGGAGACACAAGGTGAAATGGCCTTGGAAGGTGCAAGCAGGACCAAAATGGTGTGGTCTGCTTGCACCTTGGGGGAGATTGTTAGAGGTTGGGGGATCAGTAAAGCCTTCAGTAATCAGTGTATGGCCAACAGAGGTAGTAGTTGACACCCCTGTTTTCATTGCAAAGGGGACATTAATCGTGTCCATGTGGCAAATTAGAACCCCCCCTTTGGTACCCGATATAGTGATTCAGTCGCAGATTTCAGGCCAAAGAGTGTGGTATCGAAGGGCAGGATGTGCCCCGATACAGGCACATGTGTTGACTCAAGACCGAAATACAGCCTGCATCTTACTGTGGAGGGCAGACCTACCCCTCCTCGTACCTATTAAACATCTGTTTTACTCCCCTTGAGGTTATAAGTTCACAGGATGGCTGGCAGGAGCAACATCACTCAAACACGCTTATGAGGAAACATCATGACACCCTGTGACGCACTGCTTAACTTTTGGGAACTGGAGAGAATGAATCAGAAGCGCTACTGGTCCTTGAAAAAGATACGCCTCGAGAAAGAACATCAAGTACTGGCCCAACAGAACCGTGAAGGGGACTGCCACTGATTGCCTTTATTGTCTTGACATCCTATATTGCGGCGGGTGTTGTGTATGCGTCGCGACGTGCATTGTGTCTTGGGCCACCAGGTTGTGGGGGCTCACCCCCTACCTGCTCAGTCATTGGTTCATGCTGTGAAGGGGTGGAGTGTAGTGGAATTCCAAGGTCACAGCCTGAACCAATGGGTGGGCTATGTGAGTGTGTGAGTGCGGCGGCACAACGGTACGAATGGGGGAGGGACACATTCCTCAGCTCGTCTCTCTCTGCGCGCTGTTACCGGGAGGGGTGAGTCAATTCTTTTTGATATCTTTCCCTCGTGTGCCTATTTCTCAAATAAAGGCTTTATCATTACCTTCATTTGTTCTACAAAGAACAACAAAAAAAATCTCTTTTTATATTACATTTATGATAGTTGTTGTAAAAACTTTTAACTTTAAAAGTTAAAAGCCTTATGATACATAAATGTACAACATACTGTGAACAGGAAAAGGTGATGATACAGTTCTATCAGATAAGGATATTAGAATGGCAGAAATAGTGAAAGAAATCACCTCCTTCCATACCTTCCTCCATAGAAAAATTAGACTGAATTAAGGAAATTACAAAGCAGATAATCTTGCTCTTTACAACTTTTAGTAACAAATAGTGCAATTTGCAGTTGCCTTTTCCTACTTGTCCAATTTACATGAGACTCTAACATACTGTTGACTGTGTGTCATGCCCTGTTTTGTATAGTGAGAAAAGTGTTACGATTGCCATGAAGACATGTCAGGTGTATTTCCTTTCATTAGCACTTACATTTCCTAGATGATTTTGTTTTACTCCCTTTGAGACATCCATTCATCACACTTGCAGTTGTAGGACTGATAGGATTGAGATCTTACTTGTTTAGAAGTTTAAAGCAACTATTTCTTCTATGTGGATGGACAGCTGACCCAGGGAGGTCAGGTTTATCTCCCCCTGGGTCAGTGCGAGCAAAACAGCTGCTATGGATCACTGTCTCATACAGAACAACAATGGGAGTAGGCGAAAGGAATGCAAAGCTACAATAGAGACTGCTGTGCCAGGTGCTGTGAGACAAGCTGCAAGCAACTGCAAGTTATAAGAACCGTGCCTTGTTGTACATAGAATGCTATTTGTACCGCTCTATATAAACAGCTGTGTGCAGTTATTAAATGGCTTCGCTACTAGAAACCAGATTGGTGTGTGGCCTCGTACCTTGTCGCACCTCGGCTGAATATTGCTCTCCAGCGGATCTCGGACTTGTTGTTTGATGACAATTGGCGCCCAAACAGCAAAGGAACCTTGGAGGAAGACTGAACAGGGATCCTGGAGTAAGATCGAACACGGACCTTGGAGTAACATCGAACAGCAAAGGAACCTTGGAGTAACATCGAACAGCAAAGGAATCTTGGAGTAAGACGGAGCCAAGGCAGCAGTGGCAGTCGGTTGGCGCCGGACGCGCTGTAGGTGTTACGGTAGTTGGCAGACGGGGCGCTGGACACATTGTAGGTGTCACGGTAGCTGGAAGTGGGGCGCCGGACAAGCTGCAGGTGTTGCGGTAGCTGGAAGCAGGGTGCCGGACAAGCTGCAAGTGTCGCGGTAGCTGGAAGCGGGGCGCTGGACAAGCTGCAGGTGTTGTGGTAGCTGGAAGTGGGGCGCCAGACAAGCTGCAGGTGTTGTGGTAGCTGGAAGCAGGGCGCCGGACAAGCCACAGTGCTGTAAGTGTTGCGGTAGCTGGAAGTGGGGTTACTCCCTGCCCTCTGTCTCCATGATGGAGTGGAAAGCTGCAGAGAAGCTGCTCCTCTCTAAGAGAGGGGAGCAAGTGTCTCCTAAAGGCCTGTTGGAGCTGGTAAAATGGGTCTAACGACATGAATACCTTACAGAGGTGGCACTGATGTTCAGTGTTTCAGAATGGCGTGATATAGGAGATCATATTTGGGACTGTGTGATATCTGGGGGGAAGGATAAGAAGTTACTGAAGCCTCTGGGACCGGTGTGGCGTGCTGTTGCCAACACCTTGAAGGCCATGCAGGCAGAATGGCAGGTTGCAGCAGCGGCCATTCAGGCTTTATCGGGCATGGCTTCTCCATCCACCTCTTTAATGGAGACACCAATGAAGGGACTTATGCACCTTGTTTGTTCATCTGCTGCGGAGCTTAAGGCTGCAGTAGGGGACTCTGAGTTGGAGGCAGTTGAAGGGGAGGCAGCCCCCCCTCCTAAGCTGACTGTGCAGCAACGGTCACTCCTCCTGCTCCTAAAGAGGAGAGGGAATCAGGCAGCGACTCAGAGGATGATTCTAAGGACTTGAAAACACTAACTGAAGGGCTGTAGTGCCTGGAGGTTCAGGTGCATGACAAGATAAAGGAGCCTAGCCTTACGGGGCCACAAGCCCTCTGGGGCCAGCCAAGGGGTCCTGTTTTACCGGGTGCACCTCCACTGCCTGCTGTGGTGCCATCAGCCCCACCCTGATGGTCCGGACTTATCAGGGATGCAATCCTGGAGGGAGACTGGGAGGTCATATCTAAGGTCGCTTGTCCAGTTGTATATAGTCAGCAAGGCAGTCAGTGAGAGGCGCATGATTGGAAATTGTTGCAGCAAGCTAGGAAGACCATTAGTGAATACGGCCTTAAATCAGAGGCTGCTAAGCGGATAATCCAATGGATCTTTATTGCAGATTTTAACACTCCTGCTGACATCCAAAATTTAGGCAAATTGTCACTATCACCTTTGGAGAATCTGTTGTTTGAAGTGGAGTGGCATGACTGAGTTATTAGAGCTGCTGCAATTCAAAGGCAGCCGAATGACCCGCTATATGTTATAGTCCCCGAAATGCTTATCGGGTCAGGTCCCTACGTCTCACCCGACATCCAGGTCACCTTCCCAGAAGAATTTAATCGCTTGTCTGTGCAACTGGTGCTGGAGACAATTTTTGCCATTCCTGCAGGAAAATGAGAGCCTGCTTTTGCCTCAGTACGACAACTGAGTCATTCACGCATTTTCTTGATCGTATGTGGGTCACCATGCGTGATAGTGACTTGCCTGAAGAGGCGAAGCACCAGCTGTTTCGAGTCATGGTACACGACAATGCTAACCTGAGCACCATTCTCGCTACGTTGCCACAGGGTGCCACTGTCGAGGCTATGCTGCAGCAGCGAGCTAGGGCTGAGCAGGGTCGCCAGGCTACCCAGATAGCAGCCGCAGTACAGCAAGTGTTAGGTCACCGGGATGCTGGAAAAAGAAAAGGTGCTGGCGTAGATAACTGAAAATGCTATCATGTGGAATGATTGGGCATCTGTGTTGGCAGTGTCAGGAAAAGGTATGGTGTGACACTTGCCAGCAGGATTCTCATGCCACAACAACTTGTAGAAGAGGGGGTCTGAGAAACAGCTGGTGCAGCGCGGAGCACCGGCGCGTGACGAAACAAGTACCAGACCACAACCCAGCAGCACTGGCTACCTTGACCAACAGCAGCCAGCCACTCGAGGGAGTCTCGGAGTGGATGTGGCAACAGCAGTAGACATTCATCTGCAAGACACGATGGTCCAAAAAATCTGTTTGGTGGCAGAAGGACCATTGTCTTTGAAGAAACCCGTTCATGCTATCTTATTGGGGCGATTCTCCTTGGGCCAGTCGGGAGTGTTCTTAGTTCCCGGGGTAATAGACTCTGATTGTGGGGGACCAATTTATGCACTACTGTATACCTTAACTCCACCTTTGTTTATTTCAGCAGGTACACGTATAGCTCAATTTATTCCCATACCAGCTGGGAGTCTGAATAGCTCAAGGGCAGATCGAAATTGGGGATTTGGCTCCACAGGACCCACAGTCTGCTTGACTACTCAACTTGGAGATCGACCAGTGATGAGGGTAAAGTTGCATTGTAATCAGATTAGCATCACTGTGACAGCTTTGCTAGACTCTGGGGCAGATGTCTCCCTTGTCTCTTCTGACAGCTGGCTGCACCAGTGGTCTACTACTACTGTTAATAATATAAGTTGGGTGGGTGGGTCTTCATCCACTCGTAAATCAACAACGCCCATTGTAGTATTGGTGGGCTCTGAGAATGCTGTCACCGTCATGTTACACGTAGCCAGACTGCCTGGGGGTCTGCAGATGTTGCTCGGCCAGGATGTACTAAGCCAGTTTGGGGTGCGCCTAACTAATCAACCTTTTTTCTAGTGGTCACTGTGGCGCCTCCACCCATTGCTCTGAAATGGAAATCTGATGACCCCATTTGTCTGGAACAGTGGCCACCGAAAAAGGAGCGCCTAGAAATCGCCAAAACATTAGTACAAGAGCAATTGGCTGCAGGTCATGTTAGACCCTCCACTAGTCCTTGGAATACACCCATATTTGTTATCCCCAAAAAGTCAGGTAAATGGCGATTGTTGCATGACCTACAGAAAATTAATGATCAAATGGAGGCAATGGGGGTGCTCCAGCCTGGCCTGCCCACGCCAGCTATGTTACCTGCAGATTGGGCAGTTATGATTATTGACCTAAAAGACTGCTTTTTTATTATCCCTATTGCTGATCAAGATTGTAAATGCTTCGCCTTCTCAGTGCCATCTATTAATAAGGCGGAACCAGCCGACCAATATGAATGGGTAGTCTTGCCCCAAGGTACGAAAAATTCCCCTACTCTTTGCCAGCTGTTTGTGGCGGTGGCGCTAAGGCCCCTCCAAAAAAGGCACCCAGAAATGATTATCTATCATTATATGGATGACATTCTCTTTTGTCAGGAATGCTCATTCCCGGAAGACTGTCTGACCGAGGTAACTGCCCACCTCAGTCGGTTTGGTCTAAAGGTGGCTCCTGAGAAGGCGCAGAGTACTACCCTGATTTTATACCTAGGCTGGAAGTTGTCAGACTCTGTAGTGTCTCCTCAGCAGTTAGAATTCAGGGTGGATGTCAAGAATTTACATGACTTGCAAACCCTTTTGGGGAATATTCAGTGGATACGTCCACAAGTGGGCATTCCCAACAGCCTGCTAGCCCCATTGACATCTCTTCTCTGGGGTTGACAGCCCAAAGAGGAGATTCAGATGACAGCCAAAGCCCAACGGGCTCTGGGAGAAATCACAGAAAGAATTTGACAAGCTGTTAGTGCTCGCATGCTTGCAAATGTACCCATCTCGTTACTAACCTTTGCCCAAGAAAAACATGCCTTTGCTGTGCTCTGTCAGTGGCAAAAGAAATTTGGGGAGAATGGGGGAGGGTGGACAGCCAGTGTACATGGCTGTACCAATGCCACTGACAGTGACAGACAGGAATGCACGGTGTTATACTCCTGCTTTCTCCTTCCCGTGCTCCCTCTCTCCCACTACACATTCGCAGTCATCAGTTTAACACATGCCTGGGGGAGGGTAATGCAGTAGCAGACAAGTTAGTAATGGCTGTACCAATTAATGTGTTTGAAGCGGCAAAGTTGTCACACGAACTGTTCCATCAAAATGCTAAGAGACTGCAGCGGCAGTTTCACCTCTCCGTGTCCGATGCCAAGCTGATTGTGTAGTCTTGCCCACAATGTTCAAATCATAATCAAGGGTTAGGATTTGGGGTCAACCCAAAAGGTCTGCAAGCGCTAGAGGTGTGGCAGAGTGACGTTACCCATTTCCCTGCCTTTGGCCGACTGAAGTATGTCCATGTTAGCGTAGACACTTTCTCTGGCCTTATGTGGGCAACAGCTCAAACAGGGGAAGCTGCAAGACACGTGGTAAAGCACTGGACTGCTTGCTTTGCAATTATGGGGGTGCCAAAGCAGATCAAAACAGACAATGGACCTGCTTACAGGTCATTATCTGTTCAAAGGTTTTGCCAACAGTGGGGCATACAGCATGTCTTGGGTATACTCCACTCTCCAACAGGGCAGGCTGTCATAGAGAGGACACATACTGTGCTGAAAGTGCAGTTTGAGCGTCTTTCAGGACAGAATCTACCTACCCCTGAAACTATAGATAGAGCTTTGTTTGTATTGAACTGTTTATTCATTAGGGGCCAGAGTACTAGTCCTGCCATCGCCTTGCATCATGCTTCGCTGAGAATGCACTCTCTTGCTGATAGCCCTAAGGTCATGTATACGGATGCTACAACTAGTCTTTGGAAGGGTCCAGCTAATATCATCTTTGTGGGCAGGGGATATTTTTGTCTCTCCACAGATACTGTCCCTCTTTGAGTTCCTGCTCACAGTGTGCGGCCTGCGTGGGAGTCTCAGGATACATTGCATAAATCCATGGGAGAACATGTGGGTCAGCTGATCTAATCTTATTGGACAGACAGAGTTCTGTTTGTCCCTAACTTCTGTCACTGTTGCAAAAGGTAACAACATGTCTATATGGTGCAATGGCTCTATGAAGGCATTGCCTCTGGACATCTTTTTGATCTGTGGAGACAGCGTGGCAGGGCATCCCTAGCCAGGTGATAGGTGGACCTTGTTATTTAGGAAAATTAACTATGTTTGCTCCTACCTTTGCACAGCTTTGAAATATTAGTCTCTCTAACCACTCTAACTGCATGAAGCGTGCTCTGTTAACCCCTGAATGTAATGATAACACTGAGCTTTTATCGCTTGCTGTAAGGGTTGCACTCTCCTTTTCGAACAGCTTCTGCTTGATCAAAGCAGCTTATGGCATACCTTACTATAAAATCACGCTGCCATAGGCTTTCTGTTATTAGCTCAAGGTCATGGGATGGCTTAGTAGGTTTGTCAAGGAGGGCTTTCGTCTATTGATGTTGCTGGTGATGGGAATCCTTATAATTTGTTTAATTATTGCTATTTTTAAGAAAATGCTCTCAAAGGTTACCTCGTCTGTTTTGCTTGCGCAAGAAAAGAATGGGGGAATTGTGGAGGGACAGCTGACCCGGGGAGGTCAGGTTTATCTCCCCCTGGGTCACTGCAAGCAAAACAGCTGCTATGGATCATTGTCTCACACAGAACAACGATGGGAGTAGGCAAAAGGAATGCGGAGCTGCGATAGAGACTGCTGTGCCAGGTGCTGTGAGACAAGCTGCAAGCAACTGCAAGTTATGAGAACCATGCCTTGTTGCACTTAGCATGTTATTTGTACCACTCTATATAAAGGGTTATGTGCAGTTATTAAATGGCTTGGCTACTAGAAACCAGATTGGTGTGTGGCCTCGGCCCTCGCTGTACTTCAGCTGATTATTGGTCTCCAGGGGATCTTGGACTTGTTTGACAACACTTTTACCTGGTGATTACACTGATAGTGAATTTTTCACGTAGAATGTAAAACTCGAGGGCATAATAGAATAAATAGGGTAGATATGCTAAACCATTTTTAAATGACAACAACACTTCTCAGGAAGAGAGAATAATGTTAAGGAATGAAAGAGATCAGTAATCTGAGCAAAAGTGAGGAAAAAAATCAGTAAAGCAGAAAAAAATGAATAAATAGGGCATGCACAGATCAATAGCAGGACTCTCATTCAATTCAAAATAAGGAAAGTTTTATTCCCTAAAGAGAGACAGTTTTTGCAGTGACCCTCGCTGTCCACCTTCCATCCTATTTCTTTGAAATTCTAGGCCCCTTTCAGGCAAATTTGACACAGAGGAAAGTGTTTAAATATATATATATTTATTTATTGAAGATTATGGTTGTCCATTAGCAGTGATAACACATTTGTATTTGAAAAGTGAGTATTAGTGGTATTCCCCAAGACCTATTTTTCAGCATTTTTCAGACTTTACATATAGGCCTGTCAGTTCAGTGACGGATGAACACAGCTCAAACAGATAGCTAATCTTTGTTAAGGATAAAATGCGCACAAGGTACACAGTTCTGAAATTCAAAGGAGATTTCAAATGGTTGCATTTCAGTATGTTTAAATAATATTCTACCTATGCTGCAATTATTTAGAAAAATCTAAAATATATTTTTCAGTAATTATGTTTTTTTTCCTTTAAAGAGACATACTCCAATATTTCGTAAACTTAACCTTAATTATCTCAGGTTCACTTTTATAGTTCGTCAGTGCAAAAAACAGACATGACCTAAATTAAGTAGCCATGATAACACAGAGCAGACTCATTAGTGCTAATAGACATGGCCACAAAGGAGTGCAGAGTTCAATTGGTGGCTAAATACTAGCACAATAATGGTTATCAAGAGACTGGAAGGAACAAAATTGTTATTTCAGAACTGTACAAGGTATCAGCACTTTTCCTATCTTCTAAAGCCTCCGCCTACCACTGTTTACATTGCCTGACCTCTGTGAATTTGACAATTACAGATGTCCTGGGTTTCTCATGCATGTACTGTTGAATTCAAACAAGCCTACCAGAGTAAGAAACAGCAAATGAATTATACTAGCAGCCAATATTGCTTTCCTTGAGATGTAATCTGGGAATTTGGCTAATCTGGGGGATTTTAACTACTGCTTGATAAGTAATTACTTGGAAGATTAAACTTCTCTCACTTTCTTTCTTGCTATTTCATGAACCTGTTGCAAAAATAGTTAATTCTCTTGCTAATACAGAATTAATCTGTGAAACTGGTTGCTGCTGAGTTATCGGGCACTGCTGTGAATCTTTATTTTCATGGAAAAACATGCTATTAGGGAGCTGCTCTCTTTCTTATGCTCCGACTAGATACCATATGCTAGTAACCATTTAGGAACTATCTTTTCAGACACTGTAAAAATGGAAAGTTCTCCTCATGGACAGGTGTAGAGCAAACGAAGGCAATGACAGAGCCTCTATTTGAGAAATAGGTACAATAGGAAAAGATAGGAAGGGGTGACTCCAGACCACCCCCCCTGCTCCAGGCACCCACACACTCATGTTTGACATCCTCCTGGCATCCATCTTGGGAACAGTACTATTCAACATCTTTATCAATGACTTGGATAATGAGATTGAGTGAATCCTCAGCAAGTTTGCAGATGACACTAAGCTATTGTATTTGACAATAAAAGGCAGAGACACCATCCAGAGTGTTCTGGACATGTTTGAAAAGTGGGCACAGAAGAATCTAATGAGGTTTAACAAAGCCAAGTGCAAGGTGTTGCATTTGGCTTAGGGAGGTACAGACTGGGAGAAGAGTGCATGACAACAGCACTTTGGAGAAGGACTTGGGGTTACCAAAGGATGAAAATCTGGACTTGAGTATGCTCCTGCAGCCTGGAAGGCTAGCATAATCCCGGGCTGCCTCAAAAGAGGGGTAGTCAGCAGAGAGAGGGAGGTGATTGTCTCTCTCTATTCTGTCCTTGTGAGGACCCATCTAGAGTACTGCGTCTTAGCCCGGGACCCTCAGCACAAGAAGGATGAAGCACTGTTGGAGCAGGTTCAGAGGAGAGCCATGAAGATGTTCAGGGAACTGGAGCACCTCTCTTATGAAAAAAGGTTGAAGAAGGTGGGCTTGTTTAGCTTGGAGAATGCTCTGGGGAGACCTTATTGCAACATTCCAGTGCTTGAAGCAAGAGGACTGACTGACATGATCTGATAGAAATAGGACAAGAGGGAATGGCTTTAAATTAAAAGACGCGAAATTTACATTAGATACTAGGAAGAAATTTCTTACTCAGAGGGTGGTAAGGTGCTAGAACAGGCTGCATAGAGATGATGTAGATGCCGCATCTATGGAGGCTAGGTTGAAGAGGTCCTGGGCAGCCTGATTTAGAGGTTGACAACACTGCCCATGGCAAGGGGGTTAGCACTACATAATCATTTTGGTGCCTCCCAACCTAAGCCATTCTATGACTCTATGATTCTATGATTGGCTTACTGAAACTGGAAGTTTTGATTCATAGACTACAATAGAAGAAGCTTCTATTCCCCTTATCTTGAAAAACTGTTAGGTAAGATGTCACATTTTATTATCTGGACAGAGGCCAAAAAAATAGCTTATTTATTTATCTAAGCATAGGCAGAAATCAAGGGTTGGAAGGGTAGGAGATGACAAGTTCACGTGCTGGTTTCTAGTGAAGGGATTTAGAGCCACACTGGAGGGAGTAAAATGCATCATAACATTTTGAGATGACCTTTCCCCAAGACAGTGAACTTTAAACTTGACTTATATGATCCAGAGCCTAAAGTCACCAATAGTCATTTTGTTATTCCAGTCTCTCAGCAAGCAGTCTCTGAGCTCTAAACTCCTAATATAATTGCATAGTGTGCTCAAAAAGGCAGATGAGCTGGACAGATCAATCTACAAAGGAAATCTATGGATCTGTTTCTCACTTGTACTGAAAAAAACCTTACACACTTCCTGAGACACAACAGTCAGAAAGAAAATGGGTTGACTGACAGTATAAAAATCCTAGGAAATGTTGTGGAGGAGAAGTATTTCTTGAGTGGAATAAAAATAGATTTCCAGATCTGTCAAGTTTAATACCTCATGATTTCAAGAATTCCACCATAAAATTTGTTAAGTTCTTTATTTTTCCCCCATAATTCTTTACTTAACAAAAAAATATTGTTAATATTTTTTAACAATATTATTGTTAAGTTCTGTACTTTTCCCTTTATCCTTCTCTTTCTTCTCCCTCTTCTGGAAGACTATTCCAGGAAAAGAATATTTTATTGGTCCATAATCTTTTTAAACTTCCAGACAAAATGTATTTAGTTTTGCCTTATGTCTATTTGCCTGTGTGCCAACATTGCCCCTTATCTTGAAATTATGATTGAGGTATAGTAATGTTAAAAACAAGACAAAATATAAAACATTAAAAAAACACAGTCAGAAGTTTTCTGGGGAAAAAAAAAAAAAGCCTTCAATTACTTATTTAATAATTGCTCATACATTTATAATGATACAGTCACAGGAACCCCACCAAAAACATTATGGAAAAAATAGGAAGTTTGCTTTGCTTTGGTTTGTTTTTTACTCAGTAATATCAGACACTGTAAGTAGGAGTTTCAATTAAGAAGAGACACCAGGTTGAAGACTTGCATTAAGGTGGAAGCACCCTTACACAGAAAGCTCTTCTCATCCTTCAAGGAATTAAGATAAGCTAGTTTGACTAGTCACAAGCTTTAATCATTTTAATCAGAAACTGTCACTTCCTAGACTATTTCCTTTTGTATAACAACTTTTGCTTGAAAGGATGAGGCTTCAGTGGCATATTTCACATGAGAACTGTGGTGAACCTCTCTACTTTTCTGTGTCTGCATATCTGTCTCTTTGTCTCTCTTTCCCCATTTTCTATATTTTCTTTTCATCTTCTTTTATTCTTTCACTCCTTGTAGTAGTTGTTGCCTATTATTGTATTATCTGTAACACATTTTAATCATATTTAGCAAATTAGCCAATTTGACCTCCAAGTAGAATATGAGTTAGTGTTAGAAAGCTCTCAATAATATGATTTGTATTATTCCTCTGAGTCTTGGATGACTCCATTGCAGCAGCAACGTCTACTGACTAGGGGAGATGCAACTCAGGAGACAGAAAAAGATTCACCTCCCTTGAAATCACTGGAACAAGTTGCCCAAGGAGGTTGTGGATGCCCTATCCCTGGATGGCCAGGCTGGATGTGGCTCTGGGCAGTCTGGTCTAGTGGTTGGTGACCCTGCTCATGGCAGTGGGGTTGAAACTAGATGATCATTATGGTCTTTTTCAACCCAGACCATTCTATGATTCTACGAAATCCACTGAGTGTGACAGGACAGATGCACAGTAATACTTCCTTTTCCTTTCTGGTGACAGGATGCATACACTCAATCACTCCCAACTCTCCACCCCATGCAAGAGGACAACAACAATTAAAATCTTACAGATTAAACAGATATAATCTATATAATAAAATCTTATAGTACTTCTCATGGCATTTCCAAATTAGTTTAAGGCTGTGAGAGGTCTTTGATTTTTGTTATACCAAAATAAAATCACTGTTTCTCATTTTGCTGTCCTTGCTTGCTGCATAGAAGGACAGAACATTTGAATCTGTGCGCTTTTCTTTTATTGTCAATGACCAAATCTCTCACTAGCTTCATAGTGAACTGGACTGATTCTATTATCCTACAGAGTTCATACTATTTTCCTTGTATCTCACTATTTTCTGATAGCATTGAGGAAAACTACTGACTACAGACTAACTGTTCTTTCCAGTTTATCTCAAAACCACACAAATTCCTTACTTGGTCAGTTATACCTGAGCATGAAGCTTGATTACAGAATAAGAAATGGTTATAGGAACAAGCTCTGCCTTCTGAAGGGACTTCTGTGTAATCCAGTCCCAGGAAAAAAAATCAGTCCACTTAGTACTGGCTCTAACTCACACTTCTACAACATAATATATTTTGTTAAACACATTTTTTTGAGAAAAAAAAAAAAAAAAAAAGATTCACTCTCTATTCTGACTCTGGTGGTCAAATATTTCCTAAAGAGTAAAAACAAAGTAAGGCAAAGAAACAGTCACTTTTTAAGAAAGTTTCATATCTGATTACTGTATACTGTGTATGTACTGATAACTCGAAGGGTACATAAAAGAAAGATGTTGGCTCTCAATAAATCAGTTATTGTGAAAGAAAACGTTGGAATTCATTTTATGTTCCTGAAATGTTTAGAGAACTCCCTCTGATAAATAAAAGGGAAAACCGATCTTCTCAGATGTGGAGAAGGCTAAGGCCCTTAATGAGTTCTTTGCCTCCATCTTCACTTCCAGCCAGGCTTCTTATGCCTCCTGTGACCCTGAACTTCTAAGCGAGGATCCGGGGAGCAAAATCCCTCCTAGTATAAGAGCTGAGCAAGTCCGAGAACATCTCATAGAATTGAATATCCCCCTCTGCTTAGCTTTTGTAAGGCCCCATCTGGAGTGCTGCATCCAGGCCTGGGGCCCCCAGCACATGAAAGACATGGACTCTTGGAACAGGTCCAGAGGGGGGCCACCAAGATGATCAGAGGGCTGAAGCACCTCTCATATGAAAAAAGGTTGAGTGAACTGGGCTTGTTTAGCTTGGTGAAGAGAAGGCTCCACGGAGACCTGGAAGGGTGGCCTTCCAATACTTGAAGGAAGCTTATAAACAGGAGGGGGAACAGCTGTTTACAAGATTGGGTAGTGACAGGACAAGGGGAAATGGTTTTAAACTGAGACACGGGAGGTTTAGGTTAGATATTAGGAGGAAGTTTTTCACCCAGAGGGTGGTGACACACTGGAACAGGTTGTCCAAGGAGGCTGTAGATGTGCCATCCTTGGAGGCATTCAAGGTGAGGCTGGATGTGGTTCTGGGCAGCCTGGTCTAGTGGTTGGTGACCCTGCCCATGACGGGGGGAGGGAGGAGGGGTTGAAACTAGATGATCGTTGAGGTCCTTTTCAACTCAGGCCATTCTATGATTTTATGATTCTATGATGAATGTGTACAAGTCTATGGAGCTAGCTGGCAGGTATCCCAGGTTTCTGGAGGAACTGGTTGATATAGTTGCCAAGACACTCTCCATCATATCTGAAAAGTTGTAGCTGCCAGGTAAAGTCCTCAGTGACTGGAAAAAGTGAAACATCACTCCTATACTCAAGAAATGGAGAAAGGAAGATTCAGGGAATTACAAGCCAGTAAGCCTCATGTCTGTGCCTAGGAAGATCATAGAATGGGTCCTCCTGGAAGAGATGTAAAGGCCCATGTGAGATATGGGGGTGATCCAAGACAGTCAACACAGCTTCACCAAGGGCAGAACATGGCTCACCATTCTGGTGGCCTTTCATGTTGCAGTGATGGCACTGGTAGACAAAGCAATGGCAACTGATGTCATCTACCTGGACTTCTGCAAGGTCTTTGATACGGTCTCACACCACATCCTTATCTCTACAGTGGAGAGGTACGGATCTGAAGGCTGGACTGTTAGGTTGTCACGGTTTTTTGATTTTTGGTTATCAGTATTCCACATCATAACATCATGCAGTGTACTGGGAGTTAAAGAGCAAATGCTCTCGTTCCGGGTACTTGTCCAGAAAAGAAGAACTACGTTCCCCAGAAGACTGTTCGAGTACTGTTATCATTCCTGCTCAGGGGAACAGATATAAGTCCTGTAGGTCACCTGACCGTAGTCTTCTGCCTTCTTCTCGTCTCGTCGTGCTCGCTTTCAGATCGTCTCGCTGCTGTTCCCGACTGCACACAAGGCTTCAGTATTAGTGTAAGGCCTTTAGCTCTCGGACAATCCTTCTCTCAATTATATTTGATTTTATTAACAATTATATTGAATTATATTGTATCATAGTGTGTTATCGTGCATTCTGATACTATATTTAGTAAATTAGTTTGTTTCTCCTCAGATCGTTGGCGCTGTTCTTTTAATTATTCTTTTTTGGGGGGTTTCCCTGTTTACCTTTTCCAGAGGTGTGGATTTTACAAAAAAATCCCTCCACCCCACTGGTCATGGAACCGGGCCAGACCAGCCCGTAAACTGTTGACATTTTTGGTGGAGAATGCAGGCCAAAGCTGCTTTTTAGCTTTTTAGAATGAATCTCTCTCTGCTCTTGGAGAGCTTCATTGGGAAAGTTTATCTCTTTCACAGGTACTCACTGAAAACTTGACCTTGAAAGTCTAGGCAGACTGCCAATATTCTGGGATATTTGTAAACTTTGAGCACTGCTATCTTACTTCTGTAAAGAGAAAAAAAAAATGAGGAAGGGGAAAAAAAAGATTCTGCTTTCTGTTTTAAACCAGTTTGTAGAGAGAGCTGCTAATTTCACAGAACTTGTGATTTTGAAGCAGGTTCCCAGTCTCTCTTTCAAATCCTTTATGGATTGTTTGAATGCTCATCTGATCACATTGTTAATCTCCCTGAATGCACTGTTCGTCACTGTAATTATTTCACTCAGTATCTGTATTTTTAATATTATGAAGAAGCCTTCTCCAAAGCCAGAGAATACTGAGTGGCAGGGAGCGTGGAGAGGCATGGGAGAGACTTTAGAGAAATGGACATGTTTGGTGTCATGGAACTTTACTCCTAAACACCTCAAAGATCCTGAGAGCCTAAACAGATATTTGAGACAGGGATGTTGTGGCTTAGGCAGATCTGAGGAGGCACACATGATTTGGGGCCTGGCTAATGCTTATCGGGTCTTATTTAATACTATCCCAGACAGGGGGATCAATTTCAGGTTTCTGAAATTGAGAGGGAGAGTGTCCGTGCTGAAAGAGAAAGTCTCCAGGAGACAGAATTAGATGAGCGAGAGAGTCTTCAAGCCAAAAAGGAGAGTTTCCAGGAGAGAGTCCAAGCTGCAAGGAAGAATCTTCAGGCCCAGGAAGAGAGCCTCCTAGTTGAGAAACAGAATCTTCAAATCCAAAGAGAGAATCTTCAGTCTGAGTGAGACACCCTCCAGTCTGAAAGAGACAACCTCCAATCTGAAATAAATACCCTCATAATCGAACGAGACAGACTCTGAGCTGAGCTGGAGAGTAAGAGCATCAGGACTGACCGACCTGATCAACTACAAGAGGCACCAGAATCAATGTCAGTTGCCCCTGTAAGAGGATGGAAAACAAAATGAATCTCGACTCAGTTGGAACAGAAGGAAGAGGAGGAAAGAGGTCCAGAGGAGCAGCTCCAAGTTCTAGGGGAACTACCCCTGAGTCCACGGGAGGGGCCCTCACTAAGATCACAGTCACCTATGCCCAGGAGAGTAACAAGAAGTCCTGAAAGAGCAGGAGGTGAACGAGACATCATTACCATTACTGATCATCATTACTGATAGATCTTTGAAAATGAACAAAATTCGTGGTCTGAGAAAAAACGTCACACGCCACCCAAAGGAGCCTATTGTCACCTAGTTACTTTGATGTTGGGACAGTGGGGCCAACAGTGTGTTGCTAGATAGTAGAGAGGCTTGTCTGCTCGGTGGCACTGCTAGGGACTCAGCCATTGACAGAGGTATTAGCACATGCCAGAACCAGGCCTTCACCTTCTGGAAGCGGATGCTGTTGGCTGTGAAAGAAAGATACTCCTTCAAAGATGACCTGATGCCTGAGAAAAGGAAATGGACTGATATGGAAAAAAGGCATCCATTATTTGAGAGAACACGCCGTGGTGGAAATGTTACATAGCCCCACTTTCATTCCTGACAAGCCTGACCAAGAGCATGATCCTGAGAACGTCAGGTGTACACCACATATGTGGCGTATATTCACGAAGACTGCACCAGAGAGGTATGCCAGTACATTTGCAGCAATGTATGACAGAGGGGGAGAAAGACCTTTTATAAATGAACTGATTAATAAACTCCAAAACTTCGAGTTACATTTAATCCCTCTACACCAACCTGCATCATCCAACGTCTCAGCTATTAGACTGCCGATCAACAGGAGACGTCCTCCTGTTCAAGCAAGTGACAACAGTAAGACTAGGTCACATTTTGCCTTGTTGCATAACCTGCGTGACCATGGAGAAGATATGAAGAAGAGGCATAAGAAACCCACTTCTGCACTTCAAGCATGGGTAAAAGAGTTAGAAGATAGATCAACAACCAAGGTGAATTTCTCCAAAAAGGTGGTCGCTCCAGTTGATGCGAGACACGGCAATAGTCAGGAGGACAACGGAGGTAACAAATAGAGGAGCCCTGCCTCCAGCCGGGCGGGGGAAAGGGATAATAGAGTGTATTGGACTGTGTGGATTAGATGGCCTGGCACATCAGAACCACATAAATATAAGGCATTGGTGGACACTGGTGCACAGTGTACGCTAATGCCCTCGAGTCACCAAGGGACAAAAAATATTCATGGGGTGACTGGGGGTTCCCAAGAGTTGACTATGTTGGAGGCTGAGATAAGTCTCACTGGCAAAGAATGGCAAAAGCGTCCTATTGTGACTGGTCCAGGGGCTCCCTGTATACTTGGTATTGATTACCTCAGAAGGGGATATTTTAAGGATCCCAAAGGGTATCGATGGGCCTTTGGAATAGCTGCTGTAGACACAGAAGGTGTTGAACAGTTGTCTGCGTTGTCTGGCCTATCAGAAGATCTGTCTGTTGTGGGATTGCTACGAGTAAAAGAGCAACAGGTACCGATTGCTACAAAAACGGTGCACAGACGGCAGTACCGCACAAACAGGGACTCCTTGCTCCCCATTCTGAAGTTGATTTGTCAACTAGAGAGTCAGGGAGTGATCAGCAAAACTCACTCACCTTTTAACAGCCCCATATGGCCAGTGCGTAAAGCCAGTGGAGAATGGAGGCTGACAGTAGACTACTGCAGCCTGAATGAAGTCACGCCCTCACTGAGTGCTGCTGTGCCGGACATGCTAGAACTCCAATATGAACTGGAGTCTAAAGCAGCCAAGTGGTATGCCACCACTGACATTGCTAATGCTTTCTTTTCCATTCCATTGGCCACGAAATGTAGGCCACAGTTTGCTTTCACCTGGAGGGGCATTCAGTATACCTGGAATCATTTGCCCAGGGGTGGAAGCACAGCCCAACAATTTGCCATGGGTTGATTCAAACTGTACTGGAACAGGGAGGCGCTCCTGAGCACTTACAGTACATTGACAATGTTATTGTGTGGGGCAGTACAGCAAGGGAAGTTTTTGAGAAAGGAGAGCAAGTAATCCAGATCCTTCTTAGTGCTGGTTTTGCTATTAAGTGAAGCAAAGTGAAAGGACCTGCACAAGAGATTCAGTTCCTAGGTGTAACGTGGCAAGATGGACATCGTCACATCCCAACGGATGTGGTGGACAAAATTACTGCCATGTCTCCACCCACTAGTAAGAAAGAGACACAGTCCTTTCTGGGCGCAGTGGGCTTTTGGAGAATGCATGTTCCAAACCATAGCCTCATTGTAAGCCCCGTTTATCATGCGACTGGGAAGAAGAATAATTTTGCGTGGGGTCCTGAGCAGCAGCAGATTTTGAGCAGATTAAGAAGGAGATAGCTCGTGCTGTGGCTCTGGGGCCAGTACGGATGGAACAGGACATAAAGAACATCCTCTATACTGCTGCTGGAGAGAAAGGTCCCACTTGGAGTTTGTGGCAAAGAGCCTCAGGAGAGACCCGAGGCCGACCCCTGGGATTCTGGAGTCGGGCCTTACAGGGGGTCTGAAGAGCACTACACTCCAACTGAAAAGGAGATCTTAGCTGCATATGAGGGGGTTCGAGCTGCTTCTGAAGTAGTTGGTACTGAAACACAGCTCCTTCTAGCATCTCGATTGCCAGTGTTGAACTGGATGTTCAAGGGAAAGGTTCCCTCTACCCATCATGCTCCTGATGCCACTTGGAGTAAATGGATTGCGCTGATTACGTAACGGGCTCGCATGGGGAACCACAGCCATCCTGGAATCTTAGAGGTGATCATGGATTGGCCTGAAGGTAAAAAGTTTGGAGCATCACCTGGAGAAAGACATTGCTGCCCGAATAAAGAATATGGTTGTAAAGGTGAGTCACGTAGATGCTCATGTGCCCAAGAATCAGGCTACTGAAGAACAACAAAACAACCATCAGGTAGATCGAGCTGCCAAAACTGAGGTGGCTCAAAGAAACTTGGACTGGCAGAACAAGGGTGAATTATTTCTAGCTCGGTGGGCCCATGAAACTTCGGGTCATCAAGGAAGAGATGCAACACATAAATGGGCTAGAGACAGAGTGGTGGACTTAACTATGGATGCTATTGCACAAGTTATTCATGACTGTGAAACGTGTGCCATAATTAAACAAGCCAAGAGGAGGAAACCTCTCTGGGAGGAAGGGCGATGGCAAAAATTTAAATATGGGGAGGCGTGGCAGATTGACTATATCACCTTGCCACAATCTCGCAATGGTAAGTGTTATGTGCTCACCATGGTGGAAGCGACCACTGGGTGGCTTGAAACATATGCAGTACCCCGTGCTACCACCAGAAACACCATATTAGGTCTTGAGAAACAAGTCCTGTGGCGACATGGTACCCCAGAAAGAATTGAATCAGATAATGGGATTCATTTCAAAAATTCTCTTATAAATACTTGGGCCAAAGAACATGGCATTGAATGGATTTATCATATTCCCTACCATGCACCAGCTTCTGGTAAAATTGAACGTTACAACGGGTTGTTAAAAACTGCTGAAAGCAATGGGTGATGGAACATTTAAGCATTGGGAGAAGCATTTGGCAGAAGCCACCTGGTTGGTCAACGCTAGAGGATCTATCAATCGCGATGGTCCTGCCAGCTCCCTACATACTGTAAAGGGAGATAAAGTCCCCGTAGTACATGTAAAGGACATGTTGGGAAAAGCAGTTTGGGTCCTTCCAGCTTCTGGGAAGGGCAAACCTCTTCGTGGGACTGTTTTTGCCCAGGGACCTGGGTGCACTTGGTGGGTGATGCAGAAAGATGGGGATGTTCAATGTGTTCCACAAGGGAATTTAATGACAGGAGAGCGGAGTCAGTAATTCCAAGTATATGTACATGTGTTCAATGTTTGATAATTGATTATAATTATGTTTGTTTGTATATATTGAGCATGATGTAGTGATGTAGAATAAGGGGTGGAGCAAATGCTCTCGTTCCAGGTACTTGTCCAGAAAAGAAGAACTACGTTCCCCAGAAGACTGTTCGAGTACTGTTATCATTCCTGCTCAGGGGAACAGATATAAGTCCTGTAGGTCACCTGACCGTAGTCTTCTGCCTTCTTCTCGTCTCGTCGTGCTCGCTTTCAGAGATTTAATTTCCCTTCTTCTGAGAGATTTGTTAGTAACATAATGTCAGAAGCAAGGAAGAAACCGCTTCTCGGACTCCTTGTCACCTGTTCATGTGACATTAGCCTACCAACCAACCAAAACAAAACAAAACAAAACAAAAAAACTCCACTGAAATTCTTGTTATAGATTAAGTGTCCTATTCCAGCAGTTACTCATGACTACAGATTTAGTCATCATAAGGTAAAAACAGAAGAAACCCAGATAATTGAGAAGTTAGACTGGATTCATCCTAAAAGCCTATGTGTGCTCTACTATTTTCATAGCCTAACAGCAGATCTCATCAGACGACATGTTATCTGAGAACAAGTCTCTGTACAAAATGTCTGAGAACATTAAAAACTTCCTACTTTGGTCCTATATTATAATATCAAAATTAACTATGACCATTATCTTGAAATTTAATTTTATTTGACAAAAGCAAAGTTCAACTTAGTGGATCACTAAAATCGAAAAAATGATGACTTCCATAACATACTTACTTCTGCTCTAGCCATTCTTAATTACATTTATTGACACAAATCAGGAAAAAAAAGTGAATAAAAATACATATAAAACCAGATTTTGGTAAATTCAGGTAAAATATTGGTTTTGCTGATTCCTAGTGCCATTCTACTGCTCTGAGTGAATTTTCTCTTCGATAACATGAGTAAGAGAAGACTCAAAAGTTACTGCTATTTTTACTGCGCATTATTTTAAAAACACATATTGTAGAACAAGTGAAGGCAGTGACAGAGCCTTTATTTGAGAAATAAGGAACAATAGGGAAAGATATCAGAAAGGAATTAAGTCACCCTCCTGGTAACAGATTGGAGAAAAGGGCGAGCTGAGGAATGTGACCCTCCCCCATTCGTACCGTTGCGCTGCTGGAGAGAAGGGCAGGGGCAAAAGGGGGACCCGTGCAGACTCAGATTGCACAGGAACTATTGTGGAGACGGACAGGGTGGCTCCAGACCGCCCCCCCTCCCCCACCGTCCCCCACCCCCACCCCCGCTCCAGGCACCCACACACTCATGCAGCCCACCCATTGGTTCAGGCTGTGACCTTGGAATTCCACTACACTCCACCCCTCCACAGCATGACTGAGCAGGTAGGGGGTGAGCCCCCACAACCTGGTGGCCCAAGACACAATGCATATCGCAATGCATGCACAACAACCACCGCAATATAGAATGTCAAGACAACAAAGGCAATCATTGGCCGTCTTTTCCCAGGACTTGATGCTCTTTCTCAAGGCATATCCTCTTCAAGGACCAGTAGTGCTTCTGATTCATGCTCGCCAGTTCCCAAAAGTTCAGCAGTGCATCACAAGGTGTCACAATGTTTCCTCATGGACAAGTTGGAGTGATGTTGCTCCTGCCAGCCATCCTGTGAACTTATAACCTCAAGGGGAGAAAAACATATGTTTAATAGGTGTGAGGAGGGGTAGGTCTGCCCTCCACGGTTAGATGCAGGCTGTATTTCGATCTTGAGTCAACACCTCTGCCTGTATCGGGGCACATCCTGATCTTTGATACCACACCCTTTGGCCTGGTACCTGTGGCTGAATCATTATATCAGGGACCAAAGGGGGGGGTTCTAATTTGTCACATGGACATCATTAATATCCCCTTTGCAGTGAAAACAGGAGTGTCAACTACTACCTCTGTTGGCCATACACTGATTACTGACGGGTTTACTGTTCTCCCAGCCTCTAACAATCTCCCCCAAGGTGCAAGCAGACCACACCATTTTGGTCCTGCTTGCACCTTCCAAGGCCATTTCACCTTGTGTCTCCCGGGCTGTAGGTCCTCAGGGGCAGGGAGCAGAAGATGATTCATGGTGCCAACATGTGGCTTGAGCGAGGTGTCCTTGCCTGTAATTTCTATCCTAAGCGGGGAGGCCCAAGTTGTCTGCAACATTCTTACAGCACTGCGTCTGTCATCTCTTGGTCTCCCATTCAAGTCTCACAGGGTTTCATAAAGTCTCTTGGTCCACCCCTGCAAGGACCGTGAATCTGCCTTCAGAGCAGCCTTCGGGATCCCGTTATATCTTTCTATTAGGCCTGCTCCCGTTGGATTGTAGGGCAGGTGAAACCGCCATGCTGAAAAATGCATTTGCTAGATCCAGAACGCAGTGGTATGTTTCTATTTCTCTACTTAATGTATCCATGAGGGAGGTGATGTTGGGTACAGCCGCATGGATCGGTGGTGTGACTTTATGTAGTTCTCTGTAGTCTACTGTCATTTGTCATGTACTATCTGACTTCCTGACTGGCCATATGGGGGAGTTGTATGGGCGGTGTGCAGGTCTACTCTCTCCAGCTCCTGCACAGTCTTGGTAATTTCTTCTTACCCACTTGGGAGTCTATACTGCTTTGTATTTGTGATCCGGCACAGCTGTGGCAACCAAATAGGTTCTATTTTTGCATGACCCCTTATGATTGCCTGCACTGCCCAGATACTAATACATCTTTCCCTTAATCTGAAGTCTCCCACAGTGGTTTGGAGAGTCATACGTGGCAGGATGTCTATCCCCAATATGTACTCTGGAACTGGGGCGACAGACGCCTTGTACTCCCGGGGTGGTAGATGCCCAACCCCCAGTTTCTACCATGTTTGGGTTACGGGGATCATCTGCCCCCCAAACCCACCTATCATTGCCTTAGAGCCTGAAAATTGGTTTGGGTCACCATATATAATTGATGTTTCTGCCCCAGTATCTACTAATGCCATAACCCGCTGCACATTCTTTTGGGACCAATGAATCGTTAGTTCAACGTAGGGTCTCTGGTCTCCTCTGGAGACCCTAGTCTCGGGGAATTTTGGCTCCTCCGTCATGCCATCAGCTCTGCAATCCCTGAGTCTTTTTCCTCTGATGGCTCGACTGTGGCTGCCCGGGCCACCTGAGGAGGTTTACGTTTTTATGATGGGACTATGAAGTCTTTTAGATTCCACGTGTTTTGTGGAATCCGTTCTATGAGTCTAACTCCTTCCCTTTTAGGGGAGCGTTGGAATCTCTGACTGTTTGGTAACTGTTTCCATAGTTGTAATAAGACCTGATTAGGCTGTCCATCAATCTTTTGAAATTGAACTCCCGCCCTAATCAGCTGATTGAACATTTGTTTTCTTGAGACCCTAATGGGTCCAGATTGAATTACGTTATGGGCAGGTCTCCTAGGTCATGGTGGTGGATAGATGTTCGACTTTTCCACCACCATTCAGACAGTGCGCCTGGCGCGCAGGCGCTCTGCCTCCCCCAGATCTGCCACCAATTGGTCAGCCTGTTGTATTATGCCTCTGAGGGCACTAGGGGATTCAGTATGGATTCCAAAGTACTGTACTGATGTGGTGTGGCTTGCTGCAGGATGAGGTCCCTCATTCCTGCTGAAAATTTCATCCTGTCTGGGCTCTCAAAATCCTCCTCATAGATTGCCTCCTTCATGCCTAATTCTCAAATGTAGTTTTGCAAGTCCTCCATAGGGGACCATAGGCTGGTATTTAATGGTATATCACTCTTATTTGTCCGTGCTGCATGGCATGCAGCCATTAACCATGTAATCAATGAGTGATTTTCTTCATTATGTTGGACAGCTGCATGTAGTCTCTGCCTGAGGGCAGGGTGAGTGGTAATGGATGCCAGTTTTGAAATTTCTGATCCATTCACCACAACGCTTTCTGCCCCCATGTCATATAATCAGAGCAACATGCCGGCACGCTCTCTCTCGGTTTTTGTCTAATCCACTGTACTAGATCCATTAATTCAGCTGCCATGTATGGGCGAGCTGTTACATGTAGCATGCTCTGGGCAGGGGGCCACTGGTCAGGGGGCACCCCCCGCTGGCCTATCCTGCGTTTGTTGTTGTTGTTGTTGTTTGAGTTACAACAGGTAGGATCTCAAAGGGATCTAACTCTAGTCGAGCCTCAAGATCCGACCGTTTAGTGCTTTCATTTACAGAGTCCAGTTCATGTGGATTCTCTTGTACAGGATCCCCAGTAATTTCTAGAGAGATATTCTGGATTTTTTGTACAGGAATGATCGGATTAGGTTTTTTCCCTCTCAAAACTGCTACCTGTCTTTCCAGTTCTTCAACATGGTCACACAGTAGTTGATTTTCATCAGTGAGAGCTGCTTCAGTTATATTTAGCCAGTTCAAGGCCATCAGCAGCGACCACACCACCGTGGAGGCAGCTAACTGTCGTTCTAGAGTAGTGAGTGCGTTTTTGTTGAGACTATTGAAATACTCAGCCAGGCGGGCTGGGGACTCCTGAACATTTCCTCTGTCCTGTAGGGGGCCCCATTTTTCAACAATACAAGCAATCCCATGATACAGGGATCCTAGGAATCCTGGGATGTGCCCCGGCAAAACTTCACTCATGGGGCTAGCCTTCCATGATATTGTTCAAAAATGTCATGGTAATTATTTTAAGAGGCTTATAATTGGGTATCTTTAAAGATATTTGGCTGCCTGGCTCACCAAAATGTAGAACAACAAATAGCACTGCTCACTTTGGTTAGTTCTTGGAGATGGATCAGGCTTTGAATAAACCTCAACAGTCATAGCATGCAACTCACTATTAGTTTTACTTTTAGATAAAAAATAAAATAAGATAAAATAGATCTCAATTTATTAAGAAGTTTTGTTAAAAAACTGATACCATAAAGAATTGTTGCTAATGAAACATAGATTTTCAAATTAAATTCTCCTTTTGTCACTATATCTGCACACAGTAGTAATGAGAGCTATTCTGACAGGATAAATGTGGCACTTATTAAATGGGCTCAATAATATAATAACTTATATACAGCTACAGTTATGTAGGAAACTCATTACTCCATCAAAAGTACTGTGGCGCTATTGAATCAAAATTTTTGACATGCTCTCAACGCTTTGTAGCACCTTTTTCCTCTAAGGCTATTAAAACAAAAAAGAACTTGTGTATATAGTCCAAAAAAGGAAAATCAGAGACATTTCTCCCAGGTTTCAGCAATCATAGCAATTACTTTCCAGGAGCAGTATAATACTAAAATTGAAAAACTGTCCACCAGGTGGCAGTGTTATGGTAGCAACACTGTAATGCATGCAGTTCTGCTTATGCAAGACACTTAACCTTTCTCGTTCGTTTGGGGTCAAATGAACGTCTATAATTATACAGAGTAATCCACAAGCTTTTTGTTTTTATTTTTGTTCTGCTGTTAGAAGAAAGGAAGGAGGGAAGGAGGGAAGGAGGGAAGGAGGGAAGGAGGGAAGGAAGGAGGGAAGGAAGGAGGGAAGGAAGGAGGGAAGGAAGGAAGGAAGGAAGGAAGGAAGGAAGGAAGGAAGGAAGGAAGGAAGGAAGGAAGGAAGGAAGGAAGGAAGGAAGGAAGGAAGGAAGGAAGGAAGGAAGGAAGGAAGGAAGGAGAAAAGAAAATCTTTCGTTACTTGCATTCTCTAAAAGTGTTGATCATGTCAAGGTCTTTACCAATCTACTGGCTGTTCCGGTTTGAGCAAGAAATTACACTTAAAGTTTGTGTGTTTGTTTTTGTTAGTGTGATAATTTCTACTCTTGACAGCATCATATCCTTTGGTATTTTGAAGTTGAACAAGTAGAGTAATAAGTTTTGCCGGGGCACATCCCAGGATTCCTAGGATCCCTGTATCATGGGATTGCTAGTATTGTTGAAAAATGGGGCCCCCTACAGGACAGAGGAAATGTTCAGGAGTCACGCAAAATTATTCTTCTTCCCAGTCGCATGATAAACGGGGCTTACAATGAGGCTATGGTTTGGAACATGCATTCTCCAAAAGCCCACTGCGCCCAGAAAGGACTGTGTCTCTTTCTTACTAGTGGGTGGAGACATGGCAGTAATTTTGTCCACCACATCCGTTGGGATGTGACGATGTCCATCTTGCCACGTTACACCTAGGAACTGAATCTCTTGTGCAGGTCCTTTCACTTTGCTTCACTTAATAGCAAAACCAGCACTAAGAAGGATCTGGATTACTTGCTCTCCTTTCTCAAAAACTTCCCTTGCTGTACTGCCCCACACAATAACATTGTCAATGTACTGTAAGTGCTCAGGAGCGCCTCCCTGTTCCAGTACAGTTTGAATCAACCCATGGCAAATTGTTGGGCTGTGCTTCCACCCCTGGGCAAATGATTCCAGGTATACTGAATGCCCCTCCAGGTGAAAGCAAACTGTGGCCTACATTTCGTGGCCAATGGAATGGAAAAGAAAGCATTAGCAATGTCAGTGGTGGCATACCACTTGGCTGCTTTAGACTCCAGTTCATATTGGAGTTCTAGCATGTCCGGCACAGCAGCACTCAGTGAGGGCGTGACTTCATTCAGGCTGCAGTAGTCTACTGTCAGCCTCCATTCTCCACTGGCTTTACGCACTGGCCATATGGGGCTGTTAAAAGGTGAGTGAGTTTTGCTGATCACTCCCTGACTCTCTAGTTGACAAATCAACTTCAGAATGGGGAGCAAGGAGTCCCTGTTTGTGCGGTACTGCCGTCTGTGCACCGTTTTTGTAGCAATCGGTACCTGTTGCTCTTTTACTCGTAGCAATCCCACAACAGACAGATCTTCTGATAGGCCAGACAACGCAGACAACTGTTCAACACCTTCTGTGTCTACAGCAGCTATTCCAAAGGCCCATCGATACCCTTTGGGATCCTTAAAATATCCCCTTCTGAGGTAATCAATACCAAGTATACAGGGAGCCCCTGGACCAGTCACAATAGGACGCTTTTGCCATTCTTTGCCAGTGAGACTTATCTCAGCCTCCAACATAGTCAACTCTTGGGAACCCCCAGTCACCCCATGAATATTTTTTGTCCCTTGGTGACTCGAGGGCATTAGCGTACACTGTGCACCAGTGTCCACCAATGCCTTATATTTATGTGGTTCTGATGTGCCAGGCCATCTAATCCACACAGTCCAATACACTCTATTATCCCTTTCCCCCGCCCGGCTGGAGGCAGGGCTCCTCTATTTGTTACCTCCGTTGTCCTCCTGACTATTGCCGTGTCTCGCATCAACTGGAGCGACCACCTTTTTGGAGAAATTCACCTTGGTTGTTGATCTATCTTCTAACTCTTTTACCCATGCTTGAAGTGCAGAAGTGGGTTTCTTATGCCTCTTCTTCATATCTTCTCCATGGTCACGCAGGTTATGCAACAAGGCAAAATGTGACCTAGTCTTACTGTTGTCACTTGCTTGAACAGGAGGACGTCTCCTGTTGATCGGCAGTCTAATAGCTGAGACGTTGGATGATGCAGGTTGGTGTAGAGGGATTAAATGTAACTCGAAGTTTTGGAGTTTATTAATCAGTTCATTTATAAAAGGTCTTTCTCCCCCTCTGTCATACATTGCTGCAAATGTACTGGCATACCTCTCTGGTGCAGTCTTCGTGAATATACGCCACATATGTGGTGTACACCTGACGTTCTCAGGATCATGCTCTTGGTCAGGCTTGTCAGGAATGAAAGTGGGGCTATGTAACATTTCCACCACGGCGTGTTCTCTCAAATAATGGATGCCTTTTTTCCATATCAGTCCATTTCCTTTTCTCAGGCATCAGGTCATCTTTGAAGGAGTATCTTTCTTTCACAGCCAACAGCATCCGCTTCCAGAAGGTGAAGGCCTGGTTCTGGCATGTGCTAATACCTCTGTCAATGGCTGAGTCCCTAGCAGTGCCACCGAGCAGACAAGCCTCTCTACTATCTAGCAACACACTGTTGGCCCCACTGTCCCAACATCAAAGTAACTAGGTGACAATAGGCTCCTTTGGGTGGCGTGTGACGTTTTTTCTCAGACCACGAATTTTGTTCATTTTCAAAGATCTATCAGTAATGATGATCAGTAATGGTAATGATGTCTCGTTCACCTCCTGCTCTTTCAGGACTTCTTGTTACTCTCCTGGGCATAGGTGACTGTGATCTTAGTGAGGGCCCCTCCCGTGGACTCAGGGGTAGTTCCCCTAGAACTTGGAGCTGCTCCTCTGGACCTCTTTCCTCCTCTTCCTTCTGTTCCAACTGAGTCGAGATTCATTTTGTTTTCCATCCTCTTACAGGGGCAACTGACATTGATTCTGGTGCCTCTTGTAGTTGATCAGGTCGGTCAGTCCTGATGCTCTTACTCTCCAGCTCAGCTCAGAGTCTGTCTCGTTCGATTATGAGGGTATTTATTTCAGATTGGAGGTTGTCTCTTTCAGACTGGAGGGTGTCTCACTCAGACTGAAGATTCTCTCTTTGGATTTGAAGATTCTGTTTCTCAACTAGGAGGCTCTCTTCCTGGGCCTGAAGATTCTTCCTTGCAGCTTGGACTCTCTCCTGGAAACTCTCCTTTTTGGCTTGAAGACTCTCTCGCTCATCTAATTCTGTCTCCTGGAGACTTTCTCTTTCAGCACGGACACTCTCCCTCTCAATTTCAGAAACCTGAAATTGATCCCCCTGTCTGGGATAGTATTAAATAAGACCCGATAAGCATTAGCCAGGCCCCAAATCATGTGTGCCTCCTCAGATCTGCCTAAGCCACAACATCCCTGTCTCAAATATCTGTTTAGGCTCTCAGGATCTTTGAGGTGTTTAGGAGTAAAGTTCCATGACACCAAACATGTCCATTTCTCTAAAGTCTCTCCCATGCCTCTCCACGCTCCCTGCCACTCAGTATTCTCTGGCTTTGGAGAAGGCTTCTTCATAATATTAAAAATACAGATACTGAGTGAAATAATTACAGTGACGAACAGTGCATTCAGGGAGATTAACAATGTGATCAGATGAGCATTCAAACAATCCATAAAGGATTTGAAAGAGAGACTGGGAACCTGCTTCAAAATCACAAGTTCTGTGAAATTAGCAGCTCTCTCTACAAACTGGTTTAAAACAGAAAGCAGAATCTTTTTTTTCCCCTTCCTCATTTTTTTTTTTCTCTTTACAGAAGTAAGATAGCAGTGCTCAAAGTTTACAAATATCCCAGAATATTGGCAGTCTGCCTAGACTTTCAAGGTCAAGTTTTCAGTGAGTACCTGTGAAAGAGATAAACTTTCCCAATGAAGCTCTCCAAGAGCAGAGAGAGATTCATTCTAAAAAGCTAAAAAGCAGCTTTGGCCTGCATTCTCCACCAAAAATGTCAACAGTTTACGGGCTGGTCTGGCCCGGTTCCATGACCAGTGGGGTGGAGGGATTTTTTTGTAAAATCCACACCTCTGGAAAAGGTAAACAGGGAAACCCCCCAAAAAAGAATAATTAAAAGAACAGCGCCAACGATCTGAGGAGAAACAAACTAATTTACTAAATATAGTATCAGAATGCACGATAACACACTATGATACAATATAATTCAATATAATTGTTAATAAAATCAAATATAATTGAGAGAAGGATTGTCCGAGAGCTAAAGGCCTTACACTAATACTGAAGCCTTGTGTGCAGTCGGGAACAGCAGCGAGACGATCTGAAAGCGAGCACGACGAGACGAGAAGAAGGCAGAAGACTACGGTCAGGTGACCTACAGGACTTATATCTGTTCCCCTGAGCAGGAATGATAACAGTACTCGAACAGTCTTCTGGGGAACGTAGTTCTTCTTTTCTGGACAAGTACCCGGAACGAGAGCATTTGCTCTTTAACTCCCAGTACACTGCATGATGTTATGATGTGGAATACTGATAACCAAAAATCAAAAAACCGTGACAACCTAACAGTCCAGCCTTCAGATCCGTACCTCTCCACTGTAGAGATAAGGATGTGGTGTGAGACCGTATCAAAGACCTTGCAGAAGTCCAGGTAGATGACATCAGTTGCCATTGCTTTGTCTACCAGTGCCATCACTGCAACATGAAAGGCCACCAGAATGGTGAGCCATGTTCTGCCCTTGGTGAAGCTGTGTTGACTGTCTTGGATCACCCCCATATCTCACATGGGCCTTTACATCTCTTCCAGGAGGACCCATTCTATGATCTTCCTAGGCACAGACATGAGGCTTACTGGCTTGTAATTCCCTGAATCTTCCTTTCTCCATTTCTTGAGTATAGGAGTGATGTTTCACTTTTTCCAGTCACTGAGGACTTTACCTGGCAGCTACAACTTTTCAGATATGATGGAGAGTGTCTTGGCAACTATATCAACCAGTTCCTCCAGAAACCTGGGATACCTGCCAGCTAGCTCCATAGACTTGTACACATTCATCATAGAATCATAAAATCATAGAATGGCCTGAGTTGAAAAGGACCTCAACGATCATCTAGTTTCAACCCCTCCTCCCTCCCCCCGTCATGGGCAGGGTCACCAACCACTAGACCAGGCTGCCCAGAACCACATCCAGCCTCACCTTGAATGCCTCCAAGGATGGCACATCTACAGCCTCCTTGGACAACCTGTTCCAGTGTGTCACCACCCTCTGGGTGAAAAACTTCCTCCTAATATCTAACCTAAACCTCCCGTGTCTCAGTTTAAAACCATTTCCCCTTGTCCTGTCACTACCCAATCTTGTAAACAGCTGTTCCCCCTCCTGTTTATAAGCTTCCTTCAAGTATTGGAAGGCCACCCTTCCAGGTCTCCGTGGAGCCTTCTCTTCACCAAGCTAAACAAGCCCAGTTCACTCAACCTTTTTTCATATGAGAGGTGCTTCAGCCCTCTGATCATCTTGGTGGCCCCCCTCTGGACCTGTTCCAAGAGTCCATGTCTTTCATGTGCTGGGGGCCCCAGGCCTGGATGCAGCACTCCAGATGGGGCCTTACAAAAGCTAAGCAGAGGGGGATATTCAATTCTATGAGATGTTCTCGGACTTGCTCAGCTCTTATACTAGGAGGGATTTTGCTCCCCGGATCCTCGCTTAGAAGTTCAGGGTCACAGGAGGCATAAGAAGCCTGGCTGGAAGTGAAGATGGAGGCAAAGAACTCATTAAGGGCCTTAGCCTTCTCCACATCTGAGAAGATCGGTTTTCCCTTTTATTTATCAGAGGGAGTTCTCTAAACATTTCAGGAACATAAAATGAATTCCAACGTTTTCTTTCACAATAACTGATTTATTGAGAGCCAACATCTTTCTTTTATGTACCCTTCGAGTTATCAGTACATACACAGTATACAGTAATCAGATATGAAACTTTCTTAAAAAGTGACTGTTTCTTTGCCTTACTTTGTTTTTACTCTTTAGGAAATATTTGACCACCAGAGTCAGAATAGAGAGTGAATCTTTTTTTTTTTTTTTTTTTCTCAAAAAAATGTGTTTAACAAAATATATTATGTTGTAGAAGTGTGAGTTAGAGCCAGTACTAAGTGGACTGATTTTTTTTCCTGGGACTGGATTACACAGAAGTCCCTTCAGAAGGCAGAGCTTGTTCCTATAACCATTTCTTATTCTGTAATCAAGCTTCATGCTCAGGTATAACTGACCAAGTAAGGAATTTGTGTGGTTTTGAGATAAACTGGAAAGAACAGTTAGTCTGTAGTCAGTAGTTTTCCTCAATGCTATCAGAAAATAGTGAGATACAAGGAAAATAGTATGAACTCTGTAGGATAATAGAATCAGTCCAGTTCACTATGAAGCTAGTGAGAGATTTGGTCATTGACAATAAAAGAAAAGCGCACAGATTCAAATGTTCTGTCCTTCTATGCAGCAAGCAAGGACAGCAAAATGAGAAACAGTGATTTTATTTTGGTATAACAAAAATCAAAGACCTCTCACAGCCTTAAACTAATTTGGAAATGCCATGAGAAGTACTATAAGATTTTATTATATAGATTATATCTGTTTAATCTGTAAGATTTTAATTGTTGTTGTCCTCTTGCATGGGGTGGAGAGTTGGGAGTGATTGAGTGTATGCATCCTGTCACCAGAAAGGAAAAGGAAGTATTACTGTGCATCTGTCCTGTCACACTCAGTGGATTTCGTAGAATCATAGAATGGTCTGGGTTGAAAAAGACCATAATGATCATCTAGTTTCAACCCCACTGCCATGAGCAGGGTCACCAACCACTAGACCAGACTGCCCAGAGCCACATCCAGCCTGGCCATCCAGGGATAGGGCATCCACAACCTCCTTGGGCAACTTGTTCCAGTGATTTCAAGGGAGGTGAATCTTTTTCTGTCTCCTGAGTTGCATCTCCCCTAGTCAGTAGACGTTGCTGCTGCAATGGAGTCATCCAAGACTCAGAGGAATAATACAAATCATATTATTGAGAGCTTTCTAACACTAACTCATATTCTACTTGGAGGTCAAATTGGCTAATTTGCTAAATATGATTAAAATGTGTTACAGATAATACAATAATAGGCAACAACTACTACAAGGAGTGAAAGAATAAAAGAAGATGAAAAGAAAATATAGAAAATGGGGAAAGAGAGACAAAGAGACAGATATGCAGACACAGAAAAGTAGAGAGGTTCACCACAGTTCTCATGTGAAATATGCCACTGAAACCTCATCCTTTCAAGCAAAAGTTGTTATACAAAAGGAAATAGTCTAGGAAGTGACAGTTTCTGATTAAAATGATTAAAGCTTGTGACTAGTCAAACTCATATTCTACTTGGAGGTCTTGTTTTCCAGGCCTTGCAAATTTAAATTAGCAGAGATAAGACGAAGTAGGGAGATGCCAGCTTATATCTTACCTTCACAGGATACAACGGTATCTTCTCCCAGTTTCCTGTATCAAACTGGAGTCACTTGCTCCTAGGCCAAGTCTTCAGCCAGAAAATGGCGCCTCCTATTCGAAGGCAAACAACTCCAAATAAATGCTTACAAATGTAAAACTGTCCATGAGATGATGTTCATTGCCTCATGTTTATTTGAGACATTCCTTACCAGTCTCAGAGCATCTATGAAGCAAAAAAAAAACTTGAAAGGGTCAGTACATCAGAAATAGGATGACTTTAGGATATCGTTAGGAAAGCAAAATGCTACATATCTTGTTCTTGAACAGTCACTCAAAGATTCAGTATATCTTGTTCTTTTATATTTTACTTTGTGGTTTATGATCTCTAAAAGAAATGGAGAAGCTGGAAGATTCCATAGGGAAACATAAGTGTGTAACCTGGCATATAGGTTAGTGTAGTATAAAATGCAGATTTCTGAAAGAAATTGTGGAGACAAAGGAATTTTCCTTTATTTCAATTTCAGAAGGAAAATAGTAAAATTAAACTTTTCTCACTTTTCTCAAGGGGAACTCAGAATCTCAACAAGATTTTTCTTAAAAAGGCAGGGGTTTGTTTAATTAATTAACTAAGTAATTTGTTTAAATTAATTTGTTTAAAACTAATTAATTTGTTATTAAATTTTCATAATTTGCAAGCTGTTAGTAAAATGGAAAATCTTCAAGTGTAGTTAAATGCTTTCTTTTCCGTGCAGCATTTGCATTAATTTGAAGGGAAGCACAATACTTTGGTGGCTTTTGTATTGTAGCTACTGTGAATAGACTCAAAATGAAATCCCATACCTTTTATAAGAGGTTAAAAAAAAAAAAGATCAGAGAGAAACAAATGGAATAAAAATCAAACAAAAAACAAAGCAATACAATTGCCCTCTACTTTTATTTTGTTGTAGTAACTGCAAAACTGTATATTACTTACTATGTGTGCTGCTAAATACAATCTTTTCCTTGATTTGATTTATGAACACTTTATTTCTTTTTGTTACTTTTTATTGTTCTAATTGTTGTGATTTCTGGTTAACAGGAAAAGTTTCATCTTGCTGTTAACTAGTGAACTACAAATCCATACCATGCTTGGAAGAAAAAGGAATTGAAAGAATCTTGTACAGCAGTTCCACAGTTCCCAATGTATTATTCTTCTGTCTGCAGTATAAGTGAACCAGCACTGCCTGCATGCATGGACATGGAATTGAAGCAGACACTGTGGGGAACAGCAAAATCTCTATTCTGTGTCAGGTTTCATCTCACCCATGTTTATCTTTTCACAACTGTGTTATACACTTGAAGCCCTTCTCGTAGTGACTTGCGGAACAAACTCTATAACCACAAAGTAGTTGTAGAGCAAGTACGTTTTATTCAGCTGGTTTGGATGCAGGGGGAATAACTCCTTCCTAGCCTGCACAAGGAAAGCAGATAAACATTCCTCTTTATAGAGGGAATACATGCATATTTATGGTACAAGGAGTGGTTATTACAATTGATTCCAGTACAATATTCCACACCTATTCTTTGCCCCAAACCTCACCCCTAACTAATAGCCCTATGTCGTTCCCATTGTTCATGCCCAAGTACTCCTAAGAACATAACAGATTAGCCTTTTATTCAGTAGTTAAGGGCGAGAAATACGCCCTTTTTTGGTGTTTCACTTGTCTGATTATGGATGAATGGAAGAACTACATGCACTTAGTGACTTTTTTCAGTCTTAATGACTTTATGATTCTACTTTAGTGTAACACTGTTGTAGTAGGCGTCTTGCGGGGGCACGGGATGTACGGGACAGGCTTCTCCCTAAGCATAGAGAGACAGTGCTATTGTGCTGACCTTGATGCAGAGAAAACAGGAGAAGAAGAAGGATGAGAAAAGAATGTGGAAATGGCCAAATAAGGCACAATGTTATCTGGTGTGAACCAATCAGAGTGGGACATGACAGCACGGTTATGTAGGTAAAAATGTATATAAGCTGTGTTTAGTAGTGAATAAACGCCATTTTGCTGCTCATCATATTGGTGTGTGTCTGTAGTCATTTGGCCCTGATCAGGCTATTGGTCAGTGAGTGCAGAGGCCTAACACAGGTGGCTAACATCATTGTTGCAGAAAGCAACATAACATGGAACTTATCACAGGTGACATTGACAATGCTGACCAGCGTTCTTTCAACTGTAAAGGGTGGATTATATTACAAGCTCAAAGTTAGATGTCTGTATTCAGATGAAAACTTACCCAATTTGTTAGGGAGAAAGATACAATGGTTTTGTTTTTACTTGCTGTAATCCCATAGATTGCTGGCTGAGCAGCAAGGTTGATGTTACAGCAATCAAAGTTTGAAATGAAGTCAATGTCAACTGGAGCTGAAGACTAATGAACAAGAGATTAACTTTTTTTCTATGAAGAATGTACTTTTTTCAATCTGAGTTGTCAAACTAACCTTGTGATTGTGTCTATAAAAGTCATAGGCTTTTTTTTCACCTGCATCATCGGACCTGTTGTCATTGCAAATAGCTGGCTTATGAGGAGTGTGGCTGAGACATGCCTTGGAGCTGACAGCATCTTTTATATCCATGTATGCCATCCTTGCATAGGTAAGTATTTGTTCTGAAAACTTCTAAGTAGGCAGTACACGTGCTGACAGAGAAGTTACCATGTGGATGGTAAGAACCTAGAAAGCAGGTTATGCTGTATGTTTTATTTACAGTCTCTCTAGAGGGGGCTTTTCAGAGTGGTATTACACATCCTAAAACTCTTATAAGGAGTGGTCTTCCCTAGAGGTAGAAGTGGTGAATAGAGAATGTTCTTTCAGTCTTTCATTTGCATCTAATAATCTCCCACTTTTTCAGGCATGTCTGTGGGTAGAACACTGGGGGCCTAGTTCATCATGAAGTTGGAAACAGAGTAGGACTCAGTACTTTTGTCACAGCAGTACTTATAATTAGATTGCATTCTTTCTGTTTCTCAAGGAGATAGCATACTTTTCCTACACACACACTTTTACTTCTCAAGATTTACCAGAGAGGTTCACGGTCTTTTAAAAGTGAAAATAAAATAGCATGCTCATTTTTCTTTTGCATATAAACAAGTGAACAGAGCCACATGGACTTCAACATATTTCAAGATTTTTGACTGAGGTGCTGAAGATCTGACACCGTTCAAAAGTAGTAAGTGATGATATTAATACCTATCTGCACTCAACACTGCTCTAAGAAGTGCAGAAAGTTTGATTACAATGCATCACTTTTGAACGATGCACAAAAAAAAAAAAAAAAAAAAAAAAAAAGGAAAGAAAGAAAGAAGGAAAGAGAAAAGTGTGTAGTCTGTAAATTATGAGTATTTTTTCATGCTAGTTCAATCTATTTCACCTATAGAACTATCATGTTTTATATGCTGCTATACTCTGCCAATATTTTCCCTGAGAGATTATCAGACTGACTGCAGTGGTACTACTGTGCACAAAGAATGAGTCAATCAGCTCTTTTACAGCATGTAACTATAACAGCATAGAATTTATATCAGTACAACAATAAGGTATATTGTGGGTTTTCAGAGCACCATACCCAAAAGTTTTCATCCTCTTCAGATCACCAAAAGCTTACTGGCTAGTTTTCAGGTTTAAGTAGTAAGAGAGTGAGTGGCTCCAATGAAAACCTCCAACTGGTGAATGAAAACACTCTTCAAGGCATGTGATACAGTAGCAACATTGTGAGCCTTAGGCACAGCTCGGAAACTCCCCCAAAGCCCACCCAGTTATTTTGGCTGTGTATGTACGGCAAGTGACTTCTGAAAGTTACCAGAATCATCTTAGTGATTCTGAAAATCTAAGATTTTCACTTTTAAAAATCTTACCAGGCTGCTAGTCTTTACATAGTTGATATTCTTAAAGTCTGTTTGGATTTGTCAGAACTCAGAAACTTAGCAGAAACAGGACAAAATATGAAATACAAGAGATGAACAGAAAATTATCTGACAGGTCTATGTGCAGACTGGAAAACAACAACAACAAAAACCCAGTAATCATATTCAGGTAATATGCAGAAGATTCAGTCAAGTCTGACATCTACAGTGATTTGGACTAGGTGCATTGTAGATGGTTAATAAAAGGCAGTCCTGGAGTCATAATTTAGAATTATTGGATCTTCAGGTTTAACTGTAACACAAAGTACCTAACCATAATCAATTACATGAAAGAATTTATGGCATGGCACAAGAGGACTCTGGATGTTCCTAATATTATAAGACAGAGTAAACTGTAGTATACTAAAGTTCTTTTATTGTCATGTGTCTATACACTGCCTGCAATAGGAGACAAAGATAACTATGGTTTATTAGTGTGGTAATTGGGATTGAATGATGCAGGCAGTATAACAGGGAAGCAAATATGTACTTGTTCAGAATGCTTCAATGCTTCAGTAACTTTAGTGAATTACCATGCTAACCTCATTCAAACTGTTAAATATGTATTGAGTAGATAATGAGGCTGTATCCTCAGTGCTACAAGCTTTTTTTTAATGTAAAACTCTAGTTACAGCTGCTGGTTGGGAATTATTTCTAAAATCTTTACCGAACAAATTCCGAAGATTTGGACTGGAGATGACTGTAATTTAAAGACAGCAAGCTTTTCGGAATATGCTAGGTTTTTTCCTTGTATTCAGACCATCATTTGAATTAAAATATAGCTAAAAATACACCAGTGCTTTCCTAATAGATTTTACCATGGAATTATTTAGTACATTCACTAAATTGTGCCTGTCTTGCAAAACTCACCTGCTATCTCCTTAGCCAGATGCAAATGATAGTACAACAGGAGCTCATAGTCTCTTCTCCAGGATTTACCTAGCACCCTTGTTGCTATCTGCAACAATGATGTTAGCCACCTGTGTTAGCCCTCTGCGTGCACTGACCAATTAGCCTGATCAGGGCCAAATGACTGCATATGCACACCAATATGATAAGCAGCAAAATGGCGTCTATTCACTACTAAACACAGCTTATATACGTTTTTACCTACATAACCGTACTGTCATGTCCCACCCTGATTGGTTCACACCAGATAACATTGTGCCTTATTTGGCTGTTTCCACATTCTTTTCCCATCTTTCTTCTTCTCCTGTTTTCTCTGCATCAAGGTCAGCACAATAGCACTGTCTTTCTATGCTTAGGGAGAGGCCTGTCCCGTACATCCCGTGCCCCCGCAAGACGCCTACTACAACACACCCTATAGATCAGTAAAAGAATAGGATTTCTTTTTTCTTCCCAAATACAGCAGGAGGAAGTGTTCCAGACAGATTTCAATTTCACCTTTAAAGATTACTAGAAGTATTACCAACATAACTGTAATAATTTTTTTCTATTACTCTAATTCAGTGTCTATACAAATTTTTTGTTTTTTACATATTTTCCAGTGCATCTATGAATTGCTTCCAAAATATGTATGTAACTGAGCAAAAGAGTATTTCAGTGCAGAATTTTAAATGCATATTTTAACTGTATGTTTTATATAAATTTCTCAAGTAAACTTTGTTGAACAGTTTCATACTTCAACTCACTGCATATTTAATGTTGAGCTTAGAAAATTATTAACATTTATACACTTATGAAATGCATGCTCCCTATCTCTTTGTGCAGACAGGACTTTCTCAGGGATAAATATAAGGGATATAGATATATAAATATAAGGAACATAAAAATATAAATATAAGGGATAAAATAGGGATAAATATAATAAATAAATAAATAAATATAAGGAATAAAACCCCACTGTCATTTGATTCCATAACAAAACTCTCTTTGATTTCAGTAGGACACTTTCTTTGTCCAGTGCACACAAGATCCAACTAGGATGTAGAAAATATCATTCAATGTATTTGACATTTAGCAGAAATCTAAATGATGTATGAAATTGTGAAGTCAAGTTGAAATATTATTGCTATTGATAGTAGCAATATATAACATTACTAAAAAGAAAGCAGCTAGATAATCCACAAAAGCAATAAAGAAATTGATAAAAAGGGAACTCTTAATGTAAATTATTTATAACTCTGCTCTTTGTTCCAGAAAGAAAAAGAAATAGATTTTTCCAGGTGTCAGTTTTTCAATAACTTAATCTTTGTTTTAAAAATTATCTAAATATACTTCACTATAACATTTTCTGATGAATTTGCTGAAACACTCTAAGGACCACTGCATTCAGATGCAGTGACTTTTACTGACTCCATCCTGTAGTTCTTACTCAAAGAAAATCGCATACTGCATGTTTTATGTATCTAAAATACATAATCTGATTGAGCTTCCAGTTAGGCTGATTGTAGGAATTTTGCCAAATAACTTCCTGAAACAGTCAGTTTGTAAAAAAAATGTATGCCCGTGGAAGAACAGAATAACAAAATAGACAGCATATTACAGTCAGTTTCTAGAAAGTGATTCTCAAATGTCGTTTCCATTTTTCATTAATAAACTTGTAGGAAAGAAAGAATGCAAAATTATTTTTCAATATGAAAACCATCAAAAAATTCAGCAAGTAGTGTTAAAATATGAGGATGGAAACACACTTGATGCAGTTTTCCAAGACAAACTCAGAAGAAAAAAAGAAAAAAAGATTAGAGTATTGATGAATACTGTAACTTGGAGGAGACGATGATTTTGGACTGTTCAAGTATACTTGTAAATAGATTCATCTGTTTCTTCAAAGACTCTTATGCTGGAAATGACCTCAAAATAAGAGTGGTAATTAGTGTAAAAGAATTGAATTTCTGTTAGGTAACCACCACATCTTTTTACTTGTTTTGGTCATAATGCAGAATATGAATGGAATCGAATAGAATAGTTTAATTGGAAGAGTCCTTAAAAGGTCATCTTATCCAACTGCCTGACCTTTTCAAGGCTAACCAAAAGTTAAAGAATGTTATTGTAGGTGTTGTCTAAACATCTCTTGAACACTGATAGGCATGTGCCAACAACAACTTCTCCTCTGATAATACTCAAAGTAAATTGGTCCTGACATCTAGTCTGAACCTCCCCTGGTGCAGCTTATTGCCATTCCCATTCATCCTACCATCAGTTACCAGGGAGAAGAGAATATTGGCCTCCTCAACACTTCCCCTGCTCAGGAAGTTGTTGAGACAGCATTTAGGGTTTTTTTGTTTTTGTTTTTTTCTTTTTTTTTTTTCTCTAACTTTTATAAAATGCAAATTCTGTTGTAGTATAGGGCTGAGATATATTGTATGGGGTTCCTTTTCTGTTGCCAGAATTTTTCACTATGCGATATAGACTAATACTCACCAAGATATTCCAGAATAAATTTATAAAGGTAGATGTTTAGACTACAGAAAATGTGGAATGAAGCTGAAAACTTTTGAGCAATACATATTTTGTCATTTCCATTACTTTAATTTGCTTCTTTGTTTTAATTCAATGACAACAACGAAATAATGATGGTCAATCCAAAATGCGTTCATTGCAAATCATAATGCCATATTTTTAGCTTCGTGAACCTGGAAGAAGCGAAAGGCTCACTTCTGCTAGTGCATCCTCATCTTCATTTGCAGATATATTAGGGAGGTTAGGAAAATTCTAAACTTTTATAAAATAAATATTGTTTTTAGGTGTTAGGAAATCCTCACGGTTGATTGTAGTATTCATGTGCCCTCCTCCCTCAGAGGAGTCCTAGTATACAAATCCATGTTATTATTAATAAACCCATGTGGTCCCTCAGTGACAGAGCTGCCTATTTTATGGTTTTTAATTCAATAAATATAAACATTAAGTCATGTTTGGTCATAATTTGAAAAACATTACATTTATCTTTCCTGTATGAAGACCTCATATCTGCTATTCTTGAGACTTAGACTGAAATTCCACTATGGATAATTTTTATAGATCTGACATTCAAGTGACCATTGGCAACAAAAAGTATAAAATGGCAAAAAACACATTAAAATGGTAATTTTTAGGAATAAATAAACATGGCTGTTCTAAAATGAATTTAAAAGTTTCAGATTCAGTTTGGTTTACTTTCTTCTGTGGTCCTAGCTGATCACTTTATTGAATGTCATTAGATCCCCCTGAGTCTGAAACTCTTAATTATATTTTCAAGCTTTCTGACATTGTGTTTTTCTTCTTGACATTCACATACTATAAATTTAGCCCTTTAGCAGGATTAATTCCTTTTAGCAGATAGTTCCTGACAGCCCTAGTAAATTCAGAATGATCAATTCATTCATCAATATGTGTGTGTAATTTCCATAAAGCTTAATAAAATTTGAGTACAGATGTACTAACTGTAATAACTTTTGAAACTTCAGTGCCTTCCTGTTTGCCAGGAAGTGTTCAAATGTAGAATGAGATGTCTCTTGTGTGTTTGATTTTTGTGTGGGAGTGTTGATCTGAAAAAAGAAGGAAGGATTAATTTTTTGCAGGAACAGCTTTGCTTAAGTCCCTCCTTCAGCAGGCCTTTCATGTCTGTACCAGTCTTTGAGGACACTTCCTTAACCTTGGTTCCAACCAAGGTTGGAAAAGACCCACAGGATGACCCAGTCCAACCATCCACCCATCACCAATATTCTCATTAGACCATGTCCCTCAACACAACGTCCAAACACTTGTTGAACACCTCCAGGGTCGGTGACTCCACCACCTCTCTGGGCAGTCCATTCCAGTGCCTGACCACCCTTTCAGAGAAGGAGTATTTCCTAACATCCAGCCTGAACCTTCCCTGGTGCAGCTTGAAGCTTTTCCCTCTAGTACTATCACTACTTACACAAGAGAAGAGGCTGACCCCCAGCTCACTACAATCTCCCTTCAGGTAGTTATAGAGAACAATAAGGTCTCACCTGAGCCTCCTCTAAGTATCTATTATCTTCATATTTTGTCCTAACAGAATTTGACCATGTTTTCAGTTCAAAGGTTAATGTATTCAACTTTGATTTCTTGAATTAGGGAGGAGAGAGGGGAAAAATATAAATAAAATGCATATATACATTGGTTAACATATTTTATAGGACTAAAAAATGCCTGAAGGTATTTTTAATGATTTTTTCTGTGACAGAATCAGTCAAAGTTAATGATTTTGTAGACTCCAGTTGTGATTCTATTAAAAATAATTGCATGAAGCTTGTATAACCCATTTCTGCTGCTACTGAATTCTCTTATTCTTTATAACATCTTTCAAAACTGTGTTCCTACTAAGGAACAATTTGAGAATGGTTTTGAAACACCAAATTAACACATGCAGAAGTGTAAAGTGTGAACAATTCAAATCAAGACAAATTTTTGTCCAGTGAAAAACTGGAAGACTTAATTGAATGGGTGATGAGTAAATATTAAAAACAATAATAATAATAATAAAAATAAATCATTTTTGTTTTGCTTGATGGAAGTACCTTGAAAAAATAAACATAGTTTGCAAATTCTGAACTTTTAGGTACTTACTCAGTGAATTTCTTAATTATTTACTCAGGTGAATAATAAAGGCCAGTAAACACCAAAAGTGTTGCAAAACCTCAGGATAAAAGTGGTTTGATGCTTTTCATGTCAGAGACAGAAACTTTTCTTTTCTTCCATGAATATATTGACAGTTTCTGATAGTAAAACACCTCTATTGCTTCTGAACAGAAAATATAGGTGTACAAACATGGGAATTTGTAAGATACAGAGCAGGAGGATAATAGAAGAGGGGTAAAAAAAGAAGTTGTGAAAAGAAGTAAGTTTGAGCTAGTTCAATGGCATTAGTTAATATTTGACTCTTAGTTAGTTCTTGAAAAACTTGCCTATCCTAATGATTTCTGAACATCAAAAAGTGTCTGTGGATGTAAGGAATGGGAAGGAGAAGGTGAAGGCTGAGGATGACAGAGAAAAGAGGTAAATCTCTATAAGAATATTTATTCTTTCAAAAACAGAGCTAAACATAAGGACACTTAGCATTCATTGTGCACTTCTTTCATTCCATACTTGCTATAGACATATTGCCATTACTTCTCTGAAAGCACTTAAAATATAAATGTGTTAAAATTCCATATTGATGTGGATAAGGGAAGGGAAGGTTCAAGGAGGAAATGTTACAGCATTTGGACAGGATTACAGGGACAATTTCCCCAGGACAGGCACTTGAACTGTGCCCTATACCTTAAAACTCTAGGCCACAGTTCTCCTGAGATATCACATATTATGTATAGATGATTATTCAAAGTGACCTAAAAGGTAGGCAGTGTACTCCCTCTGAAAGACTATGGGTTTGAGTGTCCTAATATCCTGAGGCATTTCTGAAAATCTCATCTTTTAAACAGTCTTAACCACTTCATCATACTCACTAAATAACAGCAGATACTTGTTAATAGTATGTATATTATTAACTGAAAATAATTTATGTTTGCTTTGGAGCACCTGTAAAGAAATTATGCCTCTCAGTTTCTCAGCTTTCTCTATATAACACCAGATAAATAATTGTTTTCATGTTTCTCATTGATTGACTGTAATAATCCATGAATAACTCCCTACCCTCATTATTCCACTGTATCTGGTGATAACTACTAGGTCAGTCTGTTTAAAGACAATGGTGGGACGGATGTGGAGGGATGGAGAAGAGAAGTCAGTCTAGTAAAACCCCTAAACCATCAGGCTAGGATATGGCCAGGTTGGCTCAGTTATGTATTGGAGATGAAAACCATGGTCATACTTTAATGTGGCATGCTTCCTGGCTCATTCTCAGAATGAGAATAAATTATGGAATGAACACATTTGCATCAGCGGCTCTGCACCCCAGTTCTCTGCAGTCAGGATGGTGCTAAGCCTCCAAAGCTAGGACTGCTTGGAGGACTTGCCTGCTCCCGCCTGTCTCGGATTCTTTAGGCTTGTGCTTAGGGAGCTGCTACCATCTCGGTGCGCGGGAGAGCGGCAGCGAGGAAGGTAGACAGTAGCCGGTCGCGGGGGTGTCAATGCTCCCCGGGGCCGAGACAGGGGCCGTCTCTTTCAGCACTGCGGACAGCGTCACCGAAGCGCCAGCAGTTCCTGGGTTCCTACTCTGAACCACCACCGGAAGACGGGGAGGATCCTGGAGGCCGGAGGGGCGCAGAGGAAGAGGGAGGAGCTGAAGGAAGCAGAAAAAAGGGGAGGGGAGCGCTGGGGAGAGGATTTTCCCTTCTCATCTGTTTTCGGGCTGGCGGATGGAGGCTGCTGCTGCTGCTAGTCGCGTTTCCTCCTTCTAGAAGATGGTGTATACGTGAGGAGAGAGGCTCTTGGCCTGCTTCGCTGCTGTGGGAGTGCCTTTCCTTCCTCTCTCTTCCTCTCCCTTTCCCTGTTCCTGCGTCTGTGTGTTTGGCTCCCTGGCTGCCTGCGCATGCACATCTTGTACATCTATCTGAGCAGGGATCTCTCGGCAGCGCTGCTCTGTGCAGGAGGAAGGGCTCGGCTGCAGCAGTAGCATCAACAGCAGCATCAGCAGCGCCAGCAGCTCTGTACTTCTCTCTCTCCCTTCCCTTCCTCTCCATCTCCCTTTCCCCCCCCCCCTTCTCCCCCAACCTTCCTGCATCTTTTCAGAAATTGCATTTTCTGTTCTACGATACTTTGTGGCTTCCCCCACCCCATCCCCCACCCCTTTCGTCGGAGAAGGCACACACACGCACACAAACGCAGAGAAACAAGAGGAAGAAAAGTACCGCGACCTTCTCCCTCTGCTGCAAACCCAGAAAGCAAACGGAGACGGGATTTGGCTTCTACCCCAAGGTAAAGCCCTGCCTTTTACTTACTCGCCACCTCCTCCGAGAAAGAGAAGCAAAAAGAGGTTCTAAAGTGGAGAAAAGCAGATATTCTACGTCTGGCGTTTGGAGCACAGGGAGCCAGGAAGTGAAAGATGGTTGTGGTTGCCCGCGCTGGCTGCAAGGCAGCTGTCTTCCTCTGGATTTTCAGCAGCATCAGTTGCAAAGCCAGGACTTCTCTGCCTTCTCGTAAGTCCTGTTCTCTAAGAAGCATTCACAATTTCAGCTCTGTAATAAGGCAGGGGGGAATTCTCACAGTTCTGGGAGGTTGTTTGTCTCTGGTGGAGAATCTTGTGTCTGATTTTCTGTGTATTTGCCTGTGTATGTGTACACTGTAGGTTGATACTGTTCTCAGTGGTCACATTAGACCTTCCTTACGGATTATTTTAGTGGTAGCTTGTGTGGAAAGTTGAAAGACCTGCTCTGTGATAGTCTTCATTCTGCAGTGAAGTCAGAGGGGAAAAAGAATTTAATGCAATCTGTTCAAAGTTTGGGGCTGTTTTTGCTTGTTTGCTTTTGTTGTTGTTTGGTTTGTTTGTTTGTTTGTTTTCCCACCTTCCTCAGAAGGTATGCAATTTGCATTTGGAAGTACTTCATTTCCACAGTTCTGTGACAGAAAAGAGGAGATGTGAGCAGTTTCGGTAACTAGTGTTTTATTAATGGCCAGTGAGAGAGAATTTATCTCATTTGAAGAGGAAAGAATGATGTTAAGTAGATGAGAAGGAGCTGAGCCTGGGCCACTTTTTCTGTGAGTGCAGTTTTGCTTCTCATAATAATATGAGCACAGATATTTTAGAGGAGAGAAGAAGCTGACCTCCTAGGGAGGTGGAAGTAGAAGAAAAATGTTCAAATATTTGCTGAAATGCTGAACTTCAGACTGGCAGGATGCAAAACATCTAAACAGGACCCAATTCTGCTATCAGTATGAAAAATATCAGTGCATTCTTTGATTTCAGTGTGTATTAGATAAACCCTTTAACACTGCACTGTTGTGTAGTTTCCAGCAAGATATTTGCAGGTAGATGTCAGTCCTTTTTTTTTTTTTTTTTTTTTCCTCCTCATATCATGTAAAGCATTTGTCATTTGCGAAGTATTTTTGAAATACATACTGAAGTATTACATTTTTGTGGATTCATCAAAAATAGGCAACACTCTTGACTTCCTTCACTGTTTATAGAGGAAAGAAATGTTACAGATGGATGCATAGGGATTGTGTACGTGTGAACGTGGGCTGATTCTACTGTTCAATCAGGGGACTGTCTTAGAACGTAATGTATACTGCATAGGTATGTGGTATATGCATCCCTTTGCAGGATCATTTAATTTATTTATTTGTTTTCTTGAGAGGTGGGAGGGTGGGGAGAAATGAGCTTGCAGTAATTAGTAGCATTGCTACTTTCTCAGTATGTTCCTATCTGTTATCGTCTGGTATATATTGAAAGAAATAAAACATGGTTATTGCTCCAGAATTTCCTGCTCTTAAGTAATTACTTACATGTCAACAGAAAATGTACAGCACTGCCTGCATTATTTCTTGGTCTGAGAGACTAGGGGATGTTATTTATTTATTTATTTATTTACATTTAATTTAGGAAATATTTATTATCCCTAAGGTTTACTGCTTAGTCTTGACAAGCTATCTAATTGTTCTTCTGTGTATTATTTCTTCACAATGTGTTTCAAGGTCTGCATAATAGGATTACACACATACACACAAAAATATGATTTAACTTGTCAGAAATCTGTTTCTGGAAACTAATTTTCTCCATACTGTTTTTCTGTAACAGGATTTTGATATTATTCGTTTCTGTGTCTATTTATATCATTCAGTAGCTAATTACTATAGTTTAATTTGAAAATGACATACAGGAGGTTATCTGATTATACAACAAAAAAAAATGTTTAACTTTTCAAAGAAAGTAGCTGAGAATCTAATGTTTATAGCTACGTTACTAAAACAAAAAAAATCTGCTAATAATATATATATACACATATAATATATATATACATATATAATGTTAATTAAAATGTACTTATATACATTTCCATCTTTTAAGATATTTTTTTGGCAGATATTCCTTCATAAAATTCATCTTCCAAAGCACATACAATACCCTCCTTAGGTAGTCCTGAAAGTGAAATGGAACTAGATTTCTTTAATGGAAAAACAAACATATCTTGAAGTTAATGTCAACCTCAAAATTTCTGAAAAGAGAATGCACATGCTTGGAATTTTTTTTTTTAAAGTTACAGCAAATCTAGGGAAGTGTTACCACAGTAGGAACTAATGTGCTATGTGTTTTGGTGCACCACTTAACTGGTTATTCTGTTGCACACTTTGATATACAAGCTGATTACTATGCTGTATTTTCTTCTGCTGCTTGTGACTATCATGCAATTGATCATGAATGCCATTACTGTTTTCTTTTATTATTACTTTTTCCTTGATTGGACAATGCTTAAAGGTGTTTTTTTTAATTATATCTTCTGTTTGTTTATTCTTTTGTTTTCAGTTGGTTTTGAACATCATATTGATAATACTTAAAAATAGTTAAAAAACTTACAAATAAGACTTAAAAATAGTGTATAATGTAAGTGATGTACAGCTTATTTCCTGTATTGCTATTTATTTTTTTGAGTTTGAAGTAATTAATGAAAGGAAGTTCATTATTTACAGTATATGTTAGAACATATATAAGATTCAAGATGTACACTGAAATGTTAATCTCTAGATATGACTCACTAGTCCTTATTTTCTTACAGTTCATTTGTGCTGACAGAGAAAATACAGGTTTTCAGAAAGAACAGAATTGGACATAACTTATGATAATGCATCTCAAATTTTTGTTTAATTTGCAATGTCAGTAAATCTATAACTGTTGTTAAAATGATGTCTATGAGTACTTTTCTCTTTTTGGATGATAATGTGATGATTTTGTAAGCTCTGAATCTTATTCAGTTTTTTAAGACAAAGTGAATATTGGAAGTCCATTTTTAAGTACAATAGACATACAGTACAAAATCACACATACTCAGATCTTACTTTAGATTTCATCAATAGTTATTATTTTTGTGCTTCAGCAATAATTTCTGCTTTTTTCTTGTTCTTGATTGTTTTTGGAATAAGCATAGTGGAATCTCATCACTTCAGAAAACAAGGATAATGAACAGCTCAACCAGGAGAGGTCATCATAAGATAAAAAGTAGTACTGAAAATGCAAATTTTATGGTCTTTTACATGGCTTAAGCAGGATAAGAATAAGGCTATGGGTGGACTGAATTCCACTTGTACCCTTCTATTCTTAAAGAACATGTCAAAGAGATTCAACACTGGATTCCCCGACTCTCTATGAAATTATAAAAAATATTTCTTTCACAGCTAAGTTTTTTTGTTTGTTTCTTTTGTTTTGTTTTCCTTTTGTGTGTGTGTGTGTGTCTGTTTATGTTTAACGTAGAACTAACCAACACAGAACAACTAAAACTTACAGTTCTGATACTTCAATGCATTTGCAATAGGTCCTCAAATCACCACACCTTACAGTAATTGATGTAAAAATTGAATGATGGACAAGTATAGTGAATCATTAAGATTTGTGGAAAAGCAAAAATATGCATATTTTAGGTTTGAATTCATGTCACTCAGATTTTCCTTCATTAGTAATTGCTTGTATAATTAGGAAAAGTACTAAATGTGATGTGATGTGCCTTCTGGAAGAGCAGTGTATAGCAACAATGGTTTAGAAATCCTGAAATATTTAGAATTAGAGAATTTATCCTTCCAGTTCATGGCATTCAAATGGGGAATGGCGAAACTGTGGGTAGGGGCCAAATATTCTATTAAATGCATATTTAGTTATAGTTTTCTTCTAGATAATATTTTAGTCATTATGTGAAATAATGTGAAATCTAGTGAATTCCAGTTGAGTTTTTGTTACATCTGAATAACAGGTTTTAGTTTAGTGCCTTTTCTGTGGATATTACATTAGGGATCCCACAGACTTTAGTTTGAAATGCACCAAAACATTTTTAATTAGGTTAAAGGTTTAATCATCTTTGTATCCCTGGGTCTTAAAATACAAATAAACTAATTTTTCAGCTGTGGGCTTAAGTTTATTCTTAGACAATAAAGTTTCTTAACATTAATGATGTGCTCACTTTTAGAACATTTTTAGTTACAAACTAGATTAAAATTTTCATGAATTATTATTTCACAGTAGTTTTGGTGTACTATATAATAAAGTTAACATTCAAAAGGGAAATGAGTGTGTTTATTACTTATTAAATGACGTAGAACTGAGTTACAGTGTTCAGGGTGACTTTTAAAATGAATATGCTTTTACTAGAATTCTGTATGTGAATAAAATATTAATATGTATTCTGCTGTCATTTCAAAATCAGTGACAGCAGCTAGGACCAACGTTGGGGTGAAAAACCAAACTTTCAAAGAGTCCTCAATTTACGTCTGTGCAATGTTGCTCACAGCCTGATTGCACACATTTACCTATATACAGAAAGTCAGATTCAAACTTTGATCCATCCTTTGAGCACTGAATCAATCATAAATGTCATTGAGGTAATGTATTAAAGACTGTTCTTTGCTTGGGTTCTTTTGGCTTTGCTTGTAGTCTTAATTCTTTTTTTTTTTTTTTTTTTTTTTTTTTTTTTTTTTTTTTTTACACTCAGATGCAGTAATATGGACTGGGATACAAAAAGTGTTTTAGTAAGTGGTCTGGTCAGAAAGAAAATTTGAAAGTGTAGTTAAAGACCAGGAACTGAAAACTTGTCTCTGTGAAAAAATGGCTTTTTTTTTTTTTTTAATTTTATCACATTGGAAAATTTTTTCTTCATGCCGTTGCAACAATAAATTCTTTACATTTAATATATTTATCAGATTTTTTAAGCTGTAGAACTACTTGGATAACTCACCTCACTGTGGAGCTGTGATATGCAATAGATCTTCCTGTAAGAATTCTTTAGTTATTACAACTTGGATCTTTAAATGTTATAAAGCAGCAGACCTCATGTCCAATGTTGACTAATTATAACAATATTCAATGCCTTGTAAGAATCTTAAAAAGCTATGCACAAACTACAGCTTTTTTCCTACTTTTTTTTTTTTTTTTTTTCTTTTTTTTTTCCCGTATATGCAGAAACTGATTCACCTCTGAGCAATTTGACCAACAGGTCATACAAAGGATAATTGGTTCAGTCTTGAGGTGTGTCACTGCCCATGCCTGTATTCCCTAAATGTTAAGCATGCTAAGTATTATGAAAGTACACAGACTTGCAAGTGTATACATGATTTCAGTCAATTCACATAAAGAATGATGGAGAAGAAACAACAGTCTCTTCTATCAGGTGAAACTCTGAGTAAATTTTTACTTTTGTAAATCTTTAAAATTTTAGAAAACTATAGTAATACTTGGAAAGAGGTAGTTTGATCAGTACGATTTCCAAAATCTATCCTTTCCAGCATTTAATCTGTGGAACAAATAATGAAGTTTTTCATCTTCACTCTTTTCCCATTGAAGTAAACAGAAACTGCCACTGATTTTAAGAAATGCGTGGTTAGGTTTTCTGTCAGTGAAGAGTTCACCATTCAGTCCATAATACAGTAGAAATGTTTAAAAGATTCTTCTTTGAACCAGTATGGATTTTACTTTTATCAAACTTCATTTGTTCAGCTACTTTATTGGCATCATGTTGATAAATATTCTGAGGCCACCAACTAATATTGATTCTCTAAACATGTTGATTCTCTAAATGTGATAGGAGTTGAAAATTCTAGTAATCAGTAAACAATACTTTTGAGTCATTTTCTCTTCAAGATTTGAATTTATCATAGATTGAAAGGTATTCTCAAGACCATGATAGATATTTAGAAAAAACTTGTGCACATTTGTATTTTGACAGCTCTGCAGTTTTACAGGTAGCTTTACAAAGCTGAGGCCTTTTCAGCTTGAGAAACTGTTTCAGTATTCATATGCTGTTTTAGTCACAAATATCATATTTGTTCCTTAAGCCTAAAGAATTGATAACTCAGAGCAAAAAAGGATATTGACTTTCACTATTGTCTCCTTCTTCCCCAAAATTTGAGTGATATTTTGGGTTTATAATCCTCTATGATGTTTGTTCATTAAGACGTTTAAGTTAGGTAATCACACTAAGCCCACTGAGGGACTGAAATATTAATTTAAATTTGATGTTAATATTCATCAGCATTTAATTTGTGTGTCTGTGTGTTTTAAATAAATCAATAAGAAAGATCCATTCAACATAGCTAGAATCTTTGTTGCTGTTTTTGAACTTATATCAGTAAAAGCTCAGGTTAGATTGAAACTTAAAATGCATGAAAAGAAAAACAGCAGCTAAAATTACTTTTTAGGTGCCATAGGGTATCTAAACATATTTAGCCAGATGTTTTTCTATGCCACAAATAAATGTGATATGTTAGGATGAACATCTATTATTTGTTTATTTAGAATATTTGAACACTTATTTTAAAGGGAAAATATTATTTTATTGTAGAAATACATCTGTCTAAATATAAAATACTTTTTTTTTTTTTTGTAAAATTGTCATGTTACTGAATATTTTGTAATCTCTGCTCATGGATATCAGTTTGTATATATGTTACATTTCTCTATACTTTCTCTGTTTCTACTTAAGTACAAATCATCTGTCTATAAACATTTTTACCTCAAGTCTAAAGGTGTGGCAATGTCAATTTTTTATCAATAAAATAATGATGAATCTTTGAATTGCCTTTGCTCAACAGTCTTATACTTACATTGATATTTACTGTGGTGACAATCAAAACCTGAAATTTAAAGGGAAGAGATACAGCAGATGAGTAGCTGGATCTAAAATAAGTACACTGGAAGGGTCCTCTTCCATAATGGGTAGCTTAAAGTCTGTGAGGAAAAATTTACAGTAGGAGAAAAGGAAGAATTAGTAACATATCTACAGGAATGTTAAACATACATGTGTCCAGTGCAGTGGAATACAAAAGAGAAGACAAGAGAATTACAATGTATTTTAGATCTTGATGAATGTCTCACCTGCCTCTTACTCAGTGCAGCCAGGATGTTAGAAATAACAGCGACCTTTAAGCACAGGATGGCATCCAATAGAGTTTCAGTGTTCTTCTGAAAACACATACCTCCACAAACTTTTGCTTGTGCTCTGTAATCTCTTTGCCATTGATCACATAACTCCTTTCTCATTTTATTAATCATCTTACTCTCTGCCCTTGCTCCACCCTTCTCTCCAGCAAGAGAGTGAATCTACATTCTGTAATATTTTTATTGATTTATCACCGTATCAAGTAATTTGATGAACTAAGAGAGATTGTCTCCATTGATTCCTGATTCATCCATATTTGAAAGCTGGGTACACAGGTAATTATTCAATTGAAATTCCTTCACTGCTTAATTGCTCTGCCCTAATCCTAGCATATCAAATCAGATCATCAGGTATTATGAGTGACATTAAGGTATCTTTTTTTTTTTTCTTCCCCCCCCCTCCACCTCAAAAAACCCAGTTATTACAATATCATTGTAAGGAATGCGTTTATTAATATTTATTCATAATTATACAAAAAATATACATCTCCTTTCAGACTTTCAGCCAATGCTGTGTATTGTACATGCAGGAAAGTCTGCTTCAAAAGAATGGTCCCAAATCTGCATACTCGTAGCTTAGAAGGCCAACAAGAATAGCTGATCTCAGCTACAGTGTTTTGTTTGTTTGTTTGTTTGTTTGTTTTGTTTTGTTTTGTTTTGTTACTACTTTCACCTGCTTTACATATGAAGCTTTTGCCCCATTTCGTTCCAGCATTGAATCTCTGGCACTATTCTACCTTCATGGTCATACTCATGGCCTCACTGAAATACATAATGTTTCCTTGCACCAGTTGACCTAGATGTCAAAAGCTTGAGACACATGAAAACTTAAAGTCATTCTTAGCTTCAAAGAATAGGTATTTTACTGCAAGTCGATAATAAAGATAATAAACAGTGAAGGGCTGAAAATTAGAATTCCAATGCTTCTCACTAGAAAACATTCATTTCCTTTGCTATAGTTACTCTGAGACATTTTGCATGTCACATTTATATGAACTAGCAATGTTTGTTAAACTTATGTACCCTGCCATTCAACCACCTAAAGAGTTATAAATGCATACTCTTACAATATATGTAGAAATAGACATAAATGCTTATATATGTACATTTGATGTCTTCTAAATTTGTCATCATAAAAAAAAAAAAAAGAAGAAGAAGAAAATCCCTTCAAAATATTAAAGTGATTCAAAAAGATCTATTTTCTATAAAATTCAATGTTGATTTCTACTAAATTATATTTATTTCCTTTGAATTCTTATTCATCAGGTTCTACTACTTTCTGTAGGGTCAATGCCAGTTGATTCAGCTTATAATTGCACAGTTCATCTTCTTTATTATTGACAACACATGCTTTCTTTCAGTCTTCTAAACTTCTTTACTTTTTCCAGGGTGACTGAAAATCAGCAATAACAGTGCTCAGAAGCCTTCTCTGTTACAAGTTGTCCTGCTGATTTAAAATTGTCTGCCCTTGTTAGCTGCTATTTAAAATCTTCCTCAGGTGCTATTGGAATGCAAATCAATTTGTTGTCACTCTGTGTGATCTGGCTATGAAGTACTGTTTCTTTTCCCAACACTGTATGTTTTTGGTGTTTTCTACGATTAACAATTTAGCCACTTGAATGTAGTCATATTTGGTAGGAATCCTTTTATGTCTTATGGCCTCTCTCACTGTTTATCTTTTTTTCTTTTTTCCTTTCAAAAAACTTGTTGGTTTTTGTTTGTTTGTTTGTTTGTTTTTTTGATTTTTTTTCTCTATGATTATCGTTATGATTTCTGTGCATAGATAAATTAAGCCTGGTATCCTTTTGATTTTATTTGTTCTATATTTCTTAGACTGATTTATAGAATCCAAAATCGCAGAACTGGCTTTCTTTTGCTGGCCTACTTTTCATTTGAAAATATGATTACCTTTATCTAATAAAATCACAGGGTGTGGAAGGAAGATGTTAAATTATCAATTTCATCCCTGAATTACAATATCTTTTTCATTTTTTAAGTGACACTGTTAAGCAGCAGGTTTAATTAAGCAACTTGCTGCTCTCATTTCAGTAAGATAGAGAGTGGTTAACGTGCTAAAAGTTGAGTATGAAGATCTTTTTTTATTATCACCCTTGGTAATTCATTCTAATGTTCTTTCTTTTGCATGTTTTCTTTTTTTCCTGATGTATGAGTTTGGACTTCAAGTGGGTCAGTGGCACATGGAAAGGAAAATGAAAGACACCCTGTGTTCTTACTAAAGAACAACCCCCAAATATTTTTAAATTTAACTTTATTCTGCAAAGAAACATCTATCTATTCCAGAAGCAGATCAGTGCTTGTACTTCGTTGGTCAGAACAATGTTTTAGTATCACCTAGCTCCACTCGTATGAGCTGTAGTTCATAGCTGTTCCACTCATAATACATTTTGTATTGTAAAGCGGAAGGGATTCAGGTTTTGTCATCCTTATTCATATGTTATATACCATGACATTAACTCCATTGCTCTCACAGAGTATTGTACTAGTCAGCAGAATTCATGATGGCAAAATCTACTAATACTTTCTACATACTATCCTCAGCACTTAATCTGAGAACACAGCTCACAATTCATTATCATTTTTTTTTTTAATAGAACTTCTAAAAACAAAATCTTACGTTTAGTTTTGTTGTATCAAGCAGAATAAAAGTAAAAATTCCTGTTTGCCTTATTGGAACAAAGAAGAATCATAGAATCAAAATGGCTAGGGGTGGAAGGGACCATAAAGATCACCTAGTTTAATTCCCCTGCTGTGGATAAGGTTGCCAACCACTAGATCACATTGCTCAGAGCCCCATTCAGCCTGGCTTTGAATGCCTCCAGGAATGAGGCATCGGAAGCTTCTCTTGGTAACATCTTTCTGTGCCTGACCACAGAAAAGAATTTCTTCCTAACATCTAACCTACATTTCTCCTCTTTTCACTTAAAGCCATTCCCCTTTGTCCTATTACTATAAGACTGTTTAGAAAGTCAGTCTCCCTCCTGCTTATAAGCTTTCTTCAAGTACTGGAAGGCCTCAATTAAGTCTCTTTGGAGCCACCTCTTTCCCAAGCTTAACAAGCCCAGTACCCTCAAACTTTCTTCATAGGAGAGGTGTTCCAGTCCTCTGATCATCTTCATGGCTGTCCTCTGAACGTGCTCCAACAACTCCATGTCATTCCTGTACTGGGGCTCCCAGGCCTGGACACAGTATTCCAGACAAGGCCTCTCGAGGACAATGTAGAGAGGGACAATCACCTCCTTCTCTCTGCTGGCCAACTGTCTTTTGATGCAGCCCAGGATACCATTGGTCTTCCAGGCTGCAAGTGCCTGGACACTGTTGGCTCATGTCCAGTTTTTCACAAATTAGGACCCCTGAGTTCTTCTGCACAGGGCTGCTCTCAGTGGGTTCTTCTCCCAGTCTGTACACATATCTTATCCTAGGATAATGATATGCATACCTATCCTAGGATAAGTACAGAGAGATGTAGGGAAATGCTCTGCCAAGTGTTCAGCGTTATGGTAATCTGATGCAAACTGGTCTGTTCTCCAAACTAACAAGAACTCCAGGGAGACTTTTCCTCTCAGACTCCTGTATGATCTGTTCCTATTCAAGCTCTTGAAGTTAAATGGAGGCATGTGCTCCTGTAATTTAGGTAATACTTTTAAGATGCTTCAGTTTTCCCATAGACCATTATTAAGCCACACTCTTCAAAGGAGTGGATTGGAGCAGTATTTCTTGAGCATCTTGAATTCTTCATTCACAAAAGCATACACTGCAAAATAAATTAGTTACAGAATTAGGAAGATTATAGAAACAACTGAAGAAAACTGAAATTTATTTCACTTACATCTGACTTTGAATGGAAAAAGAAGTAGAAATATCTTCTATTTTTGTTTTCATAATGGGACACTTGTATCTTTTGCTAAAAAAAGAAAAAAAGGTCGTTGATTTAAAAAGTATTTTATAGGATTTCTGAATAAATATTTGAAATCCAAAATGAAAAAAAAAATCGAACTCAATTTTGTCCTTATTTTGGATATGTTTTTCTGTTTTGTTTGTTGTTATTTTTAAACTGAAATCTATCCCTTTCTTCCTAATTAAAGCCAGAACTTCCAGAATCTCTGTTCCTGTATTGTTCTGGCAGCAATTTTGCCTTTTCCCTTTTACATTCCCTGTTATACAAAGCTATTCTAATTTCAAAAGCTTTTATTATTGGAGGTGAATTGAACACTCTTTCTGCATGTCGCCCTCCTCGTAGCTGAAAAGGGAATTTGCCTGCTTTTCTCCAGCATGACAGATGTGGAGCTTTTCCTTCAGTTTTGCTTTCTTGGCTATTTTTCAGTGGGTCACTGAACAAACAGAAGGTGAAACAACATCGAACAGATAAAAAAAAAATCAAACCTGTGCTCAGAAAAAGTCAATGAGCTCTAGAACAAAGATCTACTCAGTGAAGCTGAGAAATAAGTAAAATTAAAGGCCTATTTTCATCAGATTTATCCTCAAGAAGGCTTCATTTTTGAACATTAAATTGCTCTTTCAATAATTTCTAAATTATAAAGGACTTCATGGCAAAAATATGCCAGCTGGAGAAAACATTTGCATCAGCTTGTAGAAGTAAAATAATACTATTACCTTTTCGTCAAACTTTTCATTCCTTTTCTGGGAATATTTGGTAGTAGTCAGAGTTTCTTTAAGGAGGGGTTCCAGGGTTATAAGATATGTTTTAAGAATATAAGGAATGAAAGTGGAGAGGTCATAGAGCTCCAAATCATCCCTTCAGATCTGCAAGAATGTTCAGGGGTTTGTTGTTGTTATTTGTTTGTTTGTTTTTTTCTGTGAACTTGCTGAAAGTTTTCATTACATAATAGAACAGATCAGTAATATAGTTCAGTACTTACTCTTATAGAAAGGCAATATTGCTGCTGAAGCCAATGGAGATCTAGTAGGGTTTGAGGCTAATACATAGGTTAAAGGAGTTGTTTGACTACAATAAAATAACCCTATTTACCTCAGCTTAAAAGTGACATCTTTCTGTCAGGAAATATATTCAGGAAAATTGAATAAATCTTCCCTTCAGAAAGGTCTCTCAGACCCTCTCAGTTTGTCAGTCACTGGTAATCACTTTAAATGCAAACTCGAAGACCGCTCACACCTAAATAGGACTCAGCACTGAATGAGTATCCAGAAAGAGTTTCAAAATTTTCCTGTTTGTGGTTGATAAAACCATCACTGACTACTATGATAATACATATGAACTCCCTCCCTCCCACCTCTGCATCCTCCCTTCCACCTGTTACAGAGGTTGCTCTGGCTCCCTGCTGTCTGTGTAAGTCAGTCAGTCAGTACAGGCAGTATGGCAGATCAGTGCGCAAGTTAGCCAGACTAAGAATTATCACAATACCTGTGCTGGCACTTATTTTTGCAAGCGATGAAGGAAATTTATAATTGGTAATGTATAGATACACTTAAGTTTGTTGACACACTCAAAATTTTGGAGTCAGACAGAATTTGGCAAAAGGTGCTTGGATAACATCCTTCATGTTACAGAGAAGTAAAAGAACTCTGATTTCCCCAAGTCCTCCATTTTTATTATTATCTTAATGATATCAAAGTGCTTAAAGCCATTTCTCTTCTGCAACTTCCTGTTTCTACTGACTCCAAAACATACCTATTACTGCAGTGAAGAGTTCCAAGAAAGAATTTTTATGGGCTTACAGAGGATATTATTTGCTTATATCTGTATGAATCACATTATTTTTGGCCTTATGTTTTTTGTCAGTACAAAATTGATGAACTTTATTAATGTTACTCTTCCATTGAATAGGCTGTTAGTTTAAATGGGCACTGCTGATTAATAATATAGTATATGGTTCCTTCTAATTGAAATAGCAGATGTTTTTCTTGTCATCAAATTTTAATTGGTAAGTCTATCAATTATATAAGTAGGATAGTAGTACAAAGAACTACAGAAAAGCTGATGAGAAATGAAACAATTCAAATGGTAGGCAGTGTTAAAGGTAGATATTAATTTTCTTCCTCTGATAATTAGGTGAAATCTGATTATTGTTTCTCTGAATACAGTAAATTAAGCATGCTATTTTTCCTTTTTATTTGAAGTTATTTTGTAGTATAGTCACGGAGTTATCTCTCAATCTATCTGTGTCTGTGACAGGGAGACAGCAGGGCCACAGGCCCAATGGCATAAAAAAAAGGGGAGGGGGGTGGGGGGGTTGATGGTGATGAGCCAGTTCAGCCTGGTTCTTTGACCAACGGGGCAGGGGGACCATGGATCCACACCCCAGGAGAGGGGAAAGGGAAAAAGGGGGAAGGGTAGGGAGATGAGAGATGGGCCTAAAAACAAAAACAGCAGCAAGGCTCTGAGGAAGAAGGTTAATTTACTAAACGTGACATCGGAATGCCAGATAACACAATATAATACAATATAGTTGGAATTGAGGCTAATAAATCAAATAAAAGAAGAGACAGAGGGAGTGTCTGAAACCTAAGGTGAAATGGCTGGGGAGAACCCACACTGCTGGGCAGCAAGAAAGAGAGAAGTCTTGTGACTTGCAAGGAGTTTTATCTCCCTCTGAATGCAGAGTCTTCTGGGGTATGTATTTCTTCTCTTCTGAGAGAAAAAATCGGCAGTCCATGGAACTGGAGCATTAACACTTTAATTCCCAGTGCTTTACTTGATGTTATGATGTGGAGTACTGATAACAAAAATCATAAAACTATGGCAAGTGTGTTTGTAAAATCCTAGAAATCATTAGTGCACTTTTCTGTCAGTTAAAGAATGGTAGTTTTGTTAAGCTATTTTCTGCCTTCCCTTTTGTTTTCTCCTTTTCCTCTCTCTATGCAAGTGCCATCTGTTCCATATCAACCATTTATGTAGTTCTCACTGCCATGTAGACAGATAAGAATTGCAGGCTGACCTACCGGAAAGGTTGGTCATGGCTGACCATGAGCCAGCAGTGTACTCATGTGGACAAGAAGTTATCCTAGGCTGCATTAGGAAGGGCACAACCAGCAAGTCATGGGAGGTGATCTTCTCCCTCTACTCAGCCCTGCCGAGGCCACATCTGGAGTACTATGTGCAGTTCTGGGCTCCCCACTACGAGAAAACCATGGAGCTCCTAAAGCAACTCCACTGGAGGGCTACAAAGATGATTAAGAGGCTGGAGCATCTCTCCTATGAGGAAAGGCTGAGAGAGTTGGGCCAGTTTAGCCTGGACATGAGAAGAATGAGAGAGGATCTAATTAGTGTACAAATATATTAAAAGAGGGTATCAAAAGGATGAGGCCAGGCTGTTTTGTGTGGTGCTTGGCAGGAGGACAGTAGGTAACAGCCTCAAACTGAAACATGGGAAGTTCTATCTGCATATGAGAAAAAAATTCACCATGACAGTGACTGAGCACTGGAACAGGTTGCCCAGAGAGTCTGCAGTCTCCTTCAGTGGAGATATTCAAAATTGCCTGGATGCAATCCTGGGCAATGTACTCTAGGTGATACTGCTTGAAGGAGGTCAGACTAGTGATCCCAAGTGGTCCCTTCCAATCTAAACCATCCTATGATTCTGTGATTCTGAGAAGAGCTGTGAACTTTAAAATGTGACTAATAGGTAGTATCCTGATTCTCATCTTTCTTTCCTTTGCTCCCCTTTGTGCTACTAAATCATGGAACATTTTCCACCTTCCTCTTTTAATCTGTTTGCTGTTAATGTTAACCCACCAACTAACTTCCTTTTACTTCTGGTTCAGAAGGAAGGTTAGATAGTAGCTGAAAACATGTCCTTGAATAGGCTAGAGGATTATGGTTGTTTTCAAGGCTTAAGGAAGTAATATTTTTTCCAACTAGTTCTGACCTGGTCACTTATATTACTTCAAACCAAAAGGGAAGATTAAGTTGGACTTCAGGGCTGATCGTCATATTCAATTTCTAAACATAATTATATGCCATATCAGTCAAGTCCCATAGAAATGGTCTTTCCAGTCTTCACTCATTTATTTCTCTCTGCTTCTAAAGTGCATTTACTTCACAATTCTGTTAATCGTAGAGAATATTTATAAGTTGAATTCAAAACCACTCTCCTTTTGTTGCAAAAGATTTGCCTTTCATGAAATACCAGAATTATTTGTATTGCAGACCATGATCATTAATGGGAGTTGATTTGATTTTTCTCCCAAGCAGGGAAGGACATTCCTTTTGGCTTTTTGTTAAATCTGGAATGTGGCAGCTCAAATGATGCAGTTTCCATCACACTGTGATACCATCTGTGAACATCATGAGTATTTTTGTAAAGGGCAAAATATTCTCCTTTCTTACAATTGCACAGAAATGATGATGATCAAAGCAAATTATGTCATAATATCAAACATTCTTCCAGATGAAAACCCTGGAATATTATATTGACCATTTATATAAATTGTACAAGTTATATTGATTTCACAGACAAGAAATTATTTTTCAGAAAGAAAATTAATTTGACATTTCTTTAACTCTGTTTCTAGAACATAGGTTGATATTAAGAGAAAGAAAAATCTTTTATTCATCCATTCATTCACTCATTCATTCATGACCATATTTTACAAAAGGCAGCAATTGTGTCTATCTTGAAGAATATTGTCAAATGAAAAACTGAAAGCTTTATGCATGAAAGTGACCAGGGAGCCCTTTTGCTAGATTTTTCAAGGATGTAGATCTTGGATGTTAACTTAGAAATACAGTAGATGATTCACTATACTATTTAACTCATTATATGTAATTCTGTCTTGTAAATCAAGATCTAACTTGAACTCTCTGTGAAGACAACATTTCAAATATAATAATTTACCTTAGAACTTGGCTTGAGAGCATGTATCTTATTTTTACAGTTGCTGAGTCATGCAAAATAGAATTTGAGAGAACAGGGTATAGATCATAGAATCATAGAATCACTAAGGTTGGAAAAGACCCACAGGATCATCCAGTCCAACCATTCACCCTTTATCAATGGTTCTCGCTAAACCATGTTCCTCAACACAACATCCAAACGCTCTTTGAACACCACCAGGATCGGTGACTCCACCACCTCCCTCGGCAGCCCATTCCAGAGCCTGACCACTCTTTCAGAGAAGGAGTATTTCCTAACGTCCAGCCTCAACCTTCCCTGGTGCAGCTTGAAGCCATTCCCTCTCATCCTATCACTAGTCACACAAGAGAAGAGGCTGGCCCCCAGCTCACTACAACCTCCCTTCAGGTAGTTATAGAGAGCGATAAAGGTCTCCCCTGAACCTCCTCTTCTCTAGACTGAACAATCCCAGCTCTCTCAGCCGCTCCTCATAAGGCCTGTGCTCCAAACCCCTCACCATCTTTGTTGCCCTTCTCTGAACACGCTCCAGGGTCTCAATGTTTTTCTTACAGTTAGGGGTCCAAAACTGAACACAGTACTCAAGGTGCGGCCTCACCAGTGCTGAGTACAGGGGGACAATTACTTCCCTGTTCCTGCTGGCAACAGGAAGTTTCTGATGCAAGGCTAAGGATGCCATTGGCCTTCTTGGCCACCTGGGAACACTGCTGGCTCATGTTCAGTCTAGTGTCAATCAACACCCCCAGGTCCATTTCCTCTACACAGTCTTCCAGCCACTCTGCCCCAAGCCTGTAGCATTGCCTGGGGTTGTTGTGGCCAAAGTGCAGGACCCGGCACCTGGTCTTATTGAACCTCATCCCATTGTCTTCAGCCCAGCTATCCAGCCTGTCCAGATTCCTCTGTAGGTCCTCACTACCCTCAGGCAGATCAACACTTCCAGCCATCTTGGTGTCATCTGCAAACTTACTGAGGGTGCACTCAATGCCCTCATCCAGGTCAGTCAATAAAGATGTTAAAGAGGACAGGCCTCAGCACCGGCCCCTGGGGAAAACCACTCATGACCGGTCACCAGCTGGATTTAACTCCATTCACCACCACTCTCTGGGCCCGGCCCTCCAGCCAGTTCCTTACCCAGCCAAGAGTGTACCTGTCCAAGCCATGGGCTGCCAGCTTCTGCAGGAGAATACTGTGGGAGACAGTGTCAAAGGCTTTGCTGAAGTCTAGGTAGACCACATCAACAGCCTTTCCCTCATCCACCAGGATGGGTCACCAGAACATAGAAGCAGGGTAGATAAGACAATATGGAAAAAGAGACACACAGTATTAAGTCATATCACAAATGCAGATATCTCAAGTAAAAATAAAAAGATTAATGAGTAAGGACTCTGTCCACAACATCCCTTTTAATTCCTCTGAGTAGAAAACCGTATGAAAGAAAGATGAAAGGATAGAAGTTTGGAACTCATATTCAAGATTTAGTGCAGTTAATCAGATTTTCTAGTTCAGATATATCTCTGAAAACTTTGGATGTTTCAGGATCAATTTGGACATTTTTTTTCTGTTGTAGATTCAAATTCAGAGTCACTTTGAATTACTTTGAGGTTCTGTATGCTGTTGATGTAGGACTGCATCCAACAAAATATTGTAGAATCGATGGCATAACTGTAAGTAGTGCAACTGAGCAACCTTAACCAAGGTTGAATTTTTAAACATACTTTTGCCAACAGTTTCAGAGAACTAAAGGTTCCCTGACCTACTGCACTTTGCTGTCTAACCACTAAATCAGGGAGAGTATGAATTTGCATGTTTAGAAATTTAGTGATTTCTGTGTAACTCTTCAGTATTTCAGATCTATCATAAACAAGACAATTTTGGTTTTCCTTACCAATATTATTTCTATTTCTATTTCTACCAATATTATTTCTAGATAGGTTGAACCTTTCAAAAGTTAGTTTCTTAAGGATTTTTGGTTCCAAAGATTACATTCTATTCATATAAAAGATACTGTTATTTTTCTAGTTGGTGCTGAACAATGAATTTTAGAATACATAAAATCTGTCAGTTTTAATTACTCAGTAAGACTGAAAAAAATCACAGCAAATTAAGCCATGAAATGCATGTGATTTGAATAGCACATAGAAGGTCAAGTTGTCAGTTATTTTTCAGTTCTATCAGACTTTATTAAATGTGACTTTCTGGCCAATATCAGATAATTAAAAGAATCACAAATATGAAAAAAATAAATTTGTATCAAATGAAATTGATTGATTGGAAATTCAGTGTCTACTGAAGACTGATAATCTAGGGTGTCATAATCTTGTACCAGAATGTTTTCAGATACTTAAAAGCTAACTACTGTATGCATTTAAATAATTTGAAGAACTAGTCAATATCTTTCTTCCAGACAAGCTGTTTATAAATTATTTACCATCTAGTATTCGTGAAAACATCTGAACTTTCCAGTCAGAAAGTCAGCATAGAACATTTTGCACCTAAAAGTATTATTAATAGTTATGAATGCACGTTCGGATAAAGAAATTTCTGTCATTGATATGGAATCCAGGACTACTCAAGTTTCACAATAGATTGTTTGTATCTTTGTAATATAATTAATGCTATACTTTATACAACCATAACAGATGATCTGATGATAACCAATGACAGTTCAAGCACTATTTTTAGGAGCTCAGATTTCCTGAAGCATTGAAACTTGAAATAATAGCAAAGAAAATCTTTTTTGCTGACAAAATGTTACCAATTTAGAAAGAAATACATTTTATTATTTGACAAGTAAATTTATCAACACAGTAGGACACATATTGATAATCACTTTGCTGTCCTGTAGTTCAAACGCTATACAGTAGTGAGGAGGCAGGTCTGGGCTGGCGTGAATGGAGTTATAATCTGCAAATAAATAAAATATCACCTTAAAAGTTTCACTAGTTAGTGGATGTCCATGTTGACTTCTGAGAAAGTAATTTTGAAGTCAGTCAGATAGTAAGAAAAATAATATTAGGACCAGCTTTACACTTAATGTACCCAGAGCCTTCATAGGGAGCTAAGAGCTAAACATGCATAACTCAAATTGTATTTAAATTCTCTATCTCATCATAAAATTGATGAGGACTTAAGAGATATAGCTAGCTGAATGTTGACATTCAGATGTGCATAAAACATAGATGAACCTTCCAGTCCCAATTGCAGGTCAATGTCCACTGGGTAGCTTCGCAAATTTTGTACTTAATTCATTTCAATGTCAATTCAAGGGAACTGTTCACGAGAACGTCACTTTGAATCACTGAGCATAATAATTGTTTGAAGCCACAAAAGGCTGCCCATTTCTCTTTCAAGTTCCTTGGCAGTATTCTACCAGCAGTGAGGCATTGTCATGGAGTTTTCCCTAGATCTAAGTCCCTGACACGGGGGAAACAGACCCCAAAATTAGAGAGAGAGAGAGAGAGAGAGAGAGAGAGAGGCAAGCCACGGGTCGCGTGTTCTGGGAGAGGGGGAAGGGCAGAGAGGTAGCCAATGTCAGTATTCTGATGTGGAATACTGACAACCAAAAATCACAAAACCACAACAGGCATCTACCCTGGAAGAGCAGGGACTTGTTCTGTGTAAGAGCAAAGGCTGACAAATTAAACACCTTCCTGCAAAGAAATGGGAATTGTTAAGCCAATTGATAAGAACTCTAAGACAAACCTCACACCTTTCTCTACAAGTGAGTATAAAATAGTCTAAAATCTTTCAGCGAAAGTTTTGGCAGATCTGCCAACACAAATTGAAAAGGAAACTCTGAATAGACAGGAGGAATTTTTAGATTTCATAAATGTCAGAGTTTGTATCAAAACTAAACAAAGGCCTTGTGTCAATGGTTTAAGGGCTGGTCTGGCCCGGTTCCGCGACTAGTGGGGCGGAGGGATTTCGCAAAATCCACTCCTCCAGGAAGGGAAACAGGGGACTCCAAAATAATTAAAAACAGTGGCAACGATCTGAGGAGAAACAAACTAATTTACTAAATAGAGTATCGGAATGTAAGATAACACACTATAATACAATATAAATCAAAAATAATTGAGAGAAAGATTGTCCGAGAGCCTAAGGCCTTACACTAATACTGAAGCCTTGCGTGCAGTTGGGAGCAGCAGTAGCGAGCTGATCCGACAGGGAACACGGTGAGACGAGAAGAGGGACGAGTCAGATGACCTGTGCCCTTATATCTGTTCCCTTGAGCAGGAATGATAACAGTACTCGAAAAGGCTCTTGGGGAACGTAGTTCTTCTTCTCTTCCAGACAGGTACCTGGAACTAAAGCATTTGCTCTTTAACTCCCAGTACACTGTGATGTGGAATATTGATAACCAAAAATTATAAAACCATGACACCTTGGTATATATTTATTTGATCCCAGACTAGATGTGCATTAGGTGATACTAAGTACAGGAACTGTTAATTGTAAGGGATCTCAACAGGGATTTTGGGAAAGCAGGTCAGCTAATTTCAGCCACCTCCTTTTGGCAAGCATCCAGAGAATGCAGAGAATGTGCTAATAAATCAGAACAACATTACAAGAAGTATTTAAAATGCTTTTACCCCAGACAAGTAGAAGATAATTTTCACCTGCACATTTATTTTTAGAAAAAAAGAGAAAAAGAGAAAAATACTCTCCTTTGATTAATAAGAGGAATATTATGCTTCAGGTCAGCTTTTGTATAAGAAATAAGTGGGAAAATCACTCAAACCCCCCATTTTGCATTCAATAGATCATTCAATAAACAAGTATTGAAAATTATAACTCTACTGATATGATAATGCTATTGATGAAATAGTACAGAAATTAAAAAGTTGCTTTCCAGAACACCAGCTTCCAATACTGTATTATCATACGAACTTTAAAAGTAATTTCATTTCAAATTCATGTGCAATCAAAATAGAAAATTGATCTTACCTGAATCATTCATTTTTTGTTAGTTTTCTGTTCTCCACACTGCATCTTATATAAACTGTCTCTTCAGGTGAAGTGTGAAAAAAATTGAGTAAGATTTTTTAAAATTCCTTTCAGAAAAGTTTTCAGAGAAAACAAATTACAGCATATCCAAAGTGCACTTGGGTAGCGTGTAATATTTTCTGTTGTAGCCAAGATTTCTAACTCTCTGTGAGAAGTCACAGGTCCATTATCCATTGTTACAATATTTGTTGTTCACCTTCAGCATACTGACATCAATATCCCATTTTGAACGCCAAGTTTATGACCATGATGATCAGGATAGTTTTTAAAAAATTATAACATTTCTTTAATGCACATGTAAACATAACATAATATCATAATGGAAGCTCTTTATTAATTTACTTTAGTCTTACTTAAATCAATGAATTGTGTAAGACATCTGGTTTAAAAGCTGTTCAGAATTTCTCCAAATATTTTGCAATGGAGTAGAATTGGAAGCATAGCAGATAAACATTAAGTATTACAACATTTGATTGTCCATGTGTTCACTATTTAACATGACTAACTTAATTAGTATTTTAATGCTGATTTAAGAGGCAAAGATACTGTTCTGCTGCAGCATGTCTGCCTGTACTGGGTCTAGCTGGAATGGAGTTAGCCTTCATCACAGCAGCCCACACTGTGATACATTTTGGATTTGTAGTGTTATCACACACTGTTGATAATGCAGCTGCATTTTGATTATTGTTAAACAATGGTTTCACAAGATCAAGGATTTTTCTTTCTCCTCTGATCCAAGTTGGTAGGGTTGGGGTGTACAAGAGACATGGAGGAGGCACAAGAAGTAGAAAGTGGGGATACTCAGGGTTATGGTGTTTGACTTCATCATAACTGTTATGCACACTGAGAGCACAACTTTTGCTTTACTCGTAGAACTGTTATTATTTTGGTCTTAGAATCGAATCCTCCCACCTTCCTTTTGCTTTCTACCTGTTCTGAGGGTGAGGGAAATCAGTGAGTGGTTGTGTGAGTGCTTAACTGCTGCCCTGAGTCAACACAAAACACTATGTGTTGTTAGGTTTTCATCTGTCATCAATGTGACAATATTTGATCATTTCAATATTCAAGAAAAGTGTATGTTCTATTTGTTCTATTTCCGTACTGTTCAAGTATTAAGATTAGTTGTTTCTAGCCAACAGACACCTGGGCTCTTATAGATGAAATTAGACCAGGCAAAGTTATTATGAACTTACTGCAAAACTTCAGTTTTACATGACTTAAAATAGTTTTGCAAAGTAGAAAAAGATTTTGGTCACACAATGAATACCTTGTCAGAAGTAAATAATAGTTAATCCATTATTATAATCAAAGCAATACTCTACTTTGGAGGAGTTGTTTCTTATTTTTCCCCTACATGGAGTAGTAACTGTCATGTAGTTGAGAAAGAATACTTCATGTAGAAAGCTGCAAATGATTTGAAGAATGATGATATTCAGGACCCTATAATTTAAAATGAACAAAAATTCAGTCAGTCTATTTAGTTCAACAAACAAACAAACAAAAAAACTTTGGATGCAGCTCTGTGTGAGGTTAAATCCATTAAGTCCAATGGATCTTTAATAACTTTAATAAACACCATGTTTATTAAAGTACTTTTGGACATGGGGGATTCCAAGCCATGTTTAGGTGGGCAAATGGTAATACTGAGATAGTTGGCATATGTTCAGTGAACTTTAGATACTAGGTTTATGCATACTGTCTGCAGGAAAGCAGACACTTATCCTCCATGGGGAGACATTACGTACACCTCAGAGACTGTTTCAGCCCCCTCATGACTACTTCTGAGTGAAATGCTTGGAGTGCCTGATAATAAACTGAGTGAGAGTTCCTCTCCTTCTCTCTTCCATGAGAAATCTAGATCACACAAACTGAGGGAGAAAATCTATAATAAAGACAAGGCATAAGGAACATCCAATTATATCCTAATGGCTGATGTCACCTGTCCCTTAGTTGGACTGGAAATGAGACAAATATGATTGAGGCCTGTTTACTGATGTTGCTATGCTGGCAGCCTGGAAGAGGAGTTCCAGTGGTGCAGACCTACTCAATGAATGAACAGGCCTGGAAGAAAGAAATAAGTGAAACAGGGAATTTGTGTGCCAGGACGATTAAAATATCAGTTCATTTCAGAAAAGTTGAATTCATCATCTCTAAATATGGTAAAAGCACTTCTGAGTTAGTTTTTTAAATCTTTCTGTGATTAATTTTTTGTATAACTATCTTTCAGACATTGTTTCTATTTTTTCTCTTTTCCTTAATTTCCAATACATCAAGGCCATTCAATAGGGGAATGCAGAGAAGAAGAAAGAGTGCTAAAAGTACATTACTTGCTTTTTCAAAGTACCTGTGCTTTGAACTACTTAAAATCAAGCAGTAGCTGTTTAATACAGCAAATTAATAAAATATTTCTATATTCACTTAGGCCATTGCATTAACCATCACCTGAAAGATATTGCATGTTTATAAATAAACAGATAAATTAAAAAAAAAAAACAATTAAAAATAGTATGTGGAGAAAATTAGAATATGGAATATATATATTGGTGAAATCACACCCTTTTTTTCAAATTCTAGCTATGATTAAAGCACTTTCCAATTTCCCTTTCCTTTCCTTTCCTTTCCTTTCCTTTCCTTTCCTTTCCTTTCCTTTCCTTTCCTTTCCTTTCCTTTCCTTTCCTTTCCTTTCCTTTCCTTTCCTTTCCTTTCCTTTCCTTTCCTTTCCTTTCCTTTCCTTTCCTTTCCTTTCCTTTCCTTTCCTTCCTTCCTTTCCTTCTTCCTTTCCTTCTTCCTTTCCTTCCTTCCTTCCTTCCTTCCTCTCCTCTCCTCTCCTCTCCTCTCCTCTCCTCTCCTCTCCTCTCCTCTCCTCTCCTCTCCTCTCCTCTCCTCTCCTCTCCTCTCCTCTCCTCTCCTCTCCTCTCCTCTCCTCTCCTCTCCTCTCCTCTCCTCTCCTCTCCTCTCCTCTTCTTTCCTTCTCTTTCCTTTTCTTTTTCATGGAATTTGACCTGCTTGGATGTTTCTAACATTTAACAGAAAATGTTACTTATATTATACTCTTTCTTTATAAAATTATACAATATCAATCTTCTTTTATGAAAACTGAAATAATAATGTCTTTTTTGTGTAAAATTTCAGCTGTAAAAATAATTTATTACTGAATACTTTCATGCTATGATTAGGAGTCCAGTAATAATTCTGGATTCTCTTTCAGATTTTAGAGAAATTATGCATACCCAAAAAGTTTTTTCCTTTTTTTCCTATAATGTATTGCACACAGAAATAAACCTCTTCTACAAATATCTCTTTCCACAAACTTTGTTGTTGTTGTTGTTTCCTTTTAATGTTGTTATTCAGTTACCTTCAGGTGGAGCAGTAAATCTCATACAAGTTTGAGATTGGCTGGGAATTAATTTTAACCACAGTTATAGTCCTCCAGCTAGGGTGAAGGACTGTATTGAAAGCAGAGACAAGAAAGGCATCAAATATTTCTCCTTTGCCTATGCCCCTCTTTGTTAGAAGAACAATCTCATACAGTAACAAAGCAATGTTCTCTCTGGTTCTCCTTTTGTTGTTTACATATTTAAAAAAAATCCTTTTTATTGTCCCCCATATTATTGACCAGCTTCAACTCTAACTGAGCTTTGGCCACATGAATTTTCTTCCTACAAATATGTATAGCATCTCTGTTGACGTCCCATGTTGCCTGACCTTGCTTCCAGAGGCAATACATTCATTTTTTTTTCTGCCTAAGATCTAGAAGATAATCGCTGTTCAGTCAAGTGAAAGTTTGGCCATGCCTGCTTGTATTTTACCATTCTGAAATTGTCAGTTCTTGTGCTCTCAGGAGATGGCACTTAAAAAGTGACTCCCAGTGCCTTCAAAAGCAGTTTCAAAGGGGATCTCACTATTCTCCTGAGCAGGCTAAAATCTGTTTTCACATATCCAGGGTTGAGATTTTGGTGGCAGTTTTCCTCCTTTTATCAAAGATTTTAAATTCAATTGTTTCATGGCCTTCTGGCCAAGATAGCCACAAATTGCCACTTCACGTGCAAGACCTTATCTGTTCAGAAGCAACAGACTTAGGAGAGCATCTTTCTTCATCAGCTCCCGAGGTACCTGTAGCAGGAAGTTGTCATCAAGTTGTTTTAGGAAACTCCTGGACCTGTTTGTGTCAGCTGTGTGGTGTTCCCAGTTAGCATCTAGCAAGTTGAAGTCCCCCATAAGGACAAGTGCAGTTGATCCAGATCATGTATGCTCAACCTTTTGGCTTGCCTGGGCCATACTGCCTTGGGCCACATATAAAGCATGTAATATAGTTAATGTATATATGTGTAACATAACATTTACATGCATATACAGATTTGATTAAAATATAAAAAAGAGCAAAAAAAAAAAAAAAAAAAAAAAAAGAAAGCAATTGGTTATTTGACCTTGCTCTGTGAAAGTGATGCATCAGTCTTGTTCAATGGATGTGGTTGCAATGCTTAGTGAGTTCTCAAACATATGATTATGAAGCAAGGCATACTTTTATCTGATAAGGTAAAGTCCAGTCAAAAGGCATGATCATAATTTTGAGTTGAATACCTGATTGTAGCTCTACACATTCTGTTCAAAAATTCTTACGTAATATATTTATGTTGACTGAAAATTGAGTTGCAAGTATGCTGAAAAGAAAACAATTTTTTTTGATCTTGAAAATTATTCTCAATTTCCTATACCAAAGTAGTAAGCTAGACTGCTTGTTTTTCACTGTTTACAGGATTGTGCTTAGCCAGTGTATCAAAACACATAAAATTATTTGCTATAACTGGAATTAGCACTGCACTATGATTTCTCACAGCCCTGAACAGTCTTGAAAATTAACTGTAAGTTAATAACTAAAAATATGAAACAGTAATATGACCATTAATGCAAATCTCACTTAAAACAGCAATCGCAGAATCGCAGAACTGTAGGGACTGGAAGGGACCTCCAGTGATCATCGAGACCAACCCTCCTGCAAAATAGGCCCCCTACAGCAGGTTACGCAGGTAGGCGTTCAGATGGGTCTTGAATATCTCCAGAGGAGGGAATCCATACCATCCCTGGGCAGCCTGTTCCAGTTCCCCATCACCCTTACCTGCATAGACTGGATCAATGGGCCAAGGTAAACTGTCTAAGTTTCAATAGGACCAAGTGTTGGGTCCTGCATTTTGGTCACAACAACCCCAGGCAACCCGATGGGCTTGGGGAGGAGTCGCTGGAAAGCTGCCTGACTGAGAGTGGCCTTGATGTACTGCCAGCAGTACACCAAGGTGGTCAAGAAAGCCAGCGACACTCTGGCTTGTATCAGGAATGCTGTGGTGGGCAGGACTAGGGAATTAATCCGGTCCCTGTACTCAGCACTGGTGAGGCCCCACCTCAAGTACTCTGTTCAGTTCTGGGCACCTCAATACAGAAAGGACACTGAGGTGCTAGGGCAAGTCCAAAGAAGGGCAACAAGGCTGGTGAATATGTATGGCTTGGAGAATACGTCCTATGAGGCTCCCCAGGGAGGTCACCATCCCTGTCACCATCCCTGAATGTGTTTAAAACTCATCTGGGTGTGGTGCTCAGGGCCATAATTTAGTGGAGGGTTATTGAGTTAGGGTAGTATGGTTAGATTGTGGTTGGACAAAATGATCTTGAATGTATTTTCCAACCTGAGCAGTTCTATGATTCTATGAGCAAACTTGCTGAGGGTACATTTGATTCCACTGTCGATATCATAGATGAAGATATTAGAGCACTCATTCCCAAAGGACACCACTTGTAGCTGATTTCCATGAGGACATCAAGCTATTGACCATTACTCTCTGGGTACAATCATGCAACCAGTTCCTTTTTCATTGAATAGTCTACAATCAAATCCATATCTTTCCAATTTGGAGGTAAGGATGTTATGGAGAATCATGTCAAATGCTTCACTGAAGTCCAGATAGATGAAATCAGTGGCTCTTTCCTTGTCCATTGACACAGTAACGCTGTCATAGAAGGCTATTAGGTTAGTCATGCAGGACCAACACATTTACTATTATTGAAATTTATTAGAGTGGGTCATTAGAAGCATCAGTGAAGTGCCCAGGGATGAACCTGGGCAAGTTGCTGGTTCATTTAAAGAGGACGTATTAGCTCTTTGTGTCCTTCATTTGGAATCCAGGAAAGACATTTTCTGACTAAAATAGTAAGTGTATACAAATAATAAATAGTAAGAAGATAGTACAAGAAGATCTTAGGCTGGAAAAAAAAGACGTAATTAGACATTTGATGAAGTAAACTTTACAAATTACAGAGATTATGAAGTGGCAGTAGAGAACTTAAATATTCCCATTCCAAAGATTGTTCAAAACTTTGTGAGCTTGATGTACATCTGCTTCTTTTCTTTGAAAATATTTTCATTTATATAAAACATTTGTTCTAAAAAAATGAAAGGATGTTTGTTCACCAGATATTGTTGGTGTATTTTAGTAAATAATACAATTTCATTTAATTATGTCAAGAAAACTTTGGGTGATGAGTGAAGAAACTATAAGGGACACTATATTCAAGAGAGGGAGAATCCTATGTCTGTATGGACTGATGGACTGAATATGAGCCAGCAGTGTGCCCAGGTGGCCAAGAAGGCCAATGGCATCCTGGCTTGTATCAGGAATGGTGTGGTGGGTAGGACTAGGGAAGTAATCCTGTCCCTGTACTCAGCACTGGTGAGGCCCCACCTCAAGTACTCTGTTCAGTTCTGGGCACCTGAGTACAGAAAGGACACTGAGGTGCTAGAGCAGGTCCAAAGAACGGCCACAAGGCTGGTGAAGGGCTTGGAGAGACCCTCGGTGAAGGGCCCTATGAGGAGAGACTAAAGGAACTGGGGCTGTTTAGTCTTAGGGAAGAGGAGACTGAGGGGAGACATTACTGCTCTCTTCAAATACCTGAAAGGTGATTACAGCGAGAAGAGGGCTGGTTTCTTCTCACTGGTGACAGGTGACAGGATGAGGGGAAATGGCCTCAAGTTGCACCAGGGATAGTTTAGGTTGGATATCAGGAAAAACATCTTTATAGAAAGGGTTGTTAAACACTGGAATAGGCTCCCCAGGGAGGTGGTTGAGTCACCATTCCTGGATGTGTTTAAAAACCACTTGGATATGCTGCTCAGGGACATGATTTAGCGGAGGGTAGTATGGTTAGGTTGTGGTTGGACTTGATGATCTTTGAGGTGTTTTCCAACCTGAGCAATTCTATTATTCTATTAGAGAGATGCTCCAGGCCCTTTATCATCTTCATGGCCCTCTACTGGACTCTCTCCAGGAGATCCTTGTCTTTTCTGTACCAGGGATCCCAGAAATGGATAGAGTACTCCAGGTGAGGCCTGACCAGGGCAGAGTAGAGGGGGAGAATCACCTCTCTTGACCTGCTGGCAATGCTCCTTTTAGTGCACTCTAGGATCTAGGCCTTCTTGGCCACCAGGGTACAGTGCTGGCTCATGGCCAACCTATCATCCTCTAGGACCCCCAGGTCATTCTCCACAGAGCTCCTCTCCAGCAGGTCATGTCTCAGCCTGTACTGATATTTGTGGTTATTCTTTCTCAGGTACAAGTCTGCAGTTGCTTTTGCTAAACATCACCTGGTTTATTGCTGCCCAGCTCTCCAATATATCCTGGACAGTGACAACAAAACATTAACCAACAGGATGCAGCAGATTATTTTCATTGTCCTAGATATTTCTTCAAGCATGTTAATATTCTGGAATGTCAGAGAAGTTATGGCACAAAAACATGTCCCTGCAACTTAGTAATAACAAATAACATAAATACTGAGTCATTTTAGGTTGATAAATCAAAAGTCCACTGTCCACCTTTCTCAAATTTTAATGCAGAATGTACAGACCACATTAGATTTTTTTTTTTTTTCACTTAGGAAAAAAAGAAAGAAGCTATTTATTTGTTTGTAATCTTCATCTTTAGTACTGTGCTGGCACCAGTAGCTTAAAATACAGAGAATAGAAACCTGTTTCCACAGTATTTGCAGTCCAATATACAAATATTGGAGATGTATGCTGATCAGATTTCAGCTTCTAATATGTATCTGAAGTTTGAGGAACTTATCCTCAAAGAAACTGAACATTAAAAAATTGATTATGAAACAACCGAGTAACTTTGATCAGCTTGAGCTTTCCATATGTTGTGATAGAATTTACTTTTTATTTCATTAATTTTACAGCTTTACCCCAGACCTCTTAGAACTCTGATAAACAAAATGTATTTGAGTCTGCAGACAGAACATGTTGCAAAAACAAGTATCATGCTGAGTGTAAGAAATGTGAATATGTTTTGCTGCTAGAGTTTGTTTTTGAAAGATAGTGTTTTTTGTACATGAGCTGATAAAGTCTGAGATGTACACTTTATGTCCTAATTATACTAATGTCAGTATTGATGTAATCTGAGGCATCAGGCCATGCTCTCGTCTTGAAACAGAAAGACCAAGTTACAATGGTAGACTGAGATTTTGTGTGCCTTTGAGACCTTACTTAGTAGAATAGGACTGATCTCTGAGAATGTGCTTGACCTTCTTGTTTTGTAGAAATACTGGGAAAAAATAAATGGAAATAGTAACAAAAGAATTCAGTAAAATTTGATTAGAAAAACAGAATTTCTAACTTTTTTTCTTTTAAAAATTAAGATGGCATAATATTTTCACTTTATAACTGTTAGTATTTATTACTTAATGAACTTCCATTCATAACATATTATAATCTATGTTCAAAATGTCTAGAATATACTCACTTGTCAAGAAAGTATTCAAGATTAAGGAGAACTAGAGAGGAACAGTGGCATACACGGCAGACAGGATTTCTTCTCTTTCGTCTTTCTTCATTCTCCCCCACCATATTATGGAAGTATTGGTAATCCGAACCCTTCTGAGTATCATTTATTAAGTCTCATTTTAACTATTAAATAAAATATATTTAGTACAAAGATTATATAATGGCAATAAAGGGACAATAAAAACTAATTGGATGAATTTGAGAAAAAACTTTCTGCTGTTTCTTTCATTAGATCTTAAATGATGCAAATATGATTCTACTTTTCACCAAGTCAGCATTTTGTAATGGGAAATTTTTCTGGTTTTAATCACTTTAGGTGTCTACAAATAATCTTCTCACCCAGTCAGTAATTTGCTGTGTTCTGATTAAGTCTCTGTCAGAAAAGTCTTTTTTTTTCTTTCTTTCTCTCTCTTTTTTTATTTTTTTATTCACCAAATAATTGATTGAGTCTTTATGAAATGTCTTTGTCACCATAGGAGAAAAGTGTGAAATCTATTGCAGCCCAGGAGGCTATAACATGAAGAATAACACTAGTCTGATTAATGTCAAACTAATTTTAGTCCTACAACTATCTAGCTGAAGTAATTTTACTTCTTCAGATATACAAATTATATTTTAAATCCATAGAGAGTTTCAATACAAAATGTCAATATTTTACCTGCACAATATGGATTTCTAATAAAACACTGAGATGGGCAATTAAAAGAAATATGATTCAGGCCTATATTTATTGCAATGAAATTTTATTTTTGTTTTGTAGAATTAATCTTTTCTTATGCACTCTTATATGTACAGTATTCACTTTCATATAGGGGTTTCCTTAAGAAAATAATTTAGGAAATTGATTCAGTGCTTGGCAGGAGGCCAGCCTTTTTTAGGTCCGTATGATTCACAGGAGAGTTTATTCCTTTACACTGCTGCCAGAACCACTCCGATTGAACTGTCTGCTAAAGAACTTTCTGGGTTGCTACTGCTGTTAAGTCAGTCCCTGAGGAGCCACCACCTGGCACAAAACTGTTACACCTAACATTTAACAGTCTCAATGTAGTGGCTGTTCAGTGACACGTTAACAAACCTTTATGTGAATATCCATTTAATAGTCTTTTTGTCTGTTTCTTTGTCTGTTCACCAACTTCCACAGCTGAGGCTCAAGTTAGGAGGTTTTCTATATGTTTTCAGTGGGTTTTTTTTTTTTTTTTTTTTTTGTGCCCTTTTTTTTTTTTTTTCCCCTCTGGCTTTATTTTTGTCTTAAATATTTTTGGTTCCAATGATTTGCCTTTTCCCCTTGAAAATTCTCACAAAGGAATTCTGTGTGTCAAAGGACGGAGAGTCTCAATAGAGAGTCTCTATGAGCAATCCTTTATTATGCTTCTTCTAATAACATAATGTGAAGTCTCTTGCACATTTGTGGCTAATTTGTACAGGAAGATGAAGAACTACATTTTTCATTACAAATTAAATAGATGGGCATAATTGCCATTTAAGAATTTATGTCATGTTGAAGTTGATTACACTTTTTAAGACACTGGTTGTATCTTGAGGAACCTTTTATGTCTTTATACATCTTCCTTTCAAGACTGTTCAGTGGTGCAATCTAAAAGAGCTGACTACAATGAAGATTTCAGCACAACATAGGGATATCTGAACTGGCTATAACTGAGAGAACTTGAAATATAGTAATTAAGTACTTAACATATTTATCTTTTTGATAATAAAAGGGTCTATATCTTTATACCAGAAATCAAAGTGAAGAGTTAGTCTGTTTGCTTTGGGACACCGTCACCGTTTCATGGTTTTTCATCGGCATTCCGCACCATAATATTGCACAGTGCACTAGGACTTAAGGAATTAATGCATGAGTTTCAGTCTCTTCGTCTCAGAAGAGAAGAATGAACTAAAACTCCCAGAAGACTTTCTTTCTCCTTTTCCATTTTCCATTTGGATGGAGAGAGAAAATGAACTGGAAGTCAGGAGACTTCTCTTTTTTCTCCCTTTGCTCCTTTCCTGAAGCATGGATCTGTGTGTCCCTTCACTCCCTTGCCACAGAAACGCAGCCGAATAATGACGGTTCTGATGCATTGGATGGGAAATGAAGTTTTAAAACAAAACTCTCTGAACTCTAACTACAGAGAGCTTTGTTAGAGATCTTTGCTGTAGCCTGTAGGCTTTGATTTCTGAGAGTCCTGCCAACTTTCTGAGTGCTGCACCAATTTTATTTTTTTTCTCTTTTTCTCTGACATCATGCCAACTAGCAACTTCTTTAAAGGCAAAATTAAGATTTTCTAAGATTATCTATAGAGTTGTTTACCGGACAATGTTCCACACAACTGACCTTTTTTTTTTTTTTTTTTTTTTTTTTTTTTTTTTTTTTAAACCAGGAGGCCATTGTGTGCTATAGGGCTGAAGGTATATTCCAACATTTATGGTCTCTAGGGATTACGCTTAGGTGGTACTTAGTTGTTAATAATTCTACAGAATGTATGATGTCTAAACTGTTTGGGTGCTCTGCAAGTTTGTGGCATGTTCAAACAGTGACAGTTGCCTGGGTTGTGCTTCTTTGCACTGGTACTGTTTTTTTTTAATTTATAGAATCTGGAGAAAGTCTTCCCCACTCCTAGAGCCAGAAAGCGCTGAGTGGCAAGAGGAATGGGGAGGCTTAGGAGAGTCCTTAGTGAATTGGATGCCCTTGATGTCATCAAGTTGTACTCCTGAACACCTGCAAGATCCTGAGAATCTAAGCAGGTATTTAAGACAGGGATGTTGTAGCTCAGGTAGGTCTGAGGAGACACGAATTATTTGGGGCCTGTCTTATGCCTGCCAAGCCTTGTATAATACTGTTTTGTAAAAGGAGAAAATTTCCGAAGCTGAACAAGACAGCCTCCAAACCAAATGATACAGTATTTAAACCAAACAAAACAGCCTCCGAATCAGGCTAAAGAGAAAGAGCTTCAAAACTGCACAACCTGAGTAATCACAGAAGGCATGAATATCAATATCAGTTGCCCCTGTGGAAGGACAGAAATGGGAACAGTTGTCATCTCATTTAGAATAGAAAGAAGACGAGGAGAAAGAAGAGCAAGACCCAGAGAAGGAGCCCTCAACGAAGACCACTGTAATCAAGACAGGCAACTGCAAAAATTAAAAGACAAGAAGAGGAGAGTGAGGAAGACACTGTCACATCTGAACATCTGAAAATAACTGAAATTTGAAGTTTGAGAAAAGATTTGTACAGCATCTGAAGGAGCCCACTATCACCTGGTTATGTTGATGTTGAGTTGAGTTGTCACAGAGACCAGGCCAAACTATGACAGACACCCACATATAGGTGTCCAGTCTAAGATATCTTAAGAGAGATTGACATAAAAAAAAACAATGCCTTTTACATCTGGGCTACCCGTAGTGTACTTTGTGTTGGTCTTCAGAAATCAGTAGCCACTTCAGAAGACATCGACCTTAGTATCTACCAAAGTTGTTCTTTCTTCTGTTCCTCTCAATTTTTATGAAGCTGAGTTTAATTTGAGAGTAAAATTGCTAGATTAGCGTAATTTGTTCTTTCTTGCAGTATGAGATTATGTATTATACGGGGGACTTTCTGATAACATTGACTTCAGTTTTTTCAGCAAAGTTTTACAGTTTCAGAGAAAAAGCTAATTATTGTTAAGGCAAAAATATGTTAACAACTTGAAATCGCTGAAATCTACAGTAAGAGAGAAGAGAGATGGCAATTTACTTAATTTTCTTAGAAATTGAGGATGTTAAGATTCTGAAATGTAGCATCAAATGCTGAAAAGTTGATGAGAATAATCATTAAGTTAACAGTAACTTAATATTTGTTCATTTATAAATGTAGTCCATTTCTTCTGCACATTTTTTTTAATACTTTACTCCTTCATATATTTTTTATTTACAAAAGTTTAAATTTTCACAGTGGTTGGATATGACTTTTAAAAAGTGATACTCTGAGGTTTCATTGAACTCATTTCAGTTGACCTGATCAAAAGGGCAACAAAAAAAAAGTCTTATAAACTATGATTTGAATTCTCACTACTAAGATCATTAAAAATTGTGCTGAGCTGCATCTTCTCATCATTTTTTGTAGTCTATCATTTTTTGCTTTGCACTTAAATAAATAATTTAAATTAATTTATTTCTTTCCTTAGGTTTGTTTTGAATCTATTTAACAGAAGTATTTTTTTTTCAGAGCGAATTCAAAAACTAGCACTTGGATTCTTGGTTCAGATCCAATGTACAGTTAATCTGTGCAGATGTAATCAAGATATTTTCTATAACTTCAATTACTGTTACTCTTCACCCTAATTTGAATTGTTATGTTTTTCCAGCTAGGAGAAACTAATGGTCTGTTAGGCTGCTTCTATGATATTTCTTTGCAATTCTATAAAAAATGTATGCTTTGTTGATCATATAAGAAAGTAAACACCCAACACATATCCATGTGTTTTCTTTTTACCATTTGTTGACCCTTACATTTGTTCATGACACTATTCTCTTCAAGTTAGCCTTGTACTCAAATTAAAGTGAAGATACTTTCAGTGTTGCAAATATCTCCTTTTGGTCAGATACAAGCTTTATTCTTTTTGCCTGAAATCTAAGGTAAACGAAAATAGTCAACCTTGCATGTGTGTGCAAGTTTGTACTAAGTGTCTATCCCAGCATTGAAAGGAGTGGTAACAGACAATCTCAGGATCATCTCATAAGCCATCATATTACATTAAGTATATACCAAAACGTTGTAATAAAAAAAAAAATCCCTTCTCATATTATGAGATTGAAGGCCATCGTGGGTTTGTAGATGTGGAAGTTCCCTTCCATCTGCAAGGAGAAGAAGAGGAGAAATACCTGCATACAGTGTTCCATCAAATTCTCTGACACAGAATAGCACAAAAGAGTCCAGTTTATCTTGTCCCTTTTGTGTATAATTCCCAGTTGTGTAAATGAAAGTTACATGAGCATAGGAAGAAAATGGTAGACCCCTTAGGATGTAAGATATACTACTACCTTTCTGAGAGCAATGAAATGGAGTTTTTTACACTGAGAAATTTAACTGACAGCAAGAAATTAATAAAATGTGCATGTAAAAATGTATTGTCCAACTAATTTAAAAATTTGAAAGAAGAATGTGCATGCTAAAATTTATGCATGCATATGACCACAATCTACAATGCATGTTTATGGATACAATGTAGATACATTAACTGGATAATTTTTAGGCCTATTAGTTCAAGACCATTTGTATTTAATAGTTCAAGAACGTTTATATTTAATAAGGTTGTTTGCCTATATCAACTGAACTCAAGGACATATAAGTGCCTAATGAAGACTAAACATGTACATGCCTCCTTATATAATGAAACTGAAGGCCATCATGGGTTTGCAGATGTGGAAGTTCCCTTTAGTCTGCAAGGAGAGGAAGAGGAGAAATATCTGCATGCAGTGCTCTGTCAAGTTCTCCAGCCTGGCTTTTCCAGCTCTGCAACACCATTAAAGTTGGACTCAGAGAACACACTAGAACAAAGGCATTCCCACTTGCTATCATTAAACAATAGCAACATTTGCCATGAATTCCACCTTGTATTATGTTTGTTTGTTTGTTTTTAATTAGTGCATAGGGTTATAACAGACTTAAGAACATTACACATGAAGAGGAGCAAAACCATTTATTTTTTTCAGAACATTGGAGACAGTAGTATAGCATGGAATGAACTAGTAATGATCTACCTACCAGCATGATGGGGTTATATTCCATTAAAGAGAAGGAGAACTTACAGATATAAATCTATACATTGATAATGTTAGATGCCACAAGGCTGGCTGACTCATATATTAAATTGGGACATATACAAGTGAGTGTGACATCAGATATGAGTAACAATGGAGGTAAGTCTTCAATGTAAAAATATGACATTAATCAATCTGATTACCTAAACTTCAGTCAGAAGCTGTATATTAGAGATCATATTTAAAAGAAGAACTTTGGATAAACCTTGGTTTTAAAATGTTAAAAGAAGAGAGAGAAAGTTGTTAAACTTCAATATCTTTCTCCTGCATTTTGCATTTGTGAATGATTTTCTTATTATTTTATTTCTAGATAAATACTAGTAATGAATTTCAAAGTATTTAGGTTATTCAAGATTCACATCAGAAATGTGACTGACCTCATTGCTAAAAGAAACTATCATCATCTTCTTTCCTAATTCGAATTAAAAAGATTGAAGTGTTCACATCTTAGAACATTTTGGTAAGACTTTGCATGAGTTTTCATAACATACATTCAAAAACAACTCTGGCAGACACTAGTGTCTTCTTAAATAGAGCTTTGAAGAGGACTACTTGGAGAAATTAGGAAAGGAGATTTAAATGCTTTGGGGAAACAGTCAAAAAAAAATCAAAACAATCCTGTCTTCCAAATGCAAAGATGTTTGTGTGCAAAAATAAGCATACTCCTCCGGTATAAATTAATGTTATCACATTTTACCTAATATCTGAGCACAGGAAAATTTTTCTGTGTAGCCTGCAAGTCCATTTGAACTGACTGCTAAACTGGAAAACACACACTAGTCCATCTTCCAGCCACACATTGGACACATTTTTTTTTTGCTGGAGGGATATCTCTATTTTAACATTCTCATACTTGTTCTTTACAGTAAAAACATACATATTTTTTTCTTAATATTTAATAACAGGAAGAATACCACATATTAAACAGTTTGATGTATACATGTTACTAGTTGGGGTGGAGCAAACTTATGGTTGAGCACACTCACTTTCATTGACTTATTTTATTTGTAATGAATATATTACAGTGTATTACTTTGAAGTGGGCGTATCTCAAGAGATCTACCTCATCAGTAAAGAAAAACATGGTCAATTTGAGTAGATTCCTTTTCGCTGTCATAATATAACATAAAATTTTACTTAAATGTTAACCTCATATCATCAGCTGACTTGGATAGAAAGGTAACATTTGGCAGTCGAAGTGTTGGCGTCCTTCAGCCACATTGTCTGCTTCCCAAACTAGCCTGTCATTTGAAGTTATGAAGTTTTTCCTCTATACATATTAACTATCTTCATAATTAGCTTTATCTGACTACCTATTACCTTGTCTTTTTTTAGCTTACAGTCTCTTGTGTAAAAATTATCACCTAAGTATCTGGCATGAAATATGTTCATGGTGAAAAAGTTGACAGAGTCATGTGATAGTTCAAATAGTAATGATAATTCCAGCATAACTGAGTAAAACTCCTTGAGAGATGCAGTTTTCTGAATATCTTAGCTGCTCAACCTGATTGGCTCACCCAGCCCCATATTTCTGTTCTTTTGTCACTGGGAGCTGTAGGTAAAGGCAGTGGCTCATATGGATATGCTTCTGTGTTGTTGAAAGCCTCTGTCAAGATACTCAAAAAAAAAAAAAAAAAAAAAAAAAAAGGTATTCTCTAAGCTCTTTCTTACTCTTGAAGAATTCAGTTAGGATCTTCTGCTCTCTCATCTGTCTTCTGCATCTTGAAAGAAATAGACCACATGCTAGCTCTGTACATGGAAGTAGATACAGTGAATGCAAATAGCCTTTTAAGCATAAATAGCTGTTTTTTAAAATAACATTAAAATAGGTCTCCATTAAAAAAGTAAGAGCTTTCACAACTACTTAAAGTTACTGTAAAAGCTACAGTGAGAGAATTGAAGTGAGAGTAAATTTGGTAGAATGTACAGTCACTATAACCTAATCATATTCATTCCTACTGTGGATACTGTACAGTATTTTCATTTTAAGAAGAAATCAAGCAGTTTACTACTTATATATTTTTAAAGACATATTTTAGTAACATGGCAATGAGATACATATCCCTGAAAATATTAGTTCTAAACACAAAGTCAACACATTTTCCTCGGCCAGTGATCCAGGTTCCTTTGAGAGAAACAAACAAACAAACAAAACATCATTTTTAAGTATAATTATTTAGAGTTCATGTGGAATATCATAGAATCATAGAATCACCAAGGTTGGAAAAGACCCACAGGATCATCCAGTCCAACCAATGGTTCTTGCTAAACCATGTCCCTCAGCACAATGTCCAAACATTCCTTGAATACCTCCATGGTTGGTGACTCCACCACCTTTCTGGTCAGCCCATTCCAGAAACCACCCTTTCAGAGAAGTAGTATTTCCTAACATCCAGCCTCAACCTTCCCTGGCACAGCTTGAAGCCATTCCCTCTCGTCCTATCACTAGTCACACGAGAGAAGAGGCTGACCCCCAGCTCACTACAACCTCCCTTCAGGTAGTTATAGAGAGCAATAAGGTCTCCCCTGAGCCTCCTCTTCTCCAGACTGAACAATCCCAGCTCCTTGATCTGCTCCTCATAAAGCCTGTGCTCCAAACCCCTCACCAGCTTTGTTGCCCTTCTCTGAACACGCTCCTAGGGTCTCAATGTTTTTCTTACAGTTAGGGGTCCAAAACTGAACACAGTACTCAACCTGCGGCCACACCAATGCTGAGCACAGGGGGACAATTACTTCCCTGTTCCTGCTGGCAACAGGAAGTTTCTGATGCAAGGCTAAGGATGCCATTCGCCCTCTTGGCCACCTGGGAACACTGCTGGCTCATGTTCAGTCTAGTGTCAATCAACACCCCCAGGTCCATTTCCTCTACACAGTCTTCCAGCCACTCTGCCCCAAGCCTGTAGCATTGCCTGGGGTTGTTGTGGCCAAAGTGCAGGACCCGGCACCTGGTCTTATTGAACCTCATCCCATTGTCTTCAGCCCAGCTATCCAGCCTGTCCAGATCCCTCTGTAGTGCCTCACTACCCCCAGGCAGATCAACACTTCCAGCCATCTTGGTGTCATCTGCAAACTTACTGAGGGTGCACTCAATGCCCTCATCCAGGTCGTCAATAAAGATGTTAAAGAGGACAGGCCTCAGCACCGACCCCTGGGGAAAACCACTCATGACCGGTCACCAGCTGGATTTAACTCCATTCACCACCACTCTCTGGGCCCGGCCCTCCAGCCAGTTCCTTACCCAGCCAAGAGTGTACCTGTCCAAGCCATGGGCTGCCAGCTTCTGCAGGAGAACACTGTGGGAGACAGTGTCGAAGGCTTTGCTGAAGTCTAGACTAGACCACATCAACAGCCTTTCCCTCATCCGCCATGCAGATCACCAGATCATAGAAGGAGATCAGGTTGGTCAAGCTGGACCTGCTCTTCATGAACCCATGTTGGCTAGGCCTGATCTCCCAGTTGTCCTGCACATGCCGCGTGATCTCCCTCAAGACAATCTGCTCTATAACCTTCCCTGACACCCAGGTCAGGCTAATAGGCCTGTAGTTCCCTGGATCCTCCTTACAATACTTCTTGTAGATGTGAGTCACATTGGTTAGCCTCCAGTTTTCTGAGACCTCACCAGTCAACAAGGAGCGCTGATAGGTGATGGAAAGTGACTCGGCTACCTCCTCCTCCAGTTCCCTCAGCACTCTCGTGTGAATCTCATCTGGCACCATGGACTTGTGGCAGTCCAGTTGGAGTAGTAGGTCTCTGACTGTTTCCTCCTGAATCGTGGGGGGTTCAGTCTGCTCCCCCGCCGTGACTACCAGATAGAGTGGAGTACCCTGAGGATAACTGGTCTGACTTTTAAAGACAGACATAAAGAAGGCATTCAGAACTTCTGCCTTTTCCTTATCCTCACTGGTCACACTGCGAGCCTCATCCAGTAAAGAATGGAGATTCTCCTTGGCCCTCCTCTTGCTGTTGATATATTTATAAAAGAGTTTCTTGTTTTTTTTTTCACTCCAGCATCCAGGTTGACTTCAAGCTGAGCTTTTGCCTTTCTGATTTTCTCCCTGTATGTCTTTACAACTTCTATGTATTCTTTCTGAGTTGCCCGTCCCTTCTTCCACAGGAGGTAGATTCTCTTTTTCTCCTAGAGCCTCAAGAATAGCTCCCTACACATCCACGCCGGTCTTCTTCTGCACCAACTCGTTTTGTGGCTCAGGGGGACAGCCTGCTCCTGCGCCTTTAAGACTACCTTCTTGAAGAGCAACCAGCCATCTTGGACTCCTTTACTCTCTAAGATTGAATCTTAGGAGACTCCTCCTACTAGTCTTTTGACCAATTCAAAGTCTGCCCTCCGGAATTCCAAGGTAACAGTTTTGCTGTTCCCCCTCCTGACTCCACCAAGAATTGAGAATTCTACCATTTCATGGTCACTCTGTCCAACACAGCCCCCATCCTCCACATCTCACACCAGACCTTGTCTGTTTGTGAACAGCAGGTTTAATGGGGCAGCTCCTCTCGTAGGCTCTCTCACCAGCTGCATCAGGAAGTTGTACTCCAGACACTCATATTTTATAGCTTTTTATATAAGAACTACTCTCATACAAGATGCTATGGGTGAACAAAGTAACAAAAATATCTGAAACCAGATAACGACATATTTATATATGATGATCAACCTCACATTTTACTCAGTTTTCAGAACATAAAGGAATCTTGGCCAAAGAGAATTTCAATCAGGTTATCAGTAAATAAACTAGCAGTACATCAACATTTTACCTAATCTGCATCAAATGTACATACTGTTACCAGAAGGGAGGGCTTTGAGTAAACTGGTGCTTAGAGACCTGAATATACTGAAGCCATTTATCATACCATAACACTTGCTCTTCCATATACACTTCAAAATATTTTAAATATGTACATATATCAGCCTACTTTCAATCATCAAAGTCTCCTCAATCTTTGAGCATATAAAAATATTAAATATAACCAATGAATTAGTTTTAGAACTAGATAGCTCTTCAAAAATAGTTCATATGTCAGACCAAGGAAAGATTTACTTACATAAATTGCATTTGGTAGTACCAATAGCTGAGTTTTGTTTTGCTTTTCGAAGGTTTTTCTGACATCATTATTATTTATTCAGCTATAATTTGTAGGGGACCAACCTGATGTGGAATACAATGTCACTCTTTATTTACTATTTTTATCATGATAATTAGAATACTTATTGAACGAGAATTTAAAAAAGGAAAAAGAAAAAGAAAAAAAGAGAAAGCAAGAAAAAGAGTAGTCCTTCAAATGTCACCAAAAAAAAAAACCACCCACAAACAAAAAAACCACAACAGCAAGCATTAAGCTTATTAACTCTAAATTACACATATAAATATCTTTTCAGTGCTAAATATCAAACTATTAATAGAGTATGAAGCTCTGACAAAGACTAGCCTCTGAGCTTTTATTTCTTAGAAATATACAATTCACTAGATGATAAATTATACAAAAATGACCAGTCATTTTTGCAGATTGACATTATATTTTGAATACTTCCTATGAAAGCAAAACACAGCAAGACATATTATGAGGTTTATTTAAATGCAATTTAGTTGCACTTTTAGATTAGTTCTCTTTAGAGTAGGACTTAAAATACATTAAAGTGTAGCTAAAGTATATTTGAAAATTATAATATGTTTATCTTCACGCTTTAATTATTTTTTGCATTAAGTTAATGTTAAGTTTTCTACAGTTAAGATCTGTGTTTCTACAATGTGATACAGCTGCAAAACCAGCAGCATAGGTTTTCTTATCACACAAACATTAAAGTAAAAATAAATTTCAGTCAACCTACACAATGTTTCTTTTATTTACAGTAATATAAAATAAAATTGCTAATATTTTTGAAATAGTAGTAGAACAAAACACTATATACCTCTGTAGAAGCCTACATGAGAAAAAAACATCTCAGGCAGGTTGTTAACTCTTGTGCTACTTGCCTTTAAGATAGATGAAGCAGGTGAACTCTATTAGAGAATTAAAGGAAGAGGGTAGTTGTTTTTTATTGGTGAAGGAAGGGGGTAGGCAGGTATATAGTCAGAAGAGCTGGAGGGTTCATTCTAAGAATGTGGGGGTCATGTTGCTGTTTGGGATGTTGGCAAATGAAGTAAAATCAGGCTTAAAGGTAGATGCATAGCTGTGAGAACCTAGCAGGCAGAGCAGCAGTTCCTTATGGCATCTTTATTTGTTGGAAAGTTATCAGATAGTTACAATGCTGTCAGTAGTAGATCTAAAATCCATTTCTTGCTTCTGATATACTGCCTGTGTTTATTTTTTTCTTCTTTGTGTAAATTGAGGAATGGTGGCCTTAAAAAGTCAGAATATTCTTAATCTCCCTGTTACAGGTACTGATGCAATTTGGTATGGATGTATGGGTTGGATCATTCCTTAGAAGTTATTTTACTTATCATTCATTCTAAACTTGCAGCTCAGCCTCTTGTCAAGCTATTGTCAAAATAATATTATTTTAAGATTTTCTGAAATAACTGCAGAACGTTATTTCAGTTATTTCACCACTGTGAAAATGCATTGGAGCAAGTCAAGGTTAGATTGAATACAGCTAGACCGAGAGGTCTTGGTTTCATGTTTATATACAGCTGTTGTTTTACAGCCTACTATCAGCAAAGGTAGTTGATGTTCTTGTATGTTGACTTAAACTTGTTTGCAAGACTGCTAAAAAGCAGAATCTCACTGAAAATTAGGTGCTGTAATTGGGTGGAATCTTTCTATGCAGGTGCCTTGCAAAAATAAGACACAGCAATGGTATGTGAATGATTTTGTGCAATATGCTAATGATGAACGATGCAAGGATGATAAACATATACTAAATTTTCATTTTAGGTTTTGTTCTCTTAGTAAATTAATAAGTCAAATGTACTAGCTAGACCACTGTATTCACCTTTGTATCTGTTGTGCTTTATCACAAATTCTGTTTATGGCACTGATGCCATTATGCTCTATCCTTTTTCCATTGCTAGACTTTAGCAGTGGTATCATCTGGAAAAAGAATCAAGTACTAATTCCAACGTTTTCTTCATTAATGGTAGAATGAATAACTTACTGGTATTTCTATGATATAGATACAATGACTTCTATGTTTTCAGTAAATTAAAAAATATACATAGGGGAATAATTACATTTCTATGTTCTGGTGAAGTGGAAGTTGAATGAAAAAGGTGGATTGTGAGGAAAAAGCATTTTGGATTTCAGTCTTGAAGTAATACTCTCAACTCTTTCTTTTGTCATCTGAATCTCAGATGTTAGAACGGGGAAAAAAAAACACAACTGTCTTCATTTCCAACTTATATTGGTATTTTCACCGATATTGCCAAATAATGCTATATGCAGTTCTGTTGCTCATATTTAACTACAGGCTTTTGAGTTAGATAATCTATAAATGGGGAATTAACTGCCAGGAACTAAATACTTATCTAAGAAGGATAAATAATTAAGGCTTTTGGTGACAGATTTTAATAAGGTAGCGTTTTAGACTGTGAATAGCTCATTATAATCATACATAGTTCAAGATTCATACTTCTTAGCCATTTTTTCTTATTCATCTTGACAAAAAAAAGCTTGCTTAATATGGATAGTAAGTGTTCTATGTCATCAGTTATATAGTACTATAGCTGTTAATGATCCTTTATAAAGTATAGTAACAGACTAAGCGTAACTGCTTTCAGGGATTTATAAACTCTGACACAAATATTAAAAAATTGCTGATATGATAGGTCCTATTTGTGTATTGCTTTTACTCAGAATTATCTGATAAAATTGTTAGCAACTTTACACTGTTCTAGGGAAGCACTTAAGCCTAATTTCAAGCATGTAAATAGTCCTAATAATGCTCATGGAACTTAAGGGGACACAGGTAGACATGTATATGTGGCTTCAGCTGGTAAAAGGCAAAAAATGTTCTTAGCTGCTCCTGCATAAGTAGTGAATCCCATAAGTGACTTGGAATGGATATTAAACAGATTTGAGGAGAGGCAGGAGTGAATGCAATTTTTGTGTGAGACCAGCATTTAGATATTGTTCTTTTATGCAGGTGACATATTTTCCTATTAGAAGCCAGGTATTCTTGAGTCTGATGGGACTTCTGGAAAAAGTGAAAGGCACTTGGAGAGACTACAAGGAAGTTGCTAAGGTATGCAGGGAGGAAGTTAGAAAAGCAAAAGCCCAACTTGAACTCAGATTGGCCACTGCAGTAAAAGAGAATGAGGAATCCTTTTATGAATATATCAATGGTAAGAGAAGAACCAAGGAGAATTTCCATCCTTTACTTGACGCAGTGGGGAATGTGGCCACTGAGGATAAGGAGAAGGCTGAGGTCCTCAGTGCCCTCTTTACGTTTGTCTTTAATGGTCAGATCAGTTATCCTCAGGGTGCTTTGTGCCCTGATCTGGAAGTCTGGGATGGTATGCAAAATACACCCCCGGTGATTCAGGTGGAGATGGTTAGAGAGCTCCTCCATCTGGGCTGTCACAAGTCCATGAAACCAGATGGGCTCCACCCTAGGATGTTGAGGGAGCTGGTGGAGGTGATTGCTGAGCCACTTTCTGCCACTTATCAGCACTCCTGGTTATCTGGAGAGGTCCCAGAGGATTGGAGGCTTGCTGATGTGACTCCCATCTACAAGAAGGGCAGTAAGGAGGATCCAGGGAACTACAGGCCTGTCAGTGTGATCTTGGTACCAGAAAAAGTTATGGAGCAAATCATCTTGGGTGAGATCACACAGCATGTTTATGGCATCCAGGGGATCAGGCCCAGCCAGCACGGGTTCATGCTTGACCAATCTTATCTTCTACAACTGGGTGACCAGACTGGTAGATGAGGGAAAGGCTGTTATGTAGTCTACCTAGACTTCAGTAAGGCCTCAGACATGGTCTCTCACAGCATTCTCCTGGGGAGACTGGCTGCCCCTGGCCTGGACAGGTATACTCTTATTTGGCTAAGGAATCTGGCTAGAGGGCCATGCCCAATGGGTTGTTGAGTAGGTAAGGGTGTTAAGTCCAGCTGGTGACCCATTACAAGTGGTGTCCCCCAGAGGTTGGTACTGGGGCCCATCTTGTTTAATATTTTTATTGATGACCTAGATGAGGGGATTGAGAGTACCCTCAGTAAGTTTGCAGATGACACCAAGCTAGGAGGTAGTGTTGATCTGCCTGAGGGTAGGGAGGCCCTTCAGGGGGATCTAGATGATCTGGGTTGCTGGGTTGAGGTGAATGGGGTGAGGTTTAACAAGGCCAAGTGCCAAGTCCTGCACTTCTGCCACAGTAACTCCATGCAGTGCTATAGGCTTGGGGCTAGATGACTGTGAAGAGGTAAGGGACCTGGGGGTGTTGGTAGATGCTCAGCTGAACATGAGCTGACAGTGTGGCCAGGAGGGCCAGTGCCATCCTGGTCTGCATTAGAAATGGTGTGGCCAGCAGGCGCAGGAAGGTAATCATCCTCCTGTACTCAGCACTGGTGAGGCTGCACCTCAAGTATTGTGTTCAGTTTTGGGCCCCTCACTACAGGAAAGACATTGAGGCCCTGGAATGTGTTCAGAGAAGGGCAACAAAATTGGTGAGGGGTCTGGAGCACAAGTCTTATGAGGAGCAGCTGAGGGAGTTGGGATTGTTTGGTCTGGAGAAGAGGAGGCTCAGGGGAGACCTCATTGCACTCTACAACTTCCTGAAGGGAGGTGGTGATGAGGAGGGGTTTGGCCTCTTCTCCCAGGCACCAAATAGGACCAGTGGAAATGGCCACAGGTTGTGCAAGTGGATTTAGATTGGACATAAGGAAAAACTTTTTATCTCAGAGAGTGGTCAGGTGCTGGAATGGCCTGCCTAGGGAGGTGGTGGAGTCAGCTGTCCCTGGCAGTGTTCAAGAGGCATCTGGATGCAGTACTATGAGATACAGTTTAGTAGTTTGTGGTAGTTATGGTGATGGGAGGACAACTGCACTAGATGATCTTGTAGGTCCTTTCCAACCTTGTGATTGTATGATTCTTTTGTCTCTTCACAACACTTTTTTCTTGAAGAAATTTCCTCAAAAATGATATATGCTTTAATTTTGTTGCCCTCCTTTATTGGTAGGAATATGGGAGAAATGGGAAAGAAAAAATAATAAAAGAAACCAAGGGAAACATAAGATTATAAAACTTGCAAGCTGATGTTTATGCAAGAATCCTCTGTTCTATACCTCTCTGAAATATATCATTTGAATTCTTAGTATTATGACCTTTAAATGTGTGTGATAGTTTTACATAATGGGAAATACAGTTTCACAGAGGAACGCTAGGGATGTGAGGCTGGGATAGGTCATTTTGAAAGTGCTTCCAACACATTTGATTTTAAGCTACAAGTGAATAAAGAGCACAGCAGTATTTGATATTGTAATAGGCTGCTACTGCTTCTGAAGAAGCTCTTCATGAGTTTATTCAGACTTAACTACCTCAACCTTAACTACCACGTGCAAAAGTTGCCATAATGTATTTGTTGAAAAGACTCATTAGGAAAGCACTGTTGATAACATCCTTTATTATACAAATAATTCATGTGTTCCTTATTCAGAATCATACGTGGTGGTGTTGTGATGTGACCTTACTTAATTTGTTATTACTTTAATGCATTTTGATATGATTTTTTTTTTTGCATGACTCAGTAGGTATCTGTATTTTATTTTATTCAAGTATTTCTTTGAGCTCTTTAACTGCAGTACCAGGAAGGAGTAGACAATGGACCAGATCTGGTAGGTCCAAACCACCAAACTCCAGTAGTACTGGAGGGCTTGTACTGGCAGAGCTCATACTGCAGGCTGCTCACTGTCCCAAGCAATCATGGCAGCAGTACTTCCTTGCTGAGTGGCCCAGCTTGGCCACACTGCTCAGTGTGACAGGACAAAGTGTAGTGCTAATTCAAGTTAGAGCAAATAATTTTGTGTGTTTTGGTACACTAGATAAGCACAGTCCTGTAAAGAGTGGAAAACAGGCAGTCTTGCTTTCTACTTTGATATAGAAAATTGAGAATCATTTTCAAGATTAATTAAAAATTGTTTTTTCAGCATATTTGCAACTCAATTTTCAGTCAACATGAATACATTACCTATGAATTTTCAAATGGACTGTAGAGCTGCAATCAGGTATTCAACTCAATTCTGATAATGGTTCTTTACTTCTATAAGAATTACCTTATCAGATGAAAGTATCCCTTGCTTCATAATCATGCCTTATTCATGATGTTGTTTTTCACAGTATGTATATCTATGAACAAATGTTTCCAAGGATGAGGCAGAGGAAAAGTAGTACTTCATCAAGAATCTCCAACACATTGAGAACTCACAAAGAACTGCAACCCCTTCCACTGAATACTGATGCATTAGTTTTACAAAAGTGAAGTCAAATATCCCACTAGTTTTGTTTTTTTTGTTGCTTTTTTTTATATTTTAGTAAAATGTATGTGTATAAAAGTTTCATTCCTTATATACATTAACTGTATTGTACTTTTTATATGTGGTTCAAGATGATTCCTTTCACTTGTTGCAGCCTATGCAAGCCAAAAGATTGCAGCCATGGACTAGATGCATCATCTGAAAGTGTATCAAGAAAATACCAAAAGATCCTGCTAAAGAGAAGTTGATACAGATACTCATTTTTTTTCAGTAACACCATGTAAGAATGGTTACCTTCCTTTCCTATAAGTTTCTTCAGTCTTTTTCCTTGTTTTTGTTTGTGGTCCTTCCTTTAGGGCAAATAGGATGTGAAAGTTAAGCCATATGAAATATTTTATTGTTCTTCCTTAGCATGATTTTACTTTCCTGGATTGACAATCTCATAGCCTTCTTAAAAGGAAAAAAAAAAAAAACACCAAAAAAAACCAAAAACAAAACAAACAAACGTGTTTGCATACTGAAAACATTACTCATCTACTACATCTACTCATCTACTACAGTAATAAATAAATAAAAAATAATATTGATAAATTTGACTACCATGCTATGGAGCATTCTGAGATGTGTTACTGGCAGTATGTCTAGCATGTTCTGTTTAGTAAAATCAATTTAGCACTAGTATCTAGCAATATGTTGTTAAACCAGCTTAAGAAATTATTCCAGCACTTCCTTTTTTGTCAATGAACATGTGTCTATATAATACCTAATGAAAGTTGCTCTTAAAGAAATGGAACAGTACCCTTAAACTTGTTAATCAGTAAAGTGCTACTGTACTGAGCACTGTGAGTCATTAGCGAGGCCAGAAGTCTGAATTTAGATTGCCTTTCATAAGCAGGTAAAGTACTGAAGTAAGTCCTATTCCTTACTTTGGTATTGAGTCATGTTTTCTGGCTTTTACAAAATTTGTTTTTGTTACTACAGTCCTGGAAATACTGTTCCAAATCATCCAGCAGAAAGCTGTCCCACCAGTTTCCTTCCTAGCCTCCTGAGATTTTGATGCACTTGGGGAACTGTCAGTCATCCACTTGATCTTCCTCTCCGTGGCATTCTTCAAATTCCTCTTTTTGGCCTTCTAACCTTCCTACATATGTATATGACTTCAGCAGCTTAAGATATGAGGAGCATTGTCTCTGTATCTGAATAAAGTGCCACTTCGTACAAGTACTTTCTACATGCCAAAGAACAGTGGTTTTTTATACTTCTCTTGGTTTGGTCCTGTATTTATAAAAGGGAGTCTTTTCTCCAGAGTAGTTGAGAATGTCCCATCCCTGGAAGTGTTCAAAGCTGGGGGACGGAGCCTTGAGCAACTTAACCTAGTGTAAGTTGTCCCTGCCCTTTGGCAGGAGTTTGAACTACATAATCTTTAAGGTCACTTCCAGCCCAGACCACTCTGTGATTCTACCCACTGAACAATTATTTCCAAGTAGGGACTGTCCTCAAAGCTTAGTCAAAATGTTTGGACTACAACATATAATGAGCTGATTTCAATAACAGTACTGAAAGAACACTTTTTAAAATTCTTTCAGCCCAATGAGCTATAAGCATTCTAATACATGAGGGGATTTGGAACTCTTTGTCTTTCTGTTTGGGGGGGGGTGGAGGGGAAGAGCTATCTTTTGCTGTGTTGTGGTTTTCTGTCACGGAGTTACCTAGATAGATCTGTGCCCAATCTAAGAAGGAGAACTTATTTTACTAACTATGATGTTGGGATGCAAGATGACATGATACAATACAATCTAATTGGGAGTAAGGATAATAAACCAAATGAAATGAGGGAGAGAGCGAAAGAGCGATAGAGAGGGAGAGAGAGAGAGTGAGAGAGTTTCCGAAACCAAAGCCTTACTTGATGAAGGCGCCCGGCTTGGAAAGCACACCCACTCCTCTCCTGGCAGCAAGCGAAAGTGAAGAAGCACCGCGCGCAACCAGATGACGTATCTTCCGTGATGTGTCTTCCTTCTCTGACCGTGAGGCCCTCTGGGATACGTAGTTCTTCTCTTTTGTCCATGATGTTATGATGTGGAATACCAATAGCGAAGTTACAAAACCATGACATTTTCATATAAATCAGGTAAAGGTTTAAGCTTCCAGACTGGTGCTATGATTCTTTGAGTTTGTATTTAAGTTTGAATGTAAGCAGGGTACTTTTTAAATTTTTCCTGTTTCTTTCCAATGATGGTATTTAATATAGATGTTAATACTGCATATGGAAAAGAACTGTTTTTTGAACATGTGCAAGATGTAGTCTGCTTGGACTTAAGGAAAGCCTTTGACTCTGTCTCCCACAGTATTCCCTAGTAGATGCTGGCAGCCTGTTGCTTGGGAAGTGTACTCTTTGCTAGGTAAAAAGCTGGCTGAACGGCTGGGCCCAGGGAGTGGTGGTAAATGGAGTTAAATCCAGCTGGTGAATGGTCATGAGTGGTGTTCCACTAGTGAATATCAGGGTTTGGTACTGGGGCCATCCCTGTTTAATATCTTTATTGTGATCTGGATGAGGGAAGTGCACCTCAGTAAGTTTGCAGATGACTACAAGTTGACAGGAAGTGTTGATCTTCCAGGGAGTTGGAAGGCTCTACAGAGGTTTCTGGACAGTCTGGGTCAATGGACTTAGGCCAGTTGTATGAGATTTAACAAGTTCAAAATAGCTGTGTAGAACACTACAGGCTCGGGACAGAGTGGCTGGAAAGATGCACAGAGGAAAAGGATCTGAGGCTGTTAGTTGGCAGCTGGCTGAACATGAGACAACAGTGTGCCCAGGGGATCAAGAAGGTCAGTATCACCCTGGCTTGTATCAGAAATAGTGTAGTTAGCAAGATTAGGGAGTTGATCATCCTTCTGTACTTGGCACTGGTGAAGCTGTACCATGAGTACTATATTCAGTTTTGGACCCCTCACAACAGGCAAGACATTGAGATCCTGGAACTGGTGAAGGGTCTGGAGCACAAGTCTTATGAGGAGTGGCTGGGGGAACTAGGGTTGTTTAGTCTGGAGAAGAGTAGGCTCAGGAAGACCTTATCACTGTCTACAACTACCTGAAAAGAGTACTCTTTTCCCAGGTAACTAGTGATTAGGAAGAGAGAATGGCTTTAATCTGTGCCAGGAGAGGTTCGGGTTGGATATTAGGAATTATCCTAACTCTAACAAACTGTCGCTAAACCCTGAGCACCACATCCAAATGGTTTTTAAACACGTCCAGGAATGGTGACTCAACCACCTCCCTGGGGAGCCTATTCCAGTGCTTAACAACCCTATCTGTAAAGAAGTTTTTCCTGATATCCAACCTAAACTATCCCTGGCGCAACTTGAGGCCATTTCCCCTCATCCTGTCACCTGTCACCAGTGAGAAGAAACCAGCCCTGCTCTCGCTGTAATCACCTTTCAGGTATTTGAAGACAGCAATAAAGTCTCCTCTCAGCCTCTTCTTCCCCAGACTAAACAGGCCCAGTTCCTTTAGTCTCTCCTCATAGGGCATATTGTCCTAGCCCTTCACCAGCCTTGTGGCCGTTCTTTGGACCTGCTCCAGCACCTCAATGTCCTTTCTGTATTCAGGTGCCCAAAACTGAATACAGTACTTGAGGTGAGGCCTCACCAGTGCTTTGTCCAGGGGCAGGGTTACTTCCCTAGTCCTGCTCACCACACCATTTCTGATACAAGGCAGGAAGCAGCTGGCCTTCTTGGCCACCTGGGCACACTGCTGGCTCATATTCAGCCAGCGGTCCATCAGTACACCAAGGTCCCTTTATGTCAGGCAGCTTTCCATCCACTCCTCCCCAGGCCCATAGGGTTGCATGGGGTTGTTGTGACCAAAATGCAGGACCCGACACTTAGCCCTATTGAAATTCATACAGTTTACCTTGACTCAATTATCTAGTCTATTCAGGTCCCTCTGTAGTGCCTTTCTCCCCTCTGGCAGATCAACACACTCTCCCACCTTAGTGTCATCTGCAAACTTACTGAGGGTGCTCTCAATCCCCTCATCAAGATGGGTAATAAAGATGTTAAATAGAAGTGGCCCCAGTACCAAGCCCTGGGGGGCTCCACTCGTGACCGGCCACCAACTAGATTTAGCTCTGTTGACCATATCTCTTTGGGCCCAGCCGTCCAACCAGTGTTTCATCCAGCAGACCGTATGCACATTCAAACTGTGGGCTGCCAGCTTCTCCATGAGGATTTTGTGCGGGACAGTGTCAAAGGCTTTACTGATGTCCAGGTAGACCACATTGGCAGCCTTACCTTCATCCACTAAGTGGGTCACAGAATGAAATCAGGTTTGTCGAACTGGATCTACCATTCATCCATGGTGGCTCCAAAGATTATCCATTCCATGACCTTTCCTGGCACTGCGGTGAGACTGATAGGTGTGTAGCTACCAGGATGATCTTTCTGGCCCTTTTTGAAGATGGGCATCGTATTTGCCAGTCTCCCATCCACCCAGACATTACCAGTTAGCCAGGACTGTCAAAGGATGATGGAGAGTGGCTTGGCAACCACATCCGCCAACTCCCTCAGCACTCTAGGGTGCAATCCATCTGGCCCCATGGACTTGTGACTGTCCAGTTGGGCAGCAAGGCTTACTTACATAATCCAACAAAAAGGGTGAATGGTTTAATTAACCTTAAAAGTTTAAGAATGGTTTAAAATCCTTTCAAAATTATGCTCAATACATTGCTAGTAAAATGTTATCTGTAGATTTTCTACAAAAATTTATTTGGCCTACAACATTTTACAATAATTTCCTTTCTTTTTTTTTTTTTTTTCTTTTTAAGATACATTAAACGGTCAGATGCATTAGGTAAATTACTACATTTTTCACCCTGTAGGACTCTAAAAGTCATTCAAGTGGAGACCTCAGAACAATTCTAATGCATCAGTACTGTCTGTTTTAGGCCTTCTATGTAGAAATCAATGGTCCTTCAGTACTAGTTATACAAAGTGATTTTCAGCAAGAGAACTCTAATGGTTCAAGAGATCAGGATGCAGTCATCTAAAAATAAATCAGTCTTTTCCAAAGTGCCCAAGCAGCACATCATAACTGAAGTTGATTGCATTTGCACTCTCCATTAAATAGATGTATGAAATGGATGTACATCAAATCACAGACATGTCAAATCACAGTAAACATCTGGCAGATAGCTATTTGACATTTCACACTAGTAGTATAAGTGTTCCTGAGGCATGAGATTCACAATACTAGTCTCTACTGTGCTTTATTGCAGGGCCATCTCAATTAGGGCACATGATCATGTTCACTGAATTCTTTTAACATAACAGAAATTTTTCAAACTGAGTTCATCATAGAAACAAGATATCGATATAAATTTTTATCTTTCAAATTTTCAGTAACTTCCTGACTGGAATGACCTACTTTCCTGTTGCTCGACTTCAAAGAATGAGGAACAGTTTAAACTCAGTTATTTCTGTCTATACATATGCAAAATACACGACTAGAACTTTTCTGTGTGGGTTTTTCTCTTTTTCTTTAATCTTTTGGAAAAAATGTATGTATGACTTTCTGCAAGCAAGTAGTAAGATCTGATTTTTTATTTTTTTCTGTATCAGCATTTCCTCCATTAGATCTGTTGTCTTCTATCTCATATTTGTTATGCATATTGGCTTACCTGAAAAATCTCAGTCTTGCTTCACGTCTTGTTATCATACACAGTATTTCAACATTTCCTTGTAATATTTCCTTGTAATACTTCAGGTTTTCCACAATTTCAACCATATCTTCTCTGCTTAACTGCCAGTAGTCTGGTCCCTCCGTGCTGTAAAGGATGAACTTTTCTGATTTGCTTAGCTTTACACAGCCACACAGTTGGGGAAATCTTGAAAATGTTCAAATTCTATCAGAAAGCCTGTTAATGTTTTCACTACTTTTATTTGCAGCATCTGAGGCACGGACTCAGATGTGAATGATCCAAATCATTTATTAAATGTTCTAACATCCCTTATATACATTCACAAGGTTTTTCTTTTAACTTTCCCACCCACCTTTACATGTCAACAAAACATTCCACAAACACTCTTTAACCGTGCATGCAGGCACTTATTCAGTCAGAGTCAGGAGTCATTCCTAGCCACCCGCTGTTCCTCCAGTCAGGGTCGTTATCATGCCACCATCACATAGCTTACTTGACTTGCTTTTCTCTTCTGTAGATGTCCTTGGTTCTCAGCCTGGCTTTCTCATGCCATTTATCTTTCTCTGCAGTTTCTGCTCTAAATAGTCTCTCTTGTGAATACAAATCCCCTCTTTTTTTGTTTATTAGCAAACTATTAATATACTACAAAACAACATGAATCATATTAATGACATAATCGTGTCTTGTACTGCATCCTGACTGCCTGATTTGGAGTTTTCTCCTTCATTTTGTATAACATCTTATAACAGTATTGCTGGATGCATTTAGGTTATCATGACTTGATCAAGGCTTCCATTGATAACACGCTGAACATAAGTGACAAGGCTAACATAGCATAATGACAAAAAATACTATTAACCCTATGAAGAAAAGAACAAATACATGTTTGGCCCATGGCCCAAGTTCCTGAAACTTGAAAAAGAATCCCTGAGGGTCTCATTCTGTATGTACCAGTAACTGATTAGAGAGAATCTTGAACTTTTTTATACTCTGGTATATTGATTTTGAATAATCACTAGAATTCATACAGCACATGCTTTTAAAATCCTCATAACCATGCCCTTGGGTTAATAATAGAAAATCAGTGGCTGCATGATTTTGTAAAGTTGCATGTAGTATAGGGGCAAGCCTCCTAGAGCATCACTAGTAGTATTGCTTTCCTTAGACAGCTAACATCCTAATTTGGTGAGTATGGCTAAAGCTTGAGCGGTGCTGTTTCTGTACATTTGGATTTGAGAGACAGGATGTCTCAGGAGCAGAGGCAAGCAGACTATGCACTCAGAGCAGCACAGAGGCTTATAAGTTTTAGCCAATATACACACTCTCACACACATGCAGGCATCCATTTTAGATGATCCCGTGAGTGGGAAGCAGAAACTCCCTAAGCTAGTACATTATTACTTATTGACCCTGGAGAGATGACAAACCACCAAAAAGGAGAGAGAAGGAACAAGCTGGCAGTGGATGCAATAGGTAGTGCCAGCAGTGCGTCCCCTGCTACAAGGTGCACATTTCCTCTCTCACCCATTACATACGCCTGTTTTTATTTTTCTCAGATTCTGCAGGGTTTTTCCATTTGCACACTGCATCCACGTGGCCAGTGCATGATACAGATCCCAAGTGGAACACCTGCTTGCAGAACAAGTATTTGAAAAAACAAGATGAACTACCAAGGTCAGCTCTCTCTAAGAAACAAAATATTTGTAACTACAGCCACAAATAACAGTTCCCTTTAAGCTATCAGAAAAGTAGTATTTCCTAATGTCCAGCCTGAATCTCTCCTGGGGCAACTTAACACCATTCCCTCTAGTCCTATCACTAGTTACATGAGAGAAGAGGCCAGCCGCCGGCTTACTACAACCTACCTTCAGATAGTTATAGAGAGCAATAAGATCTCCTCTGAGCCTCCTCTTTTTTCAGACTGAATAATCTCATCTCCCTCAGCCATTCCTCATAAGACCTGTGCTCCAGACACCTCACTAGCTTAGCTGCCCTTCTCTGGACGTGCTCCAGAGCCTCGATGTCTTTCTTGCAGTGAGGGGTCCAAAACTGAACACAGTACTCAAGGTGCGGCCTTACCAGTGCTGAGTACAGGGGGACAATTACTTCCCTACTCCTGGCATACAAGCCAGGATGTCATTGGCCTTATTGGCTACTTGGGAACACGGCTGACTCATGTTCAGCTGAGCACTGACCAATACCTCAGATCCAGGTACTGGATCTAACACCGGGACCCGGCACCTGGTCTTGTTGAACCTCATCCCATTGTCTTCAGCCCAGCTATCCAGCCTGTCCAGATCCCTCTGTAGTGCCTCACTACCCCCAGGCAGATCAACACTTCCAGCCATCTTGGTGTCATCTGCAAACTTACTGAGGGTGCACTCAATGCCCTCATCCAGGTCGTCAATAAAGATGTTAAACAGGACAGGCCCCAGCACCGACCCCTGGGGAAAACCACTCATGACCGGTCACCAGCTGGATTTAACTCCATTCACCACCACTCTCTGGGCCCGGCCCTCCAGCCAGTTCCTTACCCAGCCAAGAGTGTACCTGTCCAAGCCATGGGCTGCCAGCTTCTGCAGGAGAACACTGTGGGAGACAGTGTCGAAGGCTTTGCTGAAGTCTAGATAGACCACATCAACAGCCTTTCCCTCATCCGCCATGCAGATCACCAGAACATAGAAGAAGATAAGTTGGTCAAGCAGGACTTGTCCTTCATGAACCCATGTTGGCTAGGCCTGATCCCCCAGTTGTCATACCAATGATTTTGTCATACTACTACCAGTGTTGTTTTTGTGATACCATCCATTGGGTAATCCAGTCACTTTCTGCTATTCACTATGGCACCCATAAGTTATCTGCAGTACAACAAATTGAAAAATAATACCAGTAAGTAAGAAACACACAATTCCAGTAATTATGAGGGCTGGATGCTATTTTCTGCCTTGGGATGAGGCTGAATGTATTGTGCTGGAACCCACCTAGAGCCAGTCCCTGTGGAAACACAAGCATATCCATGATCCTAAATTATCAGTGATAAGGGACCTTCCCAGTGCCCTGTGGCCATATTCGAAACATTAATCATTAGCTGTTCCTTAAGCATTGGGGAGGCCCCAAAATGACAGTCTACTCGAGTTGTATCTGTATGATTATGATTCAAAAAATTCAGCACAAGCAAAGCTTTACATAATCTTTCTTTTGGTGTGTCTCCAGTATTCTTCCTTTTTTATTTATTAAGAGTACATTTCAGTGTTTGATGAGCACGTTCAATGATAGCTTGTCCAGTGGGAGAATGAGGAATGCCTGTAGCATGTCTAACCCTCCATTCTTGGAGGAAAATTTTAGTGGCCTTACAAGTATATGCATGTACATTATCTGTTTTTATAATATGTCGGATCCCCATAACGGCATAAGCAGATAACCAGTTTTTACAGTGTTTACATCCATTTTGCTATGGCAAACATTTAAGAATAAGTCATCTATTGTTACATGCACATATTTTAGATGGCCAAATTCATGAACATGAGTGACATCTGTTTGCCAGAGTTGAAGAGGTGCTGTGCCATAGGGATTTGTCCCTATCTAAAACAAAGGGGTAATTTCCTGACAGTTTGGGCATGTTAGAATAATGTTACAGGCATGATCCACTGTCATTTGGAATTGTTTTTGTAAGGCTCTCTTATTCTGATGGAAAACCTGATGGGATAGTTGCACTTGCTGAAATAATTGAGGGGTAGCAAAGGCGACTGTGGTTTGATCAGCCTTACAGTTGCCCTCAGTTAACAGACCAGGCAATGTAGTGTGTGATCAAATATGCATAATAAAATAAGGAAGAGTATGGTGACAGATAATGTAAAACTCGCTGGAGCTGTGCAAACAAAGCAAGGTTGTTAACTTCCTTAAGAAAAGATTCTTCAATCCACTGAATGATACCTGTAACATACAAAGAGTCAGTTATTATATTAAGCTTCTGTTCTGAAAAAAATTGAAAAGCTCGAGCTCCCGCAGCGAGTTCTACAGTTTGAGGTGATCCATTGACAACATGTATATCTATCTGACTGCCATTGTGTAGCAGTCACACGCCAGAGAACCATGGCTCAGTGTGTCTTGCCAGAGCCATCTGTAAATACAGTAACAGCATTAGGTATTGGAACATGTAAATGTAAAACATTTGTAGAACGGGACAGATCACTCAAATTTGCAGTAACTGATGTCTGGGGGGATGAGTGGAGATTTGTCCAGTATAGCCTGTCATAGCAATTTATAAAGCAAGCAAATGCACAAACAGCCAATCTGAATCTTTTTTAGTAGCTGGTATATAGGTGCAATCAGGGTCAAAAGCTCGTAAAATTTGCAGATGATGTCAACCTTACTGTTTTAGCATTGCAAACGTCTCCATTTGTGATGTAATGGTTTTTGAAAATGCATGTGGTAAGAATATCCATTCAAGGATGATGAGAGGATATTTTCTTCAGATATCCTATTGACAATAAAAAGCTGTATGGCTGATAAGAGATTGATATTATTATAAGAGATACTGGAAGTGATAAACAAATATGATGGTGGTATCAATGTTGCAATGATGTTATTACAGTGTCTAAGCATTGTAGTACTTCTGGTTTTGTCTTTTAGAGGTTAGATCTGGGTCTCCTTTGAGTAGTTGAAATAGAGGGTGTAGCTCTTAAGTAGTAATACCCACAAGTGGTCGCAACCAGGCCTTGGAAAGATCAGGCTTTTGGAATAGAAGTTATATTTCCAGATGTACAGAACAAGAAGTTCTCAAATGTAGTAATATCTTTGTTTTATAGTGTTTTTATGTTCTGACTTGTACATTGCATTGATTCGTGCTATTCTAGTGACTGCTGAGGCAGGGTAAGAAGATAGTGGATTACCTCTTTGTATCCATTAAAATCATTTCATTTAAGTGTTTATGCCAATATGGAACAGTTCAGGCATATACATATCCAACCTGCTAATTTTATGTTTTTGTTTCCCTCTTTTATGTTTTAATAGCACATATATATGTATAAAGTTTTGCATGTAGTCCAAGATGATTCCTCTTCACCCAGTATGGCTCAGTCAAACCAAAAGGTTGGGCACCCAACTTTAGGTAATCATAATGTGCATCATTACCATATTTGAGGTATGAACAAGAAGTGAAAAGCTTGTAAGTAGGTGGGCCTGCAGTAAGCACAGATACTTTCTTCCACTCCAGAATGAGATAAGTGCCCTTTCCATCACCCAGGGGTGCATCCATGCATGCCACACTTATCCATGTGCTATGTTCTTCCTATAGATATACTAGATTAAGTGTAGGCTTCTAGGTCATAGTTTTTCTGCACCGTGCTTTACAAGAAAAAGGCATCGTGACAAGAGAGCTGGGATTAGAAGATTGTTGTAAACAATACAAAGATTTAAAAGCAAGGCAAACCAAGAATAGACAAAGGCAGAAACAGAGCCTTCTTTAGCTTGTTTTATTCTGTTTGTTTCATTTTCTTCCATGCACATATTGAAATATAATTTGATTTTGGGGTGGTCATGTGTGAAGCCAGGATATTCCGATTCTGCATTTCTAAACTTCTAGATTTAACATCACAAATCTTTAACTGGGATGATAGGTAATCATAGAATGGTTTGGGTTGAAAGGAACTTTAAGTTCATCTAGTTCCAACCCCCCTGCTATGTGCAGAACACCTCCCTCTAGACCAGGTTGCTCAAAGACCCACTCATCCTGGCCTTGAACACCTCCAGACAGGGAGCATTCACAACCTTTCCGGCAACCTGTTCCTATGTCTCACCACCCTCACAGTGAAGAATTTCTTCCTAATATCTAGTCTAAATCTACTTTCTTGCAATTTAAAACTATTTCCCCTCATACTGTCACTACACGCCCTAATAAAAAGTGCCTCTCTAGCTTTCCTGCAGACCCCCTTCACATACAGGAAGGCCTTTAAAAGGTCTCTTCAAAACCTTCTCTTCTGCAGGCCAAAGAAAAGCCTGTCCTTGTAAAGGTGGTTCTCCAGCCTTCTGATAATCTTTGTGGCCCTCCTCTGGACAAGCTCCAGAAACTCCATGTCCTTCTTGCGATGGGGGGGTCCAGATGCAGCTTTTATTTTGCCTATTGGTACTCAGAGATTGAAGAAAGCATGACATTTTTTCAGGGGAGGCTTTTTGAAGGTACATGTTTTAAAGCTGATCTTGTTTCAACAAATTTCTGTCATCATTGTTAAACGGGTGATCCTCTACACGTATGAAAGAAGAATGAAAAAGGATGCTACCAAAAAAAGAAAGGAGAATAGATATATGGAGCTTTCTTTTATTTTTAATATTGGTATGTTGATAATATTTCTTAAGGACTATATGAATATTAAGCACATCACCTTTCTGGTTTAACATATTTAATATTTGAAATTGCTTGAGCATTTCTTTTCTGTTGAAAATTCCTCAAAGAATGTTCTCGAATAATCAAAATATTTACAGAATATAACCTCTCAGTAAATTCCAGCACTGACGTTCAATATTTCTTCACTGAAATGTGAGAAATTTCAATTGTTGAAAAATTTAATTTAGCTTGATTTCCAGAGGTCTGTGTGTTTTGTCACTGTAGAATAAAATGACACATTATAAGAGTGTACTACTGAAAAAATTTCAAACAAGCTAGCAATTTTAGAAATATTTTCTCTGTGACTGGAAACATGATAGATTTTGCTTTTCATAGTTCTTTTTTTAAAGGAAAATTATTCTTACTGGAAAAAAAAAATTAATGCTTTCTTATGTTGAACCAAAAAAAGTTCAAAAGCTCTATTGTGTTTAATGAGCAACAAAGAATCTAGAGACAAATTATCAGGATACAAAACTGGATTGAGAAACAAGATTTTAGAAATGAATGACATGAAATGAAAAGTTGTACCTAGTCCCAGACAAAATACATACTTCTCTCATCTTGTGTGACAGCACTGGCCAGTACCATAAACATCAAGTTATACAGAAAAGAGGAAGGCTCAACTTTCAGTCTGAAAAACAGTTTTGTTTTGTTTGTGGGTGTTTTTTTTTTTGTTTTTTTTTTTTAATTGCTAACATGGTCAAATTCTTAAATGGTTTTCACTTCTATAAGAAACTGAAAATTTGTGAGATTTGTCAGTGAAAAGAGTTATTTGTCTTTAAGTATTTTTTATAGGAAACAATTGCATGACACTTAAATATTTTTTCCATCAGAAATGACTGTTCGAACTTGCAGCCCATCCTTGTGGCACTACAGGATGTTTGACCACAACACTATAACATATAAAATAGTATTATTAAAGATTAATTATGCTTAAACGACATTGTTCATCATCTACACTGCTTCATCAGTAAAATAATTTTGTTAAGTGGTAAATCACATAAGCTACAGAAATAGAAATTGATATTTTAGTAAGAATTCCTAAATAAAACAAAACAAACAAACAAACAAAAACCCCAACACAACAACAAACCTCTTAGAGACTAGCAATGTATCCTATATGTTTGTAATATGAATCCATTTTTTACATATAGAAGAAAAATTACATTTTTCTTTCTTTTTTCTTTTTTTTTTTTTCCTCCGCCCATGTGCCCAGAACACTCTCTTCAAAATAATCAACTAGAAAATGGAAACAACCCACTTCAAGTGCGGTATTAAAGAATCCTCAACTGACAGCAAATAGCTTCATAGAAAGCTGCCTGCAATTTTCCTGCCATTATACAAATAAATAAACATAGTGATAAATCATGAATATTATTTCTTAATATATTTTCTGAAACTGTGTTCAGTCTACACAAGTAGAAGTGCAAAATACTACAAAAATACTGCTAATGACAAGCAACCTTAGCAATTAAGATGAGCAAATTTGGCACGGGGTCTCAGTGAAGAAACCACACCATTCAGTATTTGGATGTTAACCTAACCTAGTTACACTTACAGTTGTAAAATTTTTGTTCCTTGAAGATCAAGGCTAAATAATTTTCTGTTTTGAGAGAAATAACTTTAACTTCCAGATAATGTCCGTATTCATTACCTACCCTTCAGATACGTTAGATTCTAGCAAGAAGGTTCTGAATAAGTCAAATCTCTCAAGTCATTGGCAAGATTACTTCTATTCTCTCTAATGGTGAACAGATTGTTTTGACTACTAATGAAAGACATTACTACATACATCTTCATTGTAAAAGGAAGTTAAATAATAAACAGAATTTCTGATGATTTACATACTTGTCTTGATCAATGCGGTATGTCTTTATGCTCTTTGGGCACGTTTCTCACTACAAAAAAAAATTTAGAGGCCTTAAATTTCCTAAACTATCAATGACATCCATTTATGTGCAAATTGGCACCAATGCAGAGAAATAGCTAAAGAAATTCTAATTGGAAAGGAAAACCTCAGATCTCTTCTGTTAGTGATGACAAGGGCATTTCCTGTTCGTGCTCTCAGTTAATTACAGATTTAAACCTCAACAAAACAAAATTAGGTTAGTGATCAACTGTCTGAAAATAAATAAATAATGCGTTATGTATTAGCAATGGATGGGAAGCCTCAGCTGTTAACATCTTTCAAAGTAGTTGGCAGGTACTATGAGACATTAAATTTTTCCAATTCTAATTATATAATGAGGGAGCTGAGCAAAGAAGCTGGACAGAAAGCATATTTCCCCCTGTATCAAAAAAAAGCTATACAAAGGTGTACAGAAGAGAGAGAGGTGTTATGAGATAATCAGCATGGCTTCACTGAGGTCCTGCCTGACCAATATTTTTTATGATGGCATAATTGGGTGGGCAAGGGAAGAGTCACTGATGTAATCTATTTCAACTTCAGTAAGGCCATGACCCCCCCATAACATCCTTCTTACCAAACTGGAAAGACATAGATTTGATGGGTGGACTGTTCAATGAACAAGGAACAGGTTGTGAGATCAAACTCAGACTGATGGTCAGTGGCTCATTGTGCAGATGGAGATCAGTGACAATTGGTGTCCCTCAGGGATCAGTACCAGGACCACTGATCTTCTGTATATTCATAAATGACATTAACAGCGTACCCTCAGCAAGTTTCCAGATGACACCAAGCTGTGTGGTGCAGTTGACTCACCCGAGTTCTCAACATCTATGCCCAGATGTAGAATACTCAAAATAGGAGAGACTTAAACATGATACAGTGCATCCAGAGAAAGGCCATAGAAGTGATTGGTCCAATGGTCAGAACACCTCTGCTATGAGGACAGGCTGGAAGAGCTGGGGCTGTTCACCCTAGAGACGAGAAGACTCTGGGGAGACCTGAGAGTGACCTTTTATTATCTGAATAGGACAATATGAAAGGAGGAGACAGACTCTGCAGTAGGATCTATTGTGAAAAGACAAGCAGAAATGGTTTTTAACTAAAAGAGGGGAGATTTAGATTGGTTATACTGAAGTTTTCCACAATAAGAGTGACTAGGCACTGGAACAGGTTATGCAGAGATGGGATGGAAACGTTGTCCTTGGAGACACTCAAGATCGAGCTGGATGAGGCTCTGAGCAACCTGATTTTGCTGTAGATGTCCCTGTTTGTTGTCGGGGAGTTGGACTAAATGTCCTTGAAGGGTCCCTTCCAATTGAAAAATTCTATTATTCTATGAAGCTTAGATTACTTAATACTTCAAAAACTGCTGAGAATTTGAAACATTTTTATGAAATACTGAATTCCAGTTCTGGAAAAAAAAAAAAGACAATTCCTTGATTTTTAGATAGTTTAGAGAACAGATTTTTTTTTTTTTTTAATACAGAATTTGAGCAGATTTCCGTACTTACATTTTCTGAGAAGTTACGGAATCATAGAACCCTTTGAGTAGAAAGGAACTTTTAAAGGTCATCTATTGCCCACAGTGAACTAGAATATCTATGCTCAGGGTAGCCTGAACTTGAATGTCTCTAGGGATGGGAGGCATACTACCATTAAACTGAATTTCTGACTACTTCTGCAGTCAACACTCCTGCTTAAAACAAACAAACAAACTGCTTTTCATGTTCCCTTTCCACATTTTATGGCAATAAAACAAATGCTGTTTCCCGGTATATCAGAAAAGCTGTAGCATGACAGTGTCTCATTTTCAAGAATATTAAGAGAATATAGTATTTAATATGTTAATATTGCAAAATATTGAACTCTGAAATAAATCAATATGAATGCACAATTGAGGAAAAAAATCATAGCAGAAAAGAAAATAGCTCAGTATATTGATCAGTTGAAAACTGATTACAGACCCTAAATTCTGTGAATCTAAAGACAGAACATTCATCAGTGGCAGAAATAGTCAAATAAAATGATGTGTTTAAATTTTTGTAAAACTAAAAACAAAGTACACTGTTTTTATTTCCAACATTTCTTGGATAATCAAGGAAAAATACTGCATTTAAAATCCCTTAGAAAAATTCTTTACAGGATGAACTTCTTTGTTTACAGAGTCCTGTGAAGAATACTGTCTTCAGAAAACAAGGGAGGAAGAAACTGAGATAGATATCACAACCCTCAATAAAATACAGACACATAGAATAGCCTTTATTTATGGATAGATTTATAAAGAGACTGTTCGGTCTTCATGCTATTTTTTAATGATGGAAACCAAAAATAAAATTCAAATGGCTTAATTCTGTGTTAGATATGACAGTCACAGGACAGGAATGAAACAGCTAGTCATTAATCCAGTGGAAAAATCTCTTTATTTTAGTGGGTTCAGAATATTACTCAAGATGTATTTTCCGCAGCATGCAATGATTTTCAAGAAAGTAAAAGGCTTCCCGATAGAAAATGATAACATTCTATTTTAGTATATCCTTTGAGACCACAGAACTAGGAGAACAATATGTATTCACGTGTGATGTTAACTAAGGCATTATAAAAATACAAGAAAATGAGCTTCATTATGCTGTATTAATGTGTCAAAGCACTTTACTGAAAAAAGAAATAACAGAATGACATGCAGCAGTGGAAAATAGCATATACGAGTATTAATGGACTGATGTGTTAAGAAAGCTAAAATTCAGTGAGTCAAAAGAACACTAAAATTCAGTGATTCAAATATTACTGCTCTCTTGGCCATACAATGAGAGATGAACAGAGAAATAGTAATCATAGATGAATTAAAAATACTTTAAGTTGAGGTTTAGAAAAACAAATTGGTCTATAACTACCAGGTTAGTAAGAAGGGATTTAAGGGGTTTGAGATTATGGCCATTTATAGAATACCTGAATATACTATCACTGCATAAAGAAAAACTGAACTGAAAAGTGATCATAAAATTACCAAAAAACCCCCCCCAAAAAAAAAACAAAAAACAAAAAACTTAGGTTGGAAGGATCTCAGAATACTATTGCGTCCAAACTCCTGCTTATAGCAAAATCAGAGTTGTAGCAGATTACTCAGTGTCCATCCAGTTGAATTCTGAGCATTTCCAAAGACAGATAGAAAACAAACAAAGGAATAAAAACCCTATACTTCCAAGCAAACTGTGCATTCTTTTAGTGAAACATTCATTTCGCTACATCAAGGCAGAATTTCTCATACTGGAATGCATGACTATTGCCTCTTGTCCTCTGACACTTATATGAACATGTATGTGAAAAAAAAAAAAAAAGTAGAAAATATTTGATCAACAGTGAAATCTGCTCTTACTTCCATCAATGCAGCCCAGATAATTCTCCACATTTTTAGGTGTTCTAGTCTCACCAGGAACAGAATTCATTTTCTTCATGGTCTCTGGTATGATTGGCTTTAGGAGAAAAATAACGTGGATAGTAGACTGATGTTGTTGTTGTTGAGTAGTGCTGTACAGAGCCAAGGACATTTTGGTTTTTCATCTTCTCTGTGAGGGGGGCTGAGGGACACAAGGAGCTGGGATGGGACAGAACCATGACAGCTGACCTGAACTGGTCAAAGGGATAGTCCAAACCATATGACATCAGGCAAAAGCTGTAAAACTGGAGGAAGTTGGTCAGAGTCACAGAGTCAGTTGGGAGTGGAACAGGCATAGGTCTTTGGGAGGCAAAGTGACTGTGTTACACATAATTTGTAATATACTATATAACATTATAATATAATATTATATTATTTAGTATTATATAATATATAGTAATTTTATCTATATGTTTATATTATTTCTATTTTCCCTCCTTGTCTTTGTAAACACTTTTAATCTCAGCTCTACTTTATTTTCTGACTCTATTCTCAGTCCCACTGAGAAGGGAGGAGTGAGCAAACTGCAGTGTGGTCCTTAGCTGCTCAGTGGAGGAAACCACGAAATGCAAGGAAAAGAAATATATTGAAATGAGCACTTTTACTTTTTTTATTTTTGCACAAAATACCAACATGCCCTACAAATTATGAATTCTGTAGCCTTAATTTATGTCAGTAGTATAGTTAACCTCATGGAGACTCCAGAAGAAAACCTTTTACCCATCAGTGAACATCTCATTTAGTGCCATTTTGTTTACAAGAGAGAAATTAAAAAAAAGACCACTTTCTGATTCCTATTTTAAACTAAAGCATCATCTGCAGTAAATAGTCTGGCCTGCTCAAGTATTAGACAAATACAACGGGAAAAATTAATGCATTAGAAGGGTGATAGAGTAATGCGTTAACAGCAAAGTGACCAGCACAGATAGTATGGTACTTCAACAGATAGTATGGGGTGTCTAAGAGAGGTGGAGCCGGGCTCCACCCCTTCGGTTGCACAGGTGAATTGACTTCACCTGTGCTTCCAGGGCTGATTGGGTCTTTTCCCCAGGTGCTCAATCAGTGGTTCAGGCTGTGACTCAACACTTACCATACACAGATAACAACATATTTCTGTAATAATTGGAATTTATTTTCAGAATGTGCTACAGGTGTGATTACCTGGTTGGCAATCTATCTTTGCACGTGTGTCACAGATCAGGGCAATAAGACTCCTTGATTATTTTCTAACCTACTGCCTCTGTTGTTTTGTACTACTTTTCTCATTATTGCTGATGTGTCTTTTGATCTTGCCAGCACTGTCATGATAGAAGTTGTCTTTCTTTCTTTGCCATGGATTCCCAAGGGTTCGGAAACCAGAATCTAGTCTGTTCACTGGCCGAGCCACGTGGGGAGTGATGACATTACCCAATATGAGTGCATCAGAATCTCCGTTTATTATCTGTTGCTTACACACATATATAGATTGTGGCGAACGCACGTCACCTTGTAATTGGCTGAAGCATTGCGAAAGCCCCCTCCCCTACAATACCATTGGCCGTGGAATCACACATCTTGCTCGCATAGCTACTGATACAGCATTAATCATCACATTGTTCTTTGTATTCCATTACCTCAGTCTCTTCCCAGCCTAGCTTCCCCTTTAGCTGCAGCCTCAGCTTTTCTTTTTGCTTTCATAGCCTCAAGGTCTCATAGCCTGAGTTGTGCACGTAGCACCCGAGCTCACAAATTCTTGCTCCCTGAGCCATCATAGCAAGCTAGTACTTTTCCATTTGTATCTCCTGCCAATTGTTAGGCCTGTTCTGCTCGTACATCTGTTCAAGGGACCCATGGCCCCCTTGGCTGTGGAGCCATTCCTCAACGTTTCTTTCATGCAAGTATTTGGTTTTCATTATTTACTTTTCATCATTACTCGGTCTGCAATGAACGAGTTTATTTCAAAAGCTTTGTTGCAAACTGACAAGAAACATGACAGTTTATTTTCTTGCCTCTTCATTAGATTAGGAATGCCATGAATGATTTAGAATCCATTTATTTTTATTAAGAGGCCTGATGCACTTCATTTTTGCAAGGGGAGACAATAAAGGAATTAGAAATACTTATTTGGGATGTGGTAATTCAGAGACCTTGAGTTTAAAGCACTTGAGTGGAAAACTCTATATGTAATTCAGAAATAATAACTTTTTTTTTTTAAGGTTTGAGTTATTGTGAACAACGTGTAAAATAGAAGAGGATGAGGCGAACATTTTCAAATTTACACAGTATAGGCACTTCTTTGTAGTCAGCCTTGGAAAACTCCTCTTTCTTTTAGTGAAAATAACAATTTAATGTGCTATTTATCATCAGACTATGAAAGAGACCATTATTTCTACATAATCCTTAGCTCCTTTTATGTTTTACTGATAACATATTCAGTGCAGATCAACAGGCTTTTATTTAATGCATTATTTTAACAAAGAATGTGGAGGAAGCACACAGTATGAACTGAAAAACATCATCTTTGTCAGAGGTGTATCCCATTAAAGAAAATAATATATGTTGGGAACTCAGAATATATTTACATATTTATCTTTTGAGCTTCAATTTAAATATATTTTCAAGCAATCAAAAAACGAAGTCAAATTGCAGAATTCTCTGAAATCTCTGCAGAAATATTATGATTTTTTTATATACAGTTACTTTGAAGTGCATTTTTCTTTTAATATGACCATTAGTTCTACCCAGATTTTCAGTTTTCACCTATTAAAAAACCTTTGCTCTCTTTTATCTTCTTTTTATTCTCTAAAAAATATAAATGGTTTTCTGCCTAATTCTACATTATTTAGCTGAGATGTTGATCTGGATGTGTATAGAAATAGGTATGTCTAGTTGGACCATCATGAAAATAAAGGTACTCTTTTAAGGAATGTAACATGAGAGCTTCATGAGATTTAGTTGTATTTTAATGAAATTTTCTTTTTCAAGAAAAAATGTCAAGAAAATGATGCTCTCCAGTTAATTTTAATGTTCTTATCACAGTCTGCCTTTTATTGCCTACCAACAGGAATCCATATACAATATGTTTCATATATATGCCATATATTATCTGATCTAGGTCTCAGTTATCAGTGCAGGTTTAGTTAAAACTTGAAGGGAAAAGAGAGAGGAATTGAATGTAATTCACAAAATAAATAAATAAATAAATCTTACTTCATTTTAGCTGTTTCTAGACTACTTTGTAATTGTTCCTTTATGCAGTAATTGCATAGTAGTGATGGCTCTGGTGTGTAAGATTTTAATCACTTGACCAATATGGTCTTTCTGCTCATTGTCTCCACCTGTCTCATTAGCCGCAATTTAAAAGCAACACAAAAGCAGTAGTGACAGTTGTCTTTGGAGAAAGGCTTTCCTCTTTTGCATTCTCCTATTCAGTTTAGTTTCTCCTTGTGTAAAAAAAGCAGTTTGCTTTCACTATTACTTGTGCTCATCTGAACTAAGGGCATAAGTACTCCCAGTCACCAAGAGGCTGCATCTGCAAAAGACTCCAGAACCACAGGATTATAGGTTTGGGATTCATACTCATTTGTCCAAAGTCCTGTGCTTGTCTTGACTTACAAAATAAAACAATAACACAAAATACAGATATAAGAGATACAGACTTACACAACTCCAACTGCTGCAAATGCTAGTATTACTAACTTGAATTTGAATTCTTTTAAAATAACCCACGCTACTGTATCCACAAAGTATGTCTTTGTCATGTGAATTTTATTTTTACCAGTAAACTTAAAATAGGTGGTGTTCATTTTCTTTTTCTCTTCCATGAAAGTCAGAAAGAATTGATAAAATTGTTAATGTTTCTAATATTAATGTTAGTCACATTCACTTGAAGAAGAAAAAACCCACCTCTCTTGTCTTTAAATCAGTAGCAAGTTTAAGGTACAATTAACTAATTTCTTAAAATTACTCTATGTTTAATGCAGCTGGGTAAGAGCTAAACCTTTCTAGTACTTCAGAGTTTTAGGATTTCAGAATTCATGTACAATTCCTTAGTTATGCTGGCTGATATCTTGATGTCTTCTTTAACTTTGCTTTTCTCAATTTTGCTAACACATCAAACAACTGCCCTCCTCCCTCCAAAAAAAAAAAAAAAAAAAAAAAAAAAAAGAGAGAGAGAGAGAAAAGTAGACAAATTATACATAATGTGTATATGTATATTTAGAAGACTTTTTTTCTTTCATTGAAAGTCTGAAAAATACAATTACAAAGGAGACTAAAATGGATGACATTACAAATATTACAAATGAGACAACTTGAGCCCTCTAAGAAATTAATCCTAAAAGAAGTGTGATGCTACAATTGGAAAATAAATGCATTTCAGAATACTTATTTTATATTTGCCCATTTAAACATAGACCTAGGTAACAGAGCAGCATATTTTACACCCACAGTAATTACTCAGTTGTGAAAATACCAAAGCAGGGGAAATAGGAGTTCATTGCAGAATGAAACAGTTTAACAGTCTGATTCTTCGCAGAGGCACAGTCTGTAAATTACATGTTCACTGATATCAGATTTATACTTGAAATCAACAAGTTTTCAAAGAGACTGTGTGGTACCATTATTAGTTGGATTAATTACAGTCCTCTTGGTTTCTTTTATGTTTGATAGGCAGGACTACAAATAAGAAAAGTGAGTTGACCAAACCTTAATTTCCAGAAACTCTATGGAGAAGTTAATGCAAGTTACTGATGTTACTCTCATGTTACCCTTAATGTCCTTTTGAGTGATGTTTATGATTAATTTGGAGGTCCAGATAATAAATAAAATAATGTGAAGAATCTTTTTTTAAATTTAAAACTGTCATGTCATGTCATATACATTTGGTATTACAGGCAGAACATAGTACTGTGCTACTGTTAACTGGGGGAAAGAATCCTGATGTTACTTCTGTTCTTGGAACAATTCTTATGTGTATTTTTTTTTTCTTTTTTCCTCCAGCTAATTGTTCGTGAATTGGGATGCTGGATATTTTTGGATGCATAAGTTCTTTTTTCTTGTTTCCTTTATAAGCCTGCGTAATCTATCTGAGTAACTAGCAGAAACTGATGGTTTCTCAGTAACATTGCAAACATTTATGTGAGAATTTATAACCTTGGAAAGCACTAACAGTCCCAAGGATCCAAAACAGGCTTCTGTTGTAGACAATATTGTAAAAGGTACTCATTCACTTCATATTTCTAGAAGATGAGAGTATTCCATTTGGTTTTACAGTATTTTTTTACTTTCACAGACTTTCAGTCAGATCATCTATTGCTTGCACCTTCTCAGAAGCATTTCTATTAAGCAGTTTGAGGCAAAGTGTCATTCTGTTCTAGTGAGGATTTGTGTCTGGTATTCATTTGAGCATGTGGCTATACAAAATACAATGTAAGTGCCTTTTTTTTTTTTTTTTTTTTTTTTTTTTTCCCCCACCCATGCATATCTCCAATTAAATAAGTACTCAGGAAGCCTAATGCCAATTGTACTAAAATAGGTAGGAGAAAATGGTGAAAACATAGCATGTGCAAGCAGGATACAACTACTAAGCACACACAATACTAAAACATTTTAATTTCATAATATTTAACAAGTTTTGGTGTTAATTACCAGCACCTGTATATGTTGCCTATATTGAAAAGTAATTTGGAAGTTTGATTTAGAATAGTCATCTTCTGAACTCATTTAGGATGTTCATACTGTAGTTTATGAAAGGCAATATTCAGTTTCCAACTTGTGCTGTTGTTAGGAGATATTACTTATTTAATGCTTTCTTTACTAATAACACCTCTTTAGATCTAATGACTAATTGAGCAGGGGACCCACAGATCCACCCCCTGGGAAAGGGGAGAGAGGGAAGGGTAGGGAGATGGGAGATGGGCCTAAAAACAGAACAGTGGCAACGATCTGAGGAAGAAAGTTAATTTACTAAATATGATATCAGAATGCAAGATAGCACAATATAATACAATATATAATTGGAACTGAGGATAATAAATCAAATGAAATGTGAGAGTGTCCAAAACTGAAGGCCTTACTCTGAACCGAAGGCAAAATGGCTGGGGAACACACCCATAAACTTTCAGGCAGTGAGAGAGAGAGAGAGTCCCATGACTTGCCAGCACCTTTATCTTCCCCTGTGATTGCCAAGTCCTCTGGGGTATGTTGTTCTCTTCTGAGAGCCAGGTATTCAGAAAATCTGCAGTCCACGGAAATGGGGCATTAACTCTTTAACTCCCAGTGCTTTGCATGATGTTACGATGTGGAATACCGATAATAAAAATCATAAAACCATGACGGCAGCAAACAAAAAATCTGACCTAGCATTTGTGAGGCTTACATATTAAGCACCATTTTTTTCAGTTCCTTATCAAAAGTATTTGTGTAATACTATGAAATCCAGAAGCTGAATCTTGCAGTAAGTAATGAGATTATTAAGTAATCAACAGATTTGATCTCATGCTCTTCCAAATTGCTCTACTGTCTTCAATTGCGAATGATGGCATTCATGCACTTTTCTCAATTATAAATTTTCATATTTCCTTCAGGCGATATTGTCAGGTAAGACTGTTCAATATGTGTTGGAGTGTGCATAAAGTTGATGTGAAATGTAAATAACTCAAATAAGCAATTTATTTATTCTTTAAAAAATCGATTCTGCAGTTTCCTTTTATTTTATGAGTTCCAGAAATAAATAAATAAATAAATAAATAAATAAATAAATAAATAAATGGAAGTTTTACCAAAATCTTGACATTCGAAAGCTTTTTTGTGTCTTGTTTTAGACTGAAAATTTCTAAATCAACGTATTATAAATGCTAAGTGTGATATAATGGCTAAGATTAATGGCTAATGGCTCGTGTCTGATTCTGTAAAATGCGGTAAAAAACTTGGTATTCAAACTTTCTTTGAGGAATGTAAATGCTTTTGGACCTCATTCTGAAATGTCAGCAGTACTAAAAGGATGATGTTCTTTATGGCAGAGGCCAGCATGAATCTCTAGAACTTAATTAGGCTGACTGATACCTATCTGGAGTATGAGCTTTCTGCTGGTCCTCTATTCTGGGTGAATTTATCTGGAAACATGCAACTAGACAAACCATTTTGCGATCACTAGTGTGATTTCCTACTGCAGAGAAGAATGAGTGTGAAGGCTGGTAATTTTTTCTTCTTAAAAATAGCAACATTATCAGCATTAGCACTTCCAAATCTTGCCCATTACCTTTTTCAGAAAGCGATAAAACTGTTTTATCCTTTTACAATATTTAAACGGAAGTCTACAGGCTATTAGATATGGGATTTCACAGGGATTTAGGAAATTATTGAACTGTCAGTTATTTCCAAGGGGAACATTGAATATAGCCACATGATAGCATACCCAGGAAAGGCATTTGACAGTGCAAGGAAGGCAGGGAATAGACTTGACCTGACTGAGCGTAGTGTTTAACTATTTCAGGTATCACTCTCATCTGAGTAGTCTTGATTAAGTGGAAAGCTTTTTGGCTATTTCTTGAGCTAGATTAAAAGCGCAAAAATTGATTTCTTTAGATATATGCCTGTCTATCTATGCTAGCATTTCCAGAGTGATCCAGAATACAATTAGCAGAACAGATTAATGCCTGTGAGGGTAAAGGGGAAGAGGAATTTGAATTAATCTGAGCAGATCAGTATCTATCCTTAAAAGTGAAGTGCAGTACATGGATTGTAGTATATTTTTTCCTGTGTGTTAGTAAACAGAAATGAATTTAAATTAAGGCAAAGAACAAATGTATTACATCTAAAACTTTAAGTTAAAAATAACATTAAAGTACAAGATTCAGCACTCCAATACTTAGACATCTAAAAAGATCTGTCAAGATGAGAAACTATTTTTTCAGAAGGGTATGATTTTTTCTAGTTGAACTAGTTTTTTTCTAGTTGAACTTTTTGAAAGAGAAAACAGAATTGCAATGATAATGAATGCTTATTCTAATGAACTGGAACATCCTGCCTAAGGAAACAGTCAGGTTAAAGGTTTCAGTAGTCAGTGTAATTAGTCTAGAAAGTCAATAAAACCAACCCTCACTAGCTTTTTTTTTTAAATGCAGTTAGTGTACTAACAATAACATTTTACCAGTCCATATGTGACAATCTGAAAGGAAGATCTTAAAGAGAGAATCTGTGGCAGTTGCTTCTTGCTGTTTCCTACGGAAAAGTTTTCCACTTATAAATTTTTTTTTTTTAACATGTTCAATATTCATTTTCCTACAAATATATATACATATATATATGAAATAAATAGCAGCTTATTTGAAAGAAGAATTAAGATCCTTGTTTTCAGATAATACAAGTTACCAATAACAAATTTTAAAAAGACGACAACCTACATCTTAAGTAATCTATTTTATGCACTGAAAAGTTCATTGTCTACCTTAATTCAAAATCTAACAGCAAAAGAATATTTTAGAGATGTAAACGCAGGAGGTAGACATCAAAATGCACTGGCAGTTTGGGAAAGAAAGCCAACTTAACTCATTATCTTTTCTTACAATCCTTTCCAAATATATAATTTCTAATGGTGGTATGGGAGAGAAAAAGCTAGACGGATCTTTGATCTGACCTTGTCTAGTTGTAATTATGCAAAATAAGCTGTGTTTCTGAATCGGAATATACATTGCTAGATCTTTTTTTCCTCATAAAATCTTATGAATAACTGTAATCCTTTCTGTAGTACGTGTAGGTTCAAATTTAATTTTTTTCCATAAGGTATATTCTATTTGCATGTTTACTGTAATCTTTCAAAAAATCTTTTAATTGAACTTTTTTTTTCTTTTTAAAGATGATCTTTTAAAATTGATAATTTTAAATGTTAATGGTCTTTATTCATTAAAAAAAAAAGCCTTTAAAATATTTTTCACATCAGTTAGCAGTAGACCAGAATAAAATAAGTCGTCTTCTTAGTCTTTATAAATTATTCTTGATTACAATATAAAGTGTTTCTTTTAATATGTTATTAACTTAATTAACTTCATTAACTTTTCAGATGTCTAAATGTATCACAGATCAACATGAGCACTGCAAGGTTTGTGATTTATTACACGTCATTACTTCAAACAATTTTTTATTAAAATTACATAGCTATGTACTTCAAATGATCAAATATTCTTTTGGAACTATACCAATGTTTTCTTAAACAACAGTTTGTTGAACAACATCCTATATCCTCAAGCACATATTTGAAAATGTATGTGTTTGCAAAATAGGTTTTTTTTTTTTTTTTTTTAAAGTAAGTCACTAAGTAATTCTACAAAACAGCTGTGAAACAACAACAACAACAACAACAACAAAAGAACTGCTGCACAGTTTTCTTTCTTTAAGAGTGATTAGGGCACTAAGGAAAGCTTTAAAAATAGTATCTTGATGCTGTGGCCAGACTACTAAGTGTTACAGCTTTTTGTGTGTTAGAACTCTTTTATTTCTTATTTGATGTTTCTTTACTGCAACACAGAATCATAGAACCATAGAATGGCTTGGGTTGGTATGGACCACAAGAATCATCAAGTTTCAACTCTCCTGCCACAGGCAGGGCTGCCATCTGCTAGATCAAATTCTAGATCAGATTGCCCAAGGCCCCATCAACCTGACCTTGAATGCCTCCAGGGACAGGGCATCCACAGCTTCTCTGGGCAACTTGTTCCAGCACCCAACTCTCAGTTAAAAAAACAAAAAACTTTCCCCTGACATGAAATGTAAATCTCCCTTCTTTTGTTTAAAATGATTTCCCCTTGTCCTATCACTATCTACCCTATAAAAAGTTTGTTTCCCTCATGTTTATAATCCTCTTTTAAATATTGGAAGGCCAGAGTGAGATCTTACATCAGCCTTCTCTTTTCCAGGCTGAACAAACCCAATTCCTTCAGCCTGTCTTCACAGGAGAAGTGCTCTAGCCCTTGGATCATCTTTATGGCCCTCCTCTGGGCCCTCCCCACATTTTTCCTGTGTTAGGGCTCCAGACTTGGATGCTGTACTCCAACTGGGGCCTCAGGAGAGCAGAATGGAGGGGTCCCTGTCCCTGCTGGCTACCCCTCTCCTGATGGACCACAGGATACCATGGGCCTTCTGAGCTGCAAGCACGCACTGCTGGCTCATATTGAATTTTTCATCAACCAGAACCCTCTAAATCGTTCTCAGCAGGGCAACTCTCAAAGAGTTCTTCTCCTATTTTGTATGCATACATACATACATACGTATGGGATTACCTTGACTCAAGTGCAAAGCCTTGAACTTTGCTTTGTTGAACCTCACCAGGATCACAAGGGCCTACCTATAAATTTCAGTCTGGATAGTATCCCTTTCTTCTGCTGTATCAACTGCATTGCTTGGCTTGGTGTCATCATCAAACTTGCTCAGGCTGCACTCAGTCCCATGTAGTTGGTGGCCAGCCACGAGTGGTGTCCCCAAAGGCTCGGTACTGGGGCAGCTTCTATTTAATATCTTTATTAAGGATATTAATGAGAGGATTGAGTGCGCCCTCAGCAAGTTTGAAGACAACGCCATGTTGGGAAGGAGTGTTGACCTGCCCAAAGGGAGAAAGGCACTACAGAGGGACCTGAATAGACTAGATCAATGGGCTAAATGTTGGGTCCTGCATTTTGATCACAACAATCCCATGCAACCCTATGGGCCTGGGGAGGAGTGGATGGAAAGCTGCCTGACATAAAGGGACCTTGGTGTACTGATGGACCACTGGCTGAATATGAAGCCAGCAGTGTGCCCAGGTGGCCAAGAAGGCCAGCTGCTTCCTGCCTTGTATCAGAAATGGTGTGGTGAGCAGGACTAGGGAAGTAACCCTGCCCCTGGACACAGCACTGGTGAGGCCTCACCTCAAGTACTGTGTTCAATTTTGGGCACCTGAATACAGAAAGGACATTGAGGTGCTGGAGCAGGTCCAAAGAACGGCCACAAGGCTGGTGAAGGGCTTGGAGAATATGCCCTATGAGGAGAGACTAAAGGAACTGGGCCTGTTTAGTCTGGGGAAGAAGAGGCTGAAGGGAGACCTTATCGCTCTCTTCAAATACCTGAAAGGTGATTGCAGTGAGAGCGGGGCTGGTCTCTTCTCACTGGTGACAGGTGGTAGGATGAGGGGAAATGGCCTCAAGTTGTGCCAGGGATAGTTTAGGTTGGATATCAGGAAAAACTTCTTTACAGATAGGGTTGTTAAGCACTGGAATAGGCTCCCCAGGGAGGTGGTTGAGTCACCATCCCTGGACATGTTCAGAAACCACGTGGATGTGGTGCTCAGGGACATGATTTAGCAGAGGGTTGTTAGAGTTAGGGTAGTATGGTTAGATTGCGGTTGGACTTGATGATCCTGAATGTCTTTTCCAACCTGAGCAATTCTATTATTCTGTCTGTTGAGAACCAGACCCAAGGTGAATCTGTGGGGGACATTGCTCATTACTAGCCTCCTGCAGGACATAGAGCCATGAACCACAACCCTCTGGCTTTGACCTTCCAATCAATTTCTTGTCTTCCAAATAGTCCACCCATGAAATCCATTTCTCCCAATTTTAGAGATAAGGGGGACTATGTCAAGGGCCTTGCACAAGTCCAGGTAGATGACATCAGTTGCTTTCCCAGTTCTGTTCCCACAAGTTGCCATTACGCAACACAACAAGGAGTAAAGACAGCATGAGATAAAAGTAGAGAAGTACTTCTGAAGGTTTTGAAGGATAAAGAGAATTTTCTGTTGTTTCACTTTGCTTACATTGTCACTGGATTCTTCTATGACATCTTGCTCTCATTTTTCCTGTTTTTCATCCTGTGTAATTCGTGTGTATTAATATCTGAAAGAAAAAGATGGCCAAAAGAATGCCTGATATACTGCCCTGGCAGCATATGTAGTTTAAAGTACTTGGAGGGCAAAGAACCATTTCCCTGGAAATGTTTCAGTGAAGACCAAGATTGAAAATTCAGTTTGGCTCTGTAGAGTGGATTGCACAGCTAATCTGGACTTCATTCTTCTCACAGATTTGTACTGTGTTGTTATTTTTCTGGCTCATTGATTTTCTCATGTGGAGTACAGATGGTTTTTTCTTCCTCACCTTTCTTGTAAAAGTATAAATAAGGCAGCTAAAAGTTTAGTGAATAGAGATATGGACAGAATTCCTTCTTGGGTATCAATGATATCTAAGTGCGTATCTCTACCTTCTTCTAACAGCAGTTTAAGTAAACTTACGTATTTTGGAAAGCAGCGGTTCTGTATTACAGAATGCTGATAACACTATCCTCTGCGAGAAGAGTTGACCTTGTGGTTTTTAATGGCAAAATAGGTCAGCACTAATCAGTCAGCATGTACAATAACTTGCATGAAAACAGCATATTTAAAATTAGCATTCAGTCACTCAGCCACTTTCTCCCTATATTTTCCCTTGTCGCAAGTTGGCCACGTGACACTGGCTTCTCATGCCAGGAAGATTTCTTCATTGCTGTGATGATCATGATCATAATGCTGTGTATCCTTGCTTATTCTTCTAAGCCTTTGTATATTCTAACATAGGTATTCAGTACATTACCACTAACAATCCACTGGCTAGAAAGCAAGCAAATTCTCTAACACGTCTTCATAATCAGCAGAGAGTTTATCTTATGCCTAGGTACAAAACACCCCTGTTTATTCAGACCTTCTGTCTCCTTTCCAGAGCCTCATTATCAGCGAGTCAACGTTTGATGAGGCCGAGCTGACCTCTCCATCTCCCACATTCCCTAATGGAGTTAACATGATAAAATCAAATAAATTTTTCACATTGACTTATATAATAATACCTACACAGAAACTATTACTTGTTTTGATAATATTCTTACTAGACTAAATTTGTCTTCACATATTTTTGTTAGCATAACTTTAATTATTTCTTTCTCTACTCCTTAACAGGTAGCAAGTGGAAGACACATCACTAAACACTTACAGAAAATATATTTCATTCTTCTTGGAAAAAGCAGGGATGGTGTTCAGGCAGTTTTCTTTTTCCCTGTTCTTCATCAGTATTTTCTACCGTGAATTCTAATATGGCTGTCATCACAGCAGTTAGCTGTTAGGATGGTTTCAGGACTCTCAACAACGTAATTTTTATCATGCTAGATAGTAATATTAATTCCCTGTACAACAGAGAAAAAGATCATCTTTTAATTAAGCAGGATTTTTGTGCATTAACATCTTCGTTCCCAAAGGGAAGGGTCAAGGAGCAAATTGCCTTGAGTGTGATCACATGGTATGTGATTGCACAACCAGGGGATCAGGCTTAGCCAGCACTGGTCTGTGAAAGGCAAGTCCTGCTTGACCAACCTGATCTTCTTCTCTGACCAGGTGACCCACCTAATGGATGAAGAAAGGCTGTGGACTTTAGTAAAGCCTCTGACTCTGCCTTCCACAGTAGAATGTATAAGCTGGCAGCCTATGGCTTGGATGGGTATGCTCTTTGCAGGGAAAAAAACTGCCTGGACAGCTGGGCCAAAGAGCAGTGGAGAATGGAGTTAAATCTAGCTGGCAACTGATCATGAGTGGTGTTCCTTAGGGGCAGTGTTTGGGCCAGCCCTGTTTAATACTTCTATTGATGATCTGTAAGAGTGGATGGAGTGCACTCCCAGTAAGTTTGCAAGTTGATCTGTTGTTGATCAAGTTGTTGATCTGCCTGAGGGTTGGAAGGCCCTACAGAGGCATCTGGACAGTCAGTGAATTGAGACCATTTGCATGAGCTTTAACAAGATTAAGTGCTGGGTCCTAAACTTTGGCCAAAACCACCTGATATGTGGCTGCAGGCTTGGGGCAGAATGGCTGGAAAGTTGTGTGGAAAAAAAGAGTCTATAGATATTAAGTGACAGAGACCTGTTCTCCTAGGTAACTAGTGATAGGATGAGATGGAATGGCTTTGAGTTGTGCCAGAAACGGCTCAGGTTGGGTGTTAGAAAAAAATGAAAGAGTGGTTAAACATTGGAATAGGCTGTCAAGGGAAGTGATGCAGTCACTGTCCCCTTTTCAAGAAAAGAGATGTGGTACTAAAGGACATGGTTTAGTGATTTTGGTGTTGATGGCTTGATGGTTGGATTAGATGATCTTAGTGGCCTTTTCCAAGCTTAATGATTCTATGATGCTTAGAGTGATACTGCAAGATCTCTTATCATATTAAATCCAGTTGGCCTTGCTGACAGTGTGTATGTATACAGTTACGTTATTTGTAAAACATTCTCTTAGCATCACATTTTATTGACTGACTATAGACATTTTAAATAAGAAAAGTTGTGTGTAAATCCAGAGATATTTTATAAAGGAAGACATGAAATAGTCAAAACATGATGATACCTCAGTGACTAGAGAGACAACTCTACTAACTCAAAAATGTATGTAACATGATTACTTTTGCTATTAGCGCAGTAGGCCATTAGCTTAGGATCTTTTATATTTTTCTTCATCATCACTCTTCATTTAGGTTCTCTAGAGAAGTCAAGTTGTCAGTGAACCTTCTGCTTGTTCTTGGATGGTATGAATTGATAGCAAATTCTTTCAAACTGTTCTCAAGCCATTTAAAAATATCCATATATAACAAAAACCCAGCGTGCCTTCCAGTGCTTTTCTTTTTATTACGAATGGATGTCATTCAGTGTTTAATAAACAATTCATAGTGTTTTGCATGTTCCCTTGACAGAACACATCTGATAAAGGACTTTTTACAGAATTGTGTACTTACACATCAAATCTCTGTAGCAGGGGCTGAATCTATGCAAATAAAAATGATCAAGAATGAAATAGCAATGTTACTTGACCACACTCCATCTCACTGAAACTGCCTAAGTCCAGAAAATAATCAGATGAATTTTTAACTTGCCAGCTGCCAAAATGTATTCTTTTTTTTCCCCCTGGAGAATTTACTACCACATAGTCTATTCTGGAGAGTGATGTAAAATCCAGAGGGAAATCTAAACAGCATATGCCATTTAATACATAAGCATGCATACAATAAAATGAAAAACTGTATGCCAAATTTAAAGCACTTAATGTGATTTAGTTGCATATAACAGGGACTTTTAATTAACCTTGAAGTCTCAAATGATATATCTACAGAGTATGTATCTGCAGTTCAGTATGAATAAGATGTTCTTGATTTTGCTTCAAAAAAAAAAAAAAAGTTTCACTCTTGTTTTCTATTTGACAAATTGAGAATCAAACCTTAAAATATTTGCTCTATGTAGATATTTATTTCTCTGCTAAAATTGCAAAAGGATGATATCTGTTACAAATTATATTAATAATCTCTGTTATGGCAACATCTATCCAGTAGAAAATGGGTTAAGATGCTGGATAAACTAACAATTGGCAAATAATAATAATTTGACGTTTTCATTTAAGGATGAGTTGGTTGGTAAGCTAATGGTAGAAAACTATACACCCTTTCACAAATTTCTTGAGCTATCTGCATAGATTTAATATGTAACTTATTTGTAGGCACAGTGAAAGTGTCTGGTGTTGTGAAGTGTAACTAGATCACATATACATTTTTTTTTTAATGTACATTTAACTCGTAAGCAATACACAAACACTGCTCTGAATGTAATGCCTTCTTTTTTATTGCCCACAAGTTCAGTTAGCAGCAAGGCAATAGAGATGAATTTTCCTGTCAATATTCCATTTAATTTTGTCATTATGAGACAGATAGCAGTGGAGAGGCAGTCTGACAAAATGGTGTTGGACATGGAAGTATATATGAAACAAAGATATGTAATTCCTTCATGCAGAAAAAGTTGCACTTACTGACATCCTTTGACACTTGATGAATGTTTATGGAGACCAAAGAGTGGAGGCTGTGAATATCCTCTCCCTGGAAACACTCAAGGCCAGGCTGGATTGGGTTTTGAGCAATCTTATCTAGATGGAGGTGTTCCTGTCTATAGCAGGGGGGTTGGAACTAGGTGGTCTTAAGGGTCCCTTCCAACCCAAACCATTCTATGATTCTGTGATTCTGTTAGTGCAGTGAGGCAGTAGGTGATGTGTTTCAGCAGTGGCAAAAGCCATATGAAAAACAAACCATGTTCTGGAAGGCCATGCAGACTCCTATGAGCATAGCATGCAGACTCTCATTCACTGCTGGCAAAAATGCATAGCTAATGGTGGTGGCTATGTTTAAAAGTAATGTTTGTTAGCTGAGAACTTGCTCTATGGAATAGAGTTCTGTTCTTTGCATCTGTTGTAGTTTCCAAGGAAACAGATTGGATGAATTACTTTCAAAGCAACCGGCATAATTAGAATAACACTGCATATGGAAAGTAGGAGCAAATATTTTTTCAGAGTCATAATAATGAGAATTATCTTGCTGTAACTCCTTAGAATCATAGAATCATAGAATCGCTAAGGTTGGAAAAGACCCACAGGATCATCCAGTCCAACCATTCACCCTTCACCAATGGTTCTCGCTAAACCATGTCCCTTAACACAACATCCAAACGCTCTTTGAACACCACCAGGGTCGGTGACTCCACCACCTCCCTCGGCAGCCCATTCCAGTGCCTGACCACCCTTTCAGAGAAGTAGTATTTCCTAATGTCCAGCCTGAATCTTCCCTGGCGCAGCTTGAAGCCATTCCCTCTCGTCCTATCACTAGTCACATGAGAGAAGAGGCTGACCCCCAGCACACTACAACCTCCCTTCAGGTAGTTATAGAGAGCAATAAGGTCTCCCCTGAGCCTCTCTTCTCTAGACTGAACAATCCCAGCTCCTTCAGCCGCTCTTCATAAGGCCTGTGCTCCAGACCCCTCGCCAGCTTTGTTGCCTTCCTCTGGACACGCTCCAGGGCCTCGATGTCTTTCTTACAGTGAGGGACCCAAAACTGGACACAGTACTCAAGGTGCGGCCTCACCAGTGCTGAGTACAGGGGGATAATTACCTCCCTGTTCCTGCTGGCCACACTATTTCTGATACAAGCCAGGATGCCATTGGCCTTCTTGGCCACCTGGGAACACTGCTGGCTCATGTTCAGTCTAGCGTCAATCAACACCCCCAGGTCCATTTCCTCTACACAGTCTTCCAGCAACTCTGCTCCAAACCTGTAGCGTTGCCTGGGGTTGTTGTGGCCAAAGTGCAGGACCTGGCATTTGGTCTTGTTGAATCCCATCCCACCTATCCTAGCTATCCAACCTATCCAGATCCCTCTGTAAGGCCTTGCTACCCTCAGGCAGATTGACACTTCCAGCTAGCTTGGTGTCATCTGCAAACTTACTGAGGGTGCACTCAATGCCCTCATCCAGGTCGTCAATAAAGATATTAAAGAGGACAGGCCCCAGCACCGACCCCTGGGGAAAACCACTCGTGACCGGTCGCCAGCTGGATTTAACTCCATTCACCACCACTCTCTGGGCCCGGCCCTCCAGCCAGTTCCTTACCCAGCCAAGAGTGTACCTGTCCAAGCCACGGACTGCCAGCTTCTGCAGGAGAATACTGTGGGAGACAGTGTCAAAGGCTTTGCTGAAGTCTAGGTAGACCACATCAACAGCCTTTCCCTCATTCACCAGACGGGTCACTAGATCATAGAAGGAAATCAGGTTGGTCAAGCAGGACTTGCCCTTCATGAACCCATGCTGGCTAGGCCTGATCCCCCGGTTGTCCCACACATGCCGCGTGATCTCCCTCAAGACAATCTGCTCCAGAATCTTCCCTGACACACAGGTCAGGCTAACAGGCCTGTAGTTCCCCGGATCCTCGCTGCAGACCTTCTTGTAGATGGGAGTCACATTGGAAAGCCTCCAGTCTTCTGGGACCTCACCCGTCAACAAGGAGCGCTGATAGGTGATGGAAAGTGGCTCGGCTATCACCTCCGCCAGTTCCCTCAGCACTCTCGGGTGAATCTCATCTGGCCCCATGGACTTGTGGCAGTCCAGTTGGAGTAGCAGGTCTCTGACTGTTTCCTCCTGAATTGTGGGGGGTTTAGTCTGCTCCCCAGACAAGGCTGCCAGGTCAGAGTGGAGAAACCTGAGGATAACTGGTCTGACTTTTAAAGACAGACATAAAGAAGGCATTCAGAACTTCTGCCTTTTCCTTATCCTCAGTGGTCACATTCCCAGCCTCATCCAGTAGAGAACGGAGATTCTCCCTGGTCCTCCTCTTACTGTTGATATACTTGTAAAAGAGTTTCTTGTTCCCTTTTACCCCAGCATCCAGGTTGAGTTCAAGCTGAGCTTTTGTCTTTCTGATTTTCTCCCTGCACATCTTAACAACTTCTATGTATTCTTTCCAGGTTGCCTGTTCCTTCTTCCACAGGAGGTAGATTCTCTTTTTCTCCTGGAGCCTCAAGAATAGTTCCCGATTCATCCACGCCGGTCTTATTCTGCACCGGCTCATTTTGCAGCTCAGAGGGATAGCCTGCTCCTGCACCTTTAAGACTTCCTTTTTAAAGAGCGACCAGCCATCTTGTACGCCTTTACTCTCTGAGACTGAGCCCCAGGGGACTCTCCCTACTAGTCTCCTGAACAATTCAAAGTCTGCCCTCCGGAAGTCCAAGGTGGCAGTTTTGCTGTTCCCCCTCCTGACTCCACCAAGAATCGAGAACTCTACCATGTCGTGGTCACTCTGCCCAAGACAGCCCCCAACCTCTACATCTCCCACCAGACCTTCTCTGTTTGTGAACAGCAGGTCTAACAGGGCAGCTGCTCTCGCAGGTTCTCTTATCATCTGCATCAAGAAGTTGTCCTCCATACATTCCAGAAACCTCTTAGACTGCTTCTTCTGTGCTAACTTGTATTCCCAGCAAATGTCGGGGAAGTTGAAGTCCCCCATGAGGACAAGGGCCGGCGATCGCGCAGCTTCCGCCAGCTGCTCATAGAACAATTCATCTGTCTCTTCATCCTGGTTTGGTGGTCTATAACAGATGCCCAGCAGGATGTCTGCCTTGCTGGCTCTTCCCCTGATCTTAACCCGTAAGGATTCAACCTTATTTTTCCCAGTCATAAGTTCAGTAACCTCAAAGCACTCTTTAACATAGAGAGCCACGCCACCACCCCTCCTTCCTTGCCTATCCTTCCTGAAGAGTTTGTAGCCATCCATTGCAGCACTCTAATCATGGGAGTGGTCCCACCACGTTTCCGTAATGGTAACTAGGTCATAGCTTGTCTGCTGCACAATGGCTTCTAACTCTTCTTGTTTGTTGCCCATGCTGCGTGCATTGGTATAGACACACAATTTAGCTGGGCCTCTCACCTCACCCATAATCCTATTATTGCTCCCCCAGGCTCATCTCTAGCAGGCCTGGTTTTATCCCCTTCCCCCCTCATGTCTAGTTTAAAGACCTCTCTACAAGTCCTGCCAGCTCCTGGGCAAGGATCCATTTCCCCCTTTGAGACAGGTGATGCTCATCTGCAGACCTCAGGCCAGGTGCCGAGTAGACCGCCCCATGATCAAAGAACCCGAGATTCTTGCGTTTGCACCAGCCTCTCAGCCATGTGTTTAGGCTAAACTAGAACTTTAAGAAGAGGAAAAAGAAAAAAGAAGCACCACAAAACACTCATATCTGTACATTCTTTATACTCCACCTAGTATTCCATCTATTTACATAGGTATACTTACCAATTTGAACAGACAAAACTACTATGATTCTTCAACTTACTTGCCATTACTTGGCATTATTTACCAAACAAAGAAGATAGTAAGCAGACTTTGATATTAATGGTCAGTATTTATGCTTTCATGACGCCTACATTTCTCATGGCTGTTGTAGCATGGACGAATCATTTCCCAGTTTGTTAGTTAGAGGTGAATGTCCATTTCCTTAGTTCTGAGTGAGCCTATTGTGATCAATGATACAGTTACATGTTTTTGTTTGTTTGTTTGTTTTGGTTTGGTTTGGTTGGTTCTTTTTCTTTTCTTTTCATATCTGCTCCATGCATCTCCTGCTGGGAAATCTTCCAAAACTCTGTAAATCTTTTCTGTACTTGAAATTCTATTTCTCTTTTTTTTCTTTTTTTTTTTCTTTCTTTCTTTTTTTTTTTCTCTTTTCTTCTGTAAAGGTTACCAGAGAAACTTTTTTTCCTTTTTTTTTTTTTTTTTGTGGTCTGATTATGGATAATCTTAGGTAAAAAACTACTAGTAAAGATTTCCTTTATGTGTTCTATTTGTGTGTTCTACAAATCAGTTGGTGGTACAGGATAAAATCTTAAGAGAATTTTCAGGAAATGTTCTTTATTATGAATGAAGTAAAGTTTGGTGTCGTTCTTTTAAATTCATAATAAAATAGCATTATTAAAGAAAAAATGAAGCTATTTACAAAAACAAAACATTTTATAATCTACTGTATTATTAGTGGCTATACCAGCTACTTTTTACATTGATTAGAAAGAAATTTCAAAAGATAGATGGAATTGGATTACCTTTCATTTTAACAAACTATTTTACCCATTAATCCCCAAGAATACAAAAGGAATGTTCTTTAAATAGAAATCTGTATTTCTGGAAAGTAAATCAAAGGAAGAAATAGTAAGGAATAATATCAGAGATTTTGATATCAGAATAATATCAGAGATTTTACATGATCTGTATAATGTGGATAATATTTATTTATTTCCTGAAGAACAATTTGGCAATGTGAATGCAACTCAGGAAAAAAAAGGTAAGGAACATAAATACTAGCTATTAACTGAAAAAACAAACAAACAAACAAAAAAAAACCCTGTGAAAAGTTTACTCATCAGAAATCACTACCTCCTAGTATATTACATTACAAAAGATATTTAGTTTGGAGAGATGCTTAAACAGTGATGTCTCTTAACATAACGGGCCATTCTTTCCTTTCTCCAAAGGAACTTCCTTCACTTGCTGTTTAGGTCATTGTAATTTTCTGTAATAGACTTGCTTTGTCACATGAGGAGTTGATCAGTTCTCACTGATCACCTTGTGAGAGATCTTATAAAGAGAATTAAAAAAAAAAATAAATCTCTGAATGTTTGGACTTTTTTCCTCCCAAAGAGAGCTGCTGGGATCAAATATCAACTCTTTTTAAAAAGATGTTTTATCATTGAGTAGATGAGAAATAATTTCCTCAGTGCTTAAACTATCTATGTTTTTACTATTTCAATTTTACTATTTCAATACAATTTCTACTATTTCAATATTTTGTTTGTATGAACATACATATATCAGTATTTGTATATTCTGTGAATGAATTTGAGGATTGTCTGTAAGGATAACATGATTTCCACTGAGAAGGCATACATCTGAAAAGTGATGATGAAGTGATCTTGAATAAGAGAGTTCAGCTAAAATGTAGGTACTACAGGCATCAGACTCTAGGGTCAGTGGAGTTTAAGACAGGAACATAAACTGTACTTAAGCAAGAAATGCCCTTACAATATATGAAAAGTTTGCAGTTTACTAATAATAAAGTACAAATGGATTGGAGAAGGTGTCAGTACAGTACCATAGCCTTCCCTCTTTAAAAAGAAATGTGGATCTTGATGTGCTTTTTGTGCTGTTTGTTTTTAATAAAATGGAGAAAGATTCTAGAAATTGCATGAAGTTTTATTTCAGCTGGTTTTAAATCACAATGCCATTATAGTGTCCATTATAGAAAAGTAGCAGGTCCAGACTGATTTGAGAATAACACTGTGATTTACCTTCTCTTTTCAAGAAACATGGGAAGTGGATGCTAACATTATAATTAAACTTTTTTTTTTTTTAATAGTATTGTTACAAATTCTTTCAAAAGCCTGTGAAGATTAAGTAACAAATAAACTCATGAGGAAATAGCTTAAGTGGCTTGGAATTGTATTATTTTTTTTTAAATATAGTCAAAGTTTAACATCTTGCTTATTTATCTAACCAAATATCTTTAGCATGTGGGTTATGGGATGTCTCTTGTAGTTCTTCGTCTCCTTACCATGAAAAGCATGAATGCATTACACTCTTACTATAGCCAAAAAATATGAAATAAGACCTTATGAATCTGTCTCATTAATCTGAAACTTCTGCATATGCATTCACTTTGCCTGTAGAAATTTTTAATCAAGAATGAGAAAAACTACTGATAACCTTTTTCATAAAAAAAAGACATAATTCCAAATGAAATGTATTTCCTGTGTTAGTGATAATGAACAGATTAACCGCTTCGTAGCTTTCCTAACTTCATAGCGTAAATGTGATGGTGGCATAAAAATATGTAGGAAATAAGTAAGTGCATAAACTTATACCAATCTACATGTTTGTAGGGAAGGCAAACATCAAGCAGAAAAGAAGAAAACAAGAATCTTAGTGAAGTATGGATTCCCCTTATATTTTGATATTTCTGAATTTAAACATGCTGAATCATTTTTGTGTAAACTACATTTGAAATACCTAAAATAGAACCTATGTTGTCATGAAAGGATATGAATAAAACAGTTGGTAGGTAGATTCCTTATGGATGTATGAAGTTATGGAAGAGAAAAAAAAAAAAAGGGTGGTTCAGAGTTGGTTAAGGGATTTCTGCTTTGTTCATTGTTTTATTGATTTATTTCTCTGACTTGGTTCTGCATTGGCGTAACTCAGGTAAGGTTAAAACAAAAAGAAGAGTAGAATGGAAGTGTTATTTTCATTTGTATATACCAGTGTGTGTAGTTCCAAATTCAACAAAGCAGAATTTGACTGTAGACTATTGCTTGATAAGTGCATGATATATGGAAATGAAATTCATATTAAATTAGAAATATATTCTCCAATTACATTGAAGAAATTGAGAAAGTAACACAATGATTTATATGCTCTGTGTTGAAAGACAGTCCTCCTGAGCCAACAGTACAGTATTTGAAAGCAATAGTTAGTAACAGTTTTCTTACCTAATATAAGATGAATGTTATTTAAAAATATTTTTACAGTGTAAAAAAGATAAAATATTTAAAATTCTGTGTCAGAAAAGATTGTGCAGTACTTCAAAAACAGGCTAAACTTGGGTAATTTAACAAAATGGTCTTGTTTTCCCACAGAAATTGCAGATAGTTACTTTTCCCAAAATATTATTTATTTAAGTTTTTTTTTTAAATGAATTGAGTGAATAATTTTTGATTTTTCACACTTAAATATGCCCTTCCTTAAAAAAAAAAAAAAAAATTATTGGTCTAATTATTTAGACTTGAAATTGTTATTTTTTTTTCCCCAACCATAAAGATGAGTAAACAGAAAAATAGAATATAGGTGTTGGTCAAGGTTCTTTTTTCCCTGCAAAGTTTTGTATGATCATTAAAAGAGGAAAAAAAAAAAAAAAAAAAAAAAAAAAGGAAAAAGAACATTTATTTATTATACAAATAGCAAAATAAAAGCAAAAGCAAAAACAGTCATACTACAGAGATTTCTTCAATAATTAAGACCTTCTAGGAGGAGCAAGTTTAATAATGTTTTTGAGAAGAATGTTTTCTTTCCTCCAGGTCTGCTATTATGTTTTAACTGGCATTTGCTTATGCTACTTGTCTTTCTAAATCTTTTTGTTTCAGTAAGACAAATAACAACAAAGATGTTTATTGAGTGACCTGAAGAATGAGTTTTAGCTGAGTATTTCAGGAATAATATCTTTCTGAATTCTTGACTTCCAGTAGATTATTGTGGGAAAATAATAATAATATAAAAAACTTACAATGATAATAATAACACAATATAATAAAGCAAAATTATCCCCATGCAAATGACAAGGTAGTTGTTTCAGGTTAAAATTATTAAGACTATCCCTCTGAATATATCTCTGATTATATCTCTGACTTCTTTAAAATGCCACTTAGGAGACTCAAACTGCAGTATGAATGACCAAGAAAATAAAGTTTCAATAATGTGTGGAATAAATAAATATACATTTTTTTGGTGATTGTTTTCTGTAGCATTTAACAACAGAATAAATGTAGGTATCATCAAAGTAAATGCTTCTGTACAGAGAATTTTCTCATTATTCCCATAATTCTTTAAATAACATTACATACGATGTTTTGAAATTGGAGAGTCACACTTGAGAACCCTTTCCTGGTAGGAGCTTAATTAAGTTGGTGCAGTAATTGGAGAGTGCTCCTAAAACATTGTACTTCACAGGGGATTAGCTTGTGGTTGCATTGTACTGTTTTACCACATACTTCTAGCTGCTAGACTTCATTAAAAGATGCTGAAATCCAATTAAATACAGCCTTTCACAAATTATCTAAGCACATTGTTGTACCAGCTCCCACAGATATATGATTTAATTGCATATAGGAGAATATGGAGCATCAACAATATCTTCAATTATATTAATTTGTAATGTATTAATTGAGCGAGCTGAACAGTGGATCACAACAGGCTGAAATTAGTCTGTACTATTTGCCTTTAGTTGCAGGACATTTTGAAGACTCTAAGAGTAAAATGACATAAAAATATGTATAAATAACATAACAACCCCAAATGGACTTCTTTTTTACTACATTGTTTTTAATATACTTTTTGCTGGACAATGCTAACCAACAGTAAATTCTAAAAACAACGTTCTTTTGTGTGTAGCTCCCACCCTCCTTTCACCATCAGCATCATGTTTTGATCTTTAAGAGAAGAAGCAGCAGGAAAACAAGGACTAACTGTCGGTCATGCATATTCATCTGGAATAGTTTAGTATAAACATTTTATCTGGAAATTTGAAGCTTGAGTGAACCTGTACAAAAATCAGGTCTACCATCCCCATTAAAGAGCAAAGGTTAGAAACTAATGTTGTATGATCAGCTAATTGATGTTATTTTATTTTTAGTTCAGCTTTTCCATACTTTTGAAAATAAGTGTCCTTTGCAAAACAGGACAGAAGATTACACTGCTGCCATGTCCTTAGCCTTAGAATTGTATGGGGTGTAGAAAAATATGGATTTTAAAATCCATAATTGCCTGCTTTAGGAACACACTCAAAACTCTGCTCCAATTTGTCTTAAGAGATAAATGAGTCATCTACAGGAAATTCACACATGAAGAACTTTTCTGTTGAAGTTGCATTTTAAATATGCATATACATTACTTCAAGGAAGAATGAAATTTTTCTCTCAGTTTTTGTGATTGAAATTGTAAGTATGCAAAATAAATCTTTCATTTCTCTCCTCCCTCTTCCTTTTCCCCTGAAGAACTGTGATACATAAGCATTAAAAAAAGATGTAAGTTCATTGTCTGCTACAGGTTACTAGCGTAAGTCATCTCTGGAAAAATATGGAGAATAACATTTTAGAAATATTGACTCAGACTGAAACCAAAATGTTGTGGAGTTTTAGGTTTGTTTGTTTGTTTGTCACAACTCTTTGCTCAACTGATTATGACCTTACTAGTAATTTTATCTGTCTAAATTTGTACAAGTATCTGTCCTAAAGGGAAATAAATAAAAACCTCTATCTACTCCGAGGAAAAAAGCTCATCAAAAATAGCTCAGTAAATCACAGGCTATTCCACAGGAGAAAAAAAAAAAAAAAAAAAAAAAAGCTAATAAAGATAATACCTCAGGTTTAATGACTAAAAGCAGATATAGTAATCCTCAAAAACAAAATAAGATAGCTTAAAATATCTGCAGCCTGGAATGCCTTGATCATTCTTAACTGTAAGAAAGTGCATCTAGAATTTCCTTTTCTGTAATCACAGTTTGTAGGCAGAAATATTTCTCCTGATGAGAAATGCAACATTGCATTGGTCTTGTAAATGAGATTTTTATTGAGCTAACAGTCCAACTGGATATGTTTTACTTAAGTTCTAGTAAAGTATCAGGAATTAAAATTGTTACACTTTGTGGCCAGAGGCTCAAAAGCCTGATATCCCACAATTTGGCTTAACAGCAATTATCTGTTTTTTATTTAAACACCTGCTGCTGAGAGTTCTACAATTTTACCTACATTTGCTGGTAAGATTTTCTGGACAGCAGTATTACTCCAGATTTCATTCAGTAGTAAATTATAGTCAGCTAAACAGTAGCTATTAGTACCTCACAAGTTTTACCTAGTGTTAGTGGGGAAAGTAAGTCATAACTGTGCTTTTTTTTATTTCTTTGGCTTGTTTTGGCCAATTCCAATTGACTAATAAGAAATAAAACAAACCTCTTCCCCAGATTACTTGGTTTTGACTTCTGGATCAGATTATAAAAAAGGAAATCTATCTTGTTCAGTGAACAGGGCTGAGGGAAAGAAAGCGTCAAGGTTTTTTATGGTCCTGAAAAATAGTAGACTTAGATATCTAAACTTACTTGTCTCTTATCTTTAAACTGCACAAAGTAGGGTTTTTTTTATTATTATTTTTTTATTTCAAATGGTTTTGTAAACATGCATAAACTGAAAATTCTTCAAAGAATTATGAAAGAAATAATTATTTCAAGATCACTGGAATTCCACAGACTTGAAAAGTCCAACATCTCAATCCAGTCATTGGAGAAGTTTTGACATATATATATCTGAAGAAAGATTCAGGCAGCAAATAAGGCCAAACGCTGTCCAGTGTTTTATTACAGATACTAAGCAACAAAGGAATGGGGGGGTGGGGGGGGGGGGTCATACCTGTTTTTCCTCAGAACTCTTCAGATTTTTATTATTTTCATAGTGTCCTCTTGGTTGACAGGGGCAGCAGCTAGTTGTCAGGGGCATTTATGTTTTGTTTGTCAGGGGCAACAGAAGTTGCCAGAGGTACTTCTGTTTTGTGCATCAGGGTCAACAGGATGTCCGTAGTACATACCCCTTGAATTGGGTAATTGTCAGTTGGTCACACGATTGTCACATGGTGGGCTGCTAGGTATGCACACTGATTGCCTGGTGGTCCTCTCCTTTGAGACAACCCCCATAAGCCAGCTTGAATGCCCAAAAGAAGCAACAGCCAAAAAGGTTTCTCCTGGTCTTCCAGCCACGTATGTTTCTCTTACCATTGTGCTCATGGTAACCATTAAATAACCATTAACCACAAAAGTTTGTTGAACAGGTTATACCTCGGATGGGTGCTGCTAAACAAGATTTGAGCCAAAAACTGTTCCAGCTTCTTACAGCTAGTATCAAGTAGTGACATTCTACTCTTTGTATCATCTATTTAAGGATCAGGTCATGAAAAAATCACACATATTTTATCTGTATTCCTTTCAACTTTTTATCACCAATGAATTATTCCTTTTTCATGTGTCTCACTCCAATTTATAGGAGGGAGAGGAGGTTCTTTGATATATGGATACCTGGTGTGAGATTAAGAAACAGTGGTTCAAATGTTGGTCCAACCAGTATATTACAAATCTTAATAAAGAAGATGGGGAAGGGGAGGATGGATGATTTAGGGTGATGGGGAAGGGAAGGCGAGTGATAGAAAAGATAGAAAGAAGCAAGAATTGCGTAAAGTGGGGATAGTCACCACCAGGATCCAGTCCTGTTGCCCTACATTCTGACGGTCCAGGGCAAAAGCACAGGGGGAGAGCAGTAAGCAGCATGGCTGGTCTTGGACAGTAAGAAGGTGCAGGTACCAGGTAGGTCCAAGAAGAAGTCCGTGAGGAAGCAGCAGATCTCTGGTAGCAGGTCCTGGAGAGTCCATCAGCATGCAGGCATTCTGTAGTGAGGTATCTGATGGCAGACACCTTCTCAGTAGGAGAGCAGCAGCAGAGTAGACAGCCTTAGGTAGAGTGCAGAGCAAGTCCAGGAGGGAGAGACAGGTCGTGAGGCTTATCATGTCAGAAACCTTCTTGATCTTCTTTGTGAGGAATCTGTCGTCAAAAACCCTAATCTCATAGCTGTTCATCCCTTTTTTATCCTTCTTCTGTTAACGTGGCATTCCTGGGTGCTTGGGTAACAGTCATGTGCAGTACCCCCCTGAGATGGCTATCTCTCTTGAGAGAAGCCCACACAAAAGACTTCTTTCTGGTCATTAAACTCTGGCTTATCTCTCTCTCATTGCCCCTGGCCTTGTCCATCTGTGTCCCTCAGACAAAGGATTTTGCAACCCCTGCCCAGGACTTGTCCATCAGTGTTCTCTAGATAAAGGATTTCTCAGCCCTTGACCAGGACTTCCTTGGACTTGTTCATCTTTGTCCCTCAGCAAGCTTTGAGACAATGATGCGAAAGAATTATCTCTTACACCACCCCATGACTCAAAGGTTGCTTTAAAATGGGACACAGATGATCCATGATGATGAGAAAAAGATAGCAAGCGTAAGTGTAAAGGAGGGAGGGGGGCAGGGAATCAAATGTTTCATACAATCATTACAAAAGATTTTTCAGGCTTGGTTGCAAATGTCCTGATGTGCTGGACTTGTCCTCAGTTGGAGTAGTTACAAAGCAAATAGAGGATATAACACCTTATATAAAACATGGAACCGTACAAGAAACGAACATAAGAGTAGCAACAGCACACAATCTCATCTTGCCACAGACACCACCCCGTGATTCTTCAGGAGCAGTAACATGAATATTACATAATGAATAGAAGGGAGAAAAGAGAAAATCATACATTTAATAATAACCAATAATAATAAATAAACATAACAAATAGTGGTACAACATTACCACTCACAACAACCCAATATATAGTGCTATTGCAACCAAAATACAAAATGTAATCAAGAAGTATATCCAGCATTCTAGTGTGATCAAATTTTCAATATTTCTGTCACAAAACAAATTATTAGAGTCCTTTCTGTGTTCAGTCAAAGTCCACGGGGGTATTCTGTAAAACAAAACAAGACACTGACTTGCCCTTTTTTGGGCTTTGTTAATATGGTTTAAAAAATGAGGGAACAATCCACCAACTTTGATTGGTTGATTTTATATTCCTTTTTTTATTTTTATTTTTCTGGGGGGGTGTCCTTAGCCTTCCAAGTATATTTGTTAAGAAATTCCATTAAGGCTAGGGAAACTGGTCTCAGCTTAGTTGAGTCAATCGACACAGGCTGACCAGAGAGATAAGAGTATTTCCCTGGCTTATCAGCCACTGAGTCATGACTCACAGGGTCTAATTGGCAAGAGTGGTGAGGCCTTAGGACAGAAGGCATTAAATTGAGGGTCTTGTCCTTTTGTTGTGAGTTTACTAATGCATCCACCCTTCACCGCCCCACCCACCTCCCGCTCACCTGGGAGGGGATGGGGGTGAAGGCAGCAGCTTTCCTTGAGCTTCTTGAGCTTTTGTTCTGGCCACCAGTTAATTAATTCCTCTAACCTGACTGTGGGTACTCCATTCATCAAATCTTGTGGAACACCCTTTTGCCAGCCCAGTATCCAGAGACAATTATGTTTATGATCAATATTTTGCCTACCTGATTTTACTGGCAATGAGACCCTTCCAGTCCCACTGAGCTTTGAGCTAGGTGGCCGGGGGACAAGGCTGACCACTGCAAGCCTCACTCCTATTGGCTCAGATTTACTGGAGGAAGAAACCACCGGCCCATATTTTCTCCCATAGTTAATTAACTCTTGGGCAACCTCCCCCCATGTCCATACTTGGTATCCTGACTGCAGATAGTTAGAGGTTACAGTTCCTTCTAACACTGCCTGAGTTCTTTCTCCCTGAGACAAAGCCTGTATCTTTCCTTGTGGTTGTATGCCTATGGGTTTCAAAGACTCTGTAAGTCCCCTGATTAAAGTGGTCATCCTCTCAGGATCAACCGGCATCATCAGAGGTGATTCATGGTGTGGCTGCAGCTTTCTATCATACATCACTTGGAGGCATGCAGCCTTCTGAGCACTCTACTAACTGATCAACTGTTTCAGTAATGTAAAAAGTTCTCACATTTCTAGAGGGTTAACAACACCTGCCCAATAGTCAGCCCTCTGTTAAGGACCAGGGAGCACGATTGTTGCCAGTATTTAAAAATACTCCTGGTCCCCAATAACCTTCAGCTTCTTTTTCCGTTAACACAATTTGGTCTCCACCAGTGAGACTAACCCTCCATACATACTCTGTTTCATATTCTTTTTGAGCGGCTAAAAACTCTTTTCAATTTTGCTAGTTCAGTGGCTGAGAAGGGAATTTCTTTAACATTCATTTGAGGATCTATATCCTCACTGTTATCAAATGTATATTCAATTTTTATCAAAGGACGCAATGGGGCTATTGGGGTTTCTAATTTATGTAGACTTTCCTCCATTCCTTGTAGTTCCTCCTGAGGATAAGTTTTTTTCTTGAGGTGCACTATGGATAACAGTGTCACTGGTATCCTTACATGTTAACAGTTCCTTAAAAGCCATTTGCAACAAATCTGAATTACATTTCTCTCTTTCTAATTGTTCCTCAGGGTTGACTATTTGATTCTGCAGAGTTTTTACCAATTCTCTTACACCATGAGGTCTTGTATGTTCCCTAACAAGCACTATTAGTTTGGGTAGTTCATGAGGAGAACACTTCTTTATTGCATGTCACCTATATAGATCCCACTCTGATATCTAGAGAGTGTGAACAGAGGAAAAAAAAAAAAAAAAGATGGGAAACTATTTAGAACTTTGTTTTTTTTTTTTTTTTTTTTTTTTTTTTTTAAGCAATCAATCAAAACAACACCCACCTCCAGAAACCACTGTAGGTCAAACCATTTTACCACAGTAGAAAAAGAAAAAATGCTGATTTTGGCTATGTTCTCTGTTTCCATACTGTGAGTCTTTTGTGCATCACATAATGTTGCGGCATATAAATGCTCTCATTACCTGTGTGCAGTTGCAGAGAAAGAGCCCAGGGTCTAGGTGATGAGGTATGAATTTTGAGAACAAGTGACATGTTGAATCAGACTCTATAACCCAGAGCTAGGTTATAAAGCAGGTATGCTTTATTCGATGACTGCATAAGGGTTGGGTGAAAGGCGGATCACTCCACCAAACTTGCACACCAGCAAGCAAAAGCATTACAGATTTGTAAGCCAAGGCCATACATATTCAATAGACTTCCTGGAAGCTATCTACATATTCATTATCCTTCTGGGAATTCGTTTACATACTGCCCCTCCCCCAGCGAATGCGTTCTCCATAGCAGGGGTCTCCCTCTGGTGGTCATGGGGATGAAGTCAGAAGTCTTCCTTGTGAAGACTCGATGTCTTCCTCGGTCTGACCTTTTTACAGTGCACTCAAACTGGTCAAAGCCATTCAATCCATATTGTTCCTTTCTTTGTGTTTGCACAGCTGACCATGAAATGCTGAGATGTCGTTCTCCTTCCCTAGTTTTCAAAGCTAGCTTATTTAACCCTTATGTGCTCAAACCCTAGGCCCACCTGAGCTCCTGATCTCATAAGCCCTGGAACAGCTCACTGATAGATGGAAATTAACACATGCAGACATGCATCTATTGAAGGCACAGTTAGAACATTTATAGAATATATTCTTAAGTATGTACTTGCTATGATTTTCAGAACCTATGGGATTTAAAAACATATACTATATGTGTTGCAGAAGCTGTTCATAAGGCTGTTGTCTATTTCTTCAGTTCAGGCAAAGCCATCTGATAACCACAGATATGGTCAGCCTACCACAGTAAATCATATCGTGTATAGCAAAAATAGATTAGTAAGTGAAAGCATTCATAGGATTTCTAGTGGGAAAAGAGGTCTGCAATAATAAAGATAGGCCTCAAAATTAAATTAAAAAAAATGTAGTTGTGAATTTTGAAAAAAATAGAGAGGCCCTTTGATTTCTTGTACAAGTATAGAATAACTATTATAAGCTGAAGAGGCTTATTCTTTATGATACTGATCCTAGTCCTTCCAAATTAAGACTTAGACTGGAGTCAAGGTGTTGACTGAGCAACGGTGTGCTTTTATTTATTAAAAGACAAAAGAGCAAGAGAGGAAAAAGAGAAGAAAAGGAGGGAGAGAGAAAAAAAGGAAGAGAAAGAAAAGAAAGTTATGATTGTGATTCCTGTGATGTCCTAAGGATCTGTCCTCCCCCTTCTTCTAGGGCGGTTGAGGATGTGGTGGGGTGTGTGCCACTGGCTGTGGGGTTGGAAATGCCTTTTGTGCCATACGATGCCCTCTTCCAATTGGACTGGGAGCTGTTGCCAGACAGAGGGTGTCCTGTATCATGTACTGTCCATATGCCATACCAGCTGCACTTCTCCCTTTGCGTGTTGGTCATGGAGGTTCATGGTTAGGAGAGTAGGGAAGAGCCAAGACTACCTTAAGCAAGACAGCTAACTCTTAGCTTCTTCATTGGGTTTGGCACAACAAGTGTTTGTTCTGATATTTTCAAGAGTGTTATGGTGCAGTTTTTTTGTTTGTTTGTTTGTTTGTTTTGTTTTGTTTTGTTTTGTTTTCCCTGAGGCCTTCAAAAGATTGTTACAGTTTTGTTTTGCTAGTCACAAGTAAGCAACAAATCTGTCTCTTAACCAATCAGAAAGAGAGCAAGAATTCGCAGTGTTACAGTTCTACGTAGTGTTGTCACAGTCTGAGGCAGAAAGAAATGCCACTTCATTCCCACATTCCACCTTGTGTCTCAGACACTTTGCTTGATGTTGTGCCCAATGTCAACGCGGTCACTGGTGTCATCCACAGTGGAGTTGCATACATAGTATACAAAAGGAGCGAAGAAATAAGAGACAAACTTATTTATCACACACTTCACTAGGCCAATGCCTAGTATTAGAAATAAATCTACCCACTAATGTTGTATGGATTCATATCAAACAGGCTTCATACCCTGTCAGTCTCAGTGACTGGAGGAACTTGGGAAGCCAACTATCATCATCTTGTTTGAGTCCATTCATCAATGATTTATGGTCCTTAATTTTCCCTCCTAGTAGCTGGGATTTTCCAGAGATTTTGAAACAACATTTCCCCTTGAAATCCTGACATTCATGATTATGGCATAGCAGCAAATAAGCAGTTGTGGCATGATTCTGCAATATGGCAACATGGATTTGTCCTAAGTTTTGGCTTGTAACTTGCAAAGTAACATAAACTGTTTTGGCAAGCACACAGGCCAGAGTGTTTAGCTGGTTGTGGTTATGGACAGTCACAAAAGGTACAACTACTAGTGTGGCTATACTCTGCATATCAGCGTTACTGAAGTTATGCTGTGATGCAGTGCAGTTTACTACTTGAAAACATTCCTCCACTGAAGTAAGATTTGCCAGTCTAGAAGTGAAAATTGCTGGGGTTATCCATCTTTTTGTCTCTTTACAACTTCTCTCTCTCCCCTTTTTTTTCCCCTAGCATTTTCACACCAGGTATATTCAACCAACAGGTTATGATAAGATCTGTTTATGTAATTAGGCGACCATATAATCCTAAATAGAACTAATTATCTGTCAAAATACAGTGTATCATTAACAGTGATGAGTAGCCACCAATCTGCTGTGTGTATCTGTCTGGATATGTATCACAGGCAGCATCAGTATCAACATGCTGATGGGAACTAAGTCAGGGCACAAGTACTGCCATGTGATTACCTATATTCTTTAATCACTAGCATGGTCATAGGCAGTTTGGGTTAAGGCTGTCTAGTATTCCCAACAGGCAGCCTGATTGCCACCCAGTATTTTGGAGGGTGATGTATTTAGGGGGTATAGACACCAGCTGTGCTATGCAGTGCCTTCCGTGTGAAAGAGTAGTCACTAGCCAACTTTCTTTGACAGTATATGCATGGTCAGAACTCATTGTTAAGAGAAGGAGGAATATGCTGCCTACATACTAATGTCGATATTTTGAGTTACCTTTCAATGCAAGAGAAGTAAATATAGTAAGAGAAAAAATATAGGTTTAATGATAAGAATGATGACAGAATGAACTTGCAGGTGATACTGACGTCTAGGGAGACCTAATAATGGGCTTTCAGTATCCAAAGGGAGGCTATAAGAAGGAAGGGGACAGATCATTTAGCAGGGTGTTTTGTGATAGAACAGGGGAAAATGGTTTCAAACTGAAAGAAGGGGGATTTAGACTGAATATAAGAAAAAAGGTTTTTGTGATAAGGTTGGTGAGGAATTGGAACAGGTTACCCGGAGATGTGGTTGATACCTTGTCCCTGGAGTCATCTAGATTAGGCTGGACTGGGCTCTGAACAACCTGATCTAGCTGCAGATGTCTCTGTTCAGTGCAGAGAAGTTGGATTAGTTGATCTTTAAGGGTCCATTACAGCTCAAACAATTCTATGATTCTATTATTCTATGGTTCTAAAAATGCAGTTCAGAGAACAGTTGAGCACTCTTCTGAAGAAAAAAAAAAAAAAGGAAGAAGAAAGAAAAAGTGCTATTTGAAACTAAAACAGAGAATGGATCAAAACCAATCACTGCAGTGATTGCTCAACAGTAGGAGAAGTAATACTTTAGCCTAACAATATTAGGTTAAAGTACATTTATTATTTTAAGAAACTCTTAAGTAAAGATAAAACTGGAAGAACTTTGAGATCTGAATGGTCTAATAAGCCTATGGAGAATTTCATACTTCCTAGAGACTACTTCTTCTCCTTTGCACTGTGTGCAAATTGTACGTCCACTCCAGTTAAAAAGGTTTAAAAACTAAAATTAATGTAGTATCTATAAACTATTTAACTAAAAAATTTATAGAGTGAATAAAAGAATAGAGATTCATGCCTCTGTAAGATCCCAACTTACATACAGCTTGAGCAGATGATGAGGTTTTGAAAATTTAAATCTACGTAAGAGTTGTAGAATATACATATTATACATACATCTTATACAATTATAAGAGTTGTAGAAAATACATATGTAGAATATACTTTGATTTCATTTTTACATTTTTCTTAAGAAAATAAATTTTGCACTTATTGGTGCATCATACTAGATGTTACAAAGTAACACTATAATCTATCTGCCATCTTAAACAAGGAAGAATGAATTAAGACTTAGATGCTCCTGAGTGTGAGGGATGCTCTGAAAGTGATGCCTCCTTTTTTATTATGTTGTTCTAAGACATCAGAGGTCGATGTTGGTGGTATGGAAGTAGAGACTGAACCATCCAGCCAATATTCAATTTAATGTCGATGTCATGTGACAGATGGCAGCAGAGGGGCAGTTTGACAAAATGGCAACTAGCATAGAAGTGCATTAGAAGCAAAGGTGTATAATTGAATTCCTCCATGCAGAAAAAATGGGAGATCACGCGGCATGTGCGGGACAACCGGGGGATCAGGCCTAGCCAGCATGGGTTCATGAAGGGCAGGTCCTGCTTGACCAACCTGATCTCCTTCTATGATCCAGTGACCCGTCTGGTGGATGAGGGAAAGGCTGTTGATGTGGTCTACCTAGACTTCAGCAAAGCCTTTGACACTGTCTCCCACAGTATTCTCCTGCAGAAACTGGCAGCCCATGGCTTGGACAGGTACACTCTTGGCTGGGTAAGGAACTGGCTGGAGGGCCGGGCCCAGAGAGTGGTAGTGAATGGAGTTAAATCCAGCTGGCGACCGGTCACGAGTGGTGTTCCCTAGGGGTCGGTGCTGAGGCCTGTCCTCTTTAATATCTTTATTGATGACCTGGATGAGGGCATTGAGTGCACCCTCAGTAAGTTTGCAGATGACACCAAGCTAGCTGGAAGTGTTGATCTGCCTGAGGGTAGCGAGGCCTTACAGAGGGATCTGGATAGGTTGGATAGCTGGGCTGAAGCCAATGGGATGGGATTCAACAAGACCAAATGCCAGGTCCTGCACTTTGGCCGCAATAACCCCAGGCAACACTACAGGCTTGGGGCAGAGTGGCTGGAAGACTGTGTAGAGGAAGTGGACCTGGGGATATTGACTGATGTTTGACTGAACATGAGCCAGCAGTGTTCCCAGGTGGCCAAGAAGGCCAATGGCATCCTGGCTTGTATCAGAAATAGTGTTGCCAGGAGGAACAGGGAAGTAATTATTCCCCTGTACTCAGCAGTGGTGAGGCCGCACCTTGAGTACTGTGTCCAGTTTTGGGTCCCTCACTGTAAGAAAGACATCGAGGCCCTGGAGCGTGTCCAGATGAGGGCAACAAAGCTGGTGAGGGGTCTGGAGCACAGGCCTTATGTAGAGCAGCTGAAGGAGCTGGGATTGTTCAGTCTAGAGAAGAGAGGCTCAGGGGAGACCTTATTGCTCTCTATAACTACCTGAAGGGAGGTTGTGGTGAGCTGGGGGTCAGCCTCTTCTCTCGTGTGACTAGTGATAGGACGAGAGGGAATGGCTTCAAGCTGCACCAGGGAAGATTCAGGCTGGACGTTAGGAAATACTACTTCTCTGAAAGGGTGGTCAGGCACTGGAATGGGCTGCCGAGGGAGGTAGTGGAGTCACCGAGCCTGGTGGTGTTTAAAGAGCGTTTGGATGTTGTGTTAAGGGACATGGTTTAGCGAGAACCATTGATGAAGGGCGAATGGTTGGACTGGATGATCCTGTGGGTCTTTTCCAACCTTAGTGATTCCATGATTCTATGATTCTAAATTGCACCCACTGACATTTATTGACATTTACTGAATGTTCATGGAGACCAAAGAACAGATGCTAGCATAGTGAAGCAGAAAGTGATGAGTTTCAGCAGTGACAGCAGCAATACTATGTCACCTCCGCTGGTGAAAATATTTAAAAAGGCAGCATGTAGAGTCTTGTTCATCACTGGCAAAGACAAACAGATAAAGGTGGTAACTATATTGTAGAATATAGTGTTCAGTAGATGAGTCTTTGCTCTTCTGAATAGTGTTATTGTGTTCTTTTTATGTGTTGTATTTTCTATCTGAATAAATAAGAAGTATTACTTTTGAAGCATCCTGTGTTATCATAGAATCATATAAGCATAGAATAATAGAACGTCCTGAGTTGGAAGGGACCTCGAAGATGATATCATTTCAATCCATTTGCCATGGGCAGAACCCCCAGTGAGTACTGGGACTATAACAGAACTAAGCATGCCTATGTTCACTTGTCATACCACACTGAACTTTGAAGATGAGGATCCTAACTTCCTTAAAATAGAATAGAATTGTAGAATTGCCCAGGTTGGGAAATACATTCAGGATCATCAAGTCCAACCGCAATCTAACCATACTACTCTAATTCTAACAACCCTCTGCTAAATCATGTCCCTGAGCACCACATCCACGTGGTTTCTGAACATGTCCAGGGATGGTGACTCAACCACCTCCCTGGGGAGCCTATTCCAGTGCTTAACAACCCTATCTGTAAAGAAGTTTTTCCTGATATCCAACCTAAACTATCCCTGGCGCAACTTGAGGCCATTTCCCCTCATCCTACCACCTGTCACCAGTGAGAAGAGACCAGCCCCGCTCTCACTGCAATCACCTTTCAGATACTGAAAGAAAGGAAGAGAGAAATTAGGTCTCCCCTCAGCCTCTTCTTCCCCAGACTAAACAAGCCCAGTTCCTTTAGTCTCTCCTCATAGGGCATATTCTCCAAGCCCTTCACCAGCCTTGTGGCCGTTCTTTGGACCTGCTCCAGCACCTCAATGTCCTTTCTGTATTCAGGTGCCCAAAACTGAATACAGTGCTTGAAGTGAGGCCTCACCAGTGCTTTGTCCAGGGGCAGGGTTACTTCCCTAGTCCTGCTCACCACACCATTTCTGATACAAGGCAGGAAGCAGCTGGCCTTCTTGGCCACCTGGGCACACTGCTGGTTCATATTCAGCCAGTGGTCCATCAGTACACCAAGGTCCCTTTATGTCAGGCAGCTTTCCATCCACTCCTCCCCAGGGCCATAGGGTTGCATGGGATTGTTGTGACCAAAATGCAGGACCCGACACTTAGCCCTATTGAAATTCATACAGTTTACCTTGACTCAATTATCTAGTCTATTCAGGTCCCTCTGTAGTGCCTTTCTCCCCTCTGGCAGATCAACACACTCTCCCACCTTAGTGTCATCTGCAAACTTACTGAGGGTGCTCTCAATCCCCTCATCAAGATGGGTAATAAAGATGTTAAATAGAAGTGGCCCCAGTACCAAGCCCTGGGGGGCTCCACTCGTGACCGGCCGCCAACTAGATTTAGCTCTGTTGACCATATCTCTTTGGGCCCAGCCGTCCAACCAGTGTTTCACCCAGCGGAGTGTGTACGCATCCAAACCATGGGCAGCCAGCTTCTCCATGAGGATGTTGTGGGTTTTCCTGAAGTCCAGGTAGACAGCCTTACCTTCATCCAGTAAGCGGGTCACCTTGTCCTAGAACGAAATCAGGTCTATCCTCAAACAGGATCTACCATTCATAAACCTGTGCTGACTGGGTCTGATCCCCTGGCTGACCTTTAATTTGTCCATGATGCTCCCAAGTTTATCCATTACATGACCTTCCCTGGCACTGCGGTGAGACTGATAGGTGTGTAGCTACCAGGATGATCTTTCTGGCCCTTTTTGAAGATGGACATCACATTTGCCAGTCATCTTGATTCTTTGATTCTACTTGCACTGAACTGAACAGATTTGGCAGCTAGGAAATGAGCATTTTATTATTAGATCAAATTTTGAATCTCAAACAGCTTCTAATTAATCAAGAACATGAGCCTTTAACATGACAGTGTTCTCTATAATATAAGGTGCTGGTATTGCTGCTTACTGTCTGGGAGGGAGCACAAATGGTTTAGATCTCCTGGGAAGAAATCTCTGATTCACTGAAAGGTAGACCTGAATTGATGGTTGCCATTCATTTTCTGTGATGAAGCTCTCAGTAGATGACATTGAAGACAGAATAGTCTTTCCAAGGCAGATTGGAATATTTTATATAAACTAATAACTGTACTGAATGCTCTAAGTATGATTGCTTTGGAGAGTTTTGATTCCTTCTTAAAAATTGTAGAAAAAATGTAATTGTCCAGAAACTTCTTCACTTTTTGGATGAGAGAATTTCTGCTGCATGTAAGTAGCAGAATTTCCGGTAGCTATCAGTGTGCTTAGAAAAAAATGAATAGATATTTCAAACTAAATTTGTTTTTCTGTGTAGACATACAAATGCAATTATGAACTGCGTTGTCATTAAGGTCTTGAGCAGTGGTTAGAATGATTAAATACGTATGTTTGTGAAATAAAAATGAACCAGCTGTCAGACTAATGGATTTATGGCCTTCCAATATTTGAAAGGAGCATATAAAAGAGGAGGGAGAATGACTGTTTACGAGGGTGGATAGTGATAGGACAAGTGGGAATAGTTTTTAACCGAGACAGGGGAGGTTTAGTTTAGATATTAGAAGGAGGTTTTTCACACAGAGGGTGGTGAAGCACTGGAACAGGTTGACCAGAGAGGTTGTGAATGCTCCATCCCTGGAGGCATTCAAGGTGAGGATGGCTCTGGGCAGCCTAGTTTAGTGGTTGGCAACCCTGCACATAGCAGTAGGGTTGAAACTAGATGATCAGTATAGACTTTTCAACCCAGGCCATTCTATAATTTTATGATTCTGTGATTTTTGTGGGTGATCATCCTAGGTTTAATCTCACAATAGCTCAAGATGCAAATAGTTTGAAATACTAACGTTATAATTTTCTTTAAGTTATGATTTGGTGGAATGCATATCTCTAAGAGATCATCTAAGATATGGACAATTGCAGTTTTTACTCAAGTCTATGAGGAAATTTGTTTTTTCAGCCAAGTATAAATGAAACAGGAATGTCACAGAAATGGTGTGGCTATAGAATATAATTTGTGTAAAGTATGTAAAGTACATTAATATGTATATAAGAAAGATATTTGAGAAACAGTCAAGAGGAATGCAACAAATACAAATAGAAGCATTAAAATGATGTTGTCTGAGCTAGTTTTTTATCATTTTTACCAAACCTTTGTCTTCAGAGTAAGTAGAAGTATGCCTTTATCCTTTATCCTCTATCCTAAAGTTGTCTTTATCCTTTTTTTTTTTTTTTGCAACAAAACAGTTAAAAACTGATTGTTTTTCTGTTTTTTTCCTCATCGAAGCTCACTTAAAAATAACTCTGCTGATGTTAACCAAAATTTAAAAATAACTTTATTCAGTGGGAAGTAATATTTATTCTTTATTCTATATTAAATTTAGAATTATTAACATCAGAGTATTAATGCATAGTGCATTGTTCATTTGACAGGCATTCATGCAGCAGCTGAAAAATTTGAAGTATACTGATGAGAAAAAGGTACTCAAACATAGTCTACAAATGCAAAATCTTAACATCTTTTAGTTTCTTCCCCAGCTCAAGGAAAATTACTTCCAGAAAAAGTTTCATTTTTTCAGTTTTTCGTTAGTGATTTATCCCATAATAAATAGATGTTTTATATATATATATATATATATGCTGTAAGATATATAAAGACTTATGCAAATGTGTGATAACACACACCACATGTTGAAAGCATATGGGTTCACCTTTTTTCTGATATCTCTCAACAACAGCTACCTTGCTGCCTCTCAAAGTTAAACACAATTGAAATAGCAACAGCATAACACATGTGAGAGCCCCTTAGGATTCAGCCAGTGCTTTTTCAACAGTAGTTGCTAGCTGTGAGGAAGCGCTCTATTGACTTAATAACAAAACACTATATTAAAATAATTATTAATTAATTAAATACCATTGCGACAAATTATTTTAAATTCAAGCATATAATATTAAATATTATTACTAAAACCATTAAAATCTGAAAAAGGCAAAGCAAAGGTGAAGAACTAGTCGTTAACATGCCCCATATACAGGTAGAGTGGAGCTTACAGAAATGTGACATTACTATCTTCTGGGATAACAGAGAATCCCTAGTGCAGCAGGAAGGTGTCTCCAGACTGCAGATGCAGTTTTTCTTTTTGCAAGGCTTCTGGCATAAAGATATATGCCTTGCAGCGAGCCTGTAGGCCTGATTTGGAGTCTTCCATTCTTCTCTCCTGAGTATCACCATAGTGAAGATAACTATGAGGATAACATTTTTCTTATCGGTAGAAATATTGAAAGAACAGCAGAGAAAATGCAATGGATGGGGCTGGGTAGGTGTGAGGCAGGTTCAGGCAGTAGGCTCTTTACTGCTCAGAGGGATGGACTGATTGAATAGCTGGGGTCTCTATTAAACTCCTCTGTCATATGAAAATAGGCAATTCATAATGATTTTGTTTATACATGTAGTGTTTATTCATACATGCTTCTTAAGCAACTGGGGAAATCTTTGAGCCTCCTTTCTCTCCCCAGAATAAGAGAGTGGAAATCAAGAAGTTCATTTTCTGCTCCAGAAATGAAATGCAACAGGTAGCATACTGATTTTATGAAGAGATTTCATATTTACAGTTATTAAACAGAATTAAAAATAAACAAAAGAAGAAAGCCAATATCTGGACAAAGTTGTATTAATTTAACAGCAAAACTCAGTGTAGAAATCCTCTGGTTTCAGATTTCATTTTATTCAAACAAACTTTATGTAAAAATTCATGCTTCCATTCACATTGAATAATTACAATTCCCTAGTGGGGTTGGAGTAACACAACAAATACGCTTCTTAATACTTAATAAAGCTGACACACACACACAAAATTATGTTGAGTTATATTGAATCTACATTTTGGAACCACTTGTGGAACCTAAGTGCAACTGTTCAGTCTTAATCCTGTGGGGTTTTTTGTTTGTTTGTTTGATTGTTTGTTTGTTTTTCCTTATTCTGTTTCTTTCTGATACACTCCATATAAGTTATGCAACATTAGTACTTACTCATGACTCCTGCAACTAGTGACTGGAAATCGGACACAATTTCTGTAAGCTTAAAGAATGATGCATGGAAAGGAGTGAGTATAGACCAATATTGTAATGGACAAAACAAAAACAAAAACTCTGGCTAGAGTACCTAACCAGGAATTCAGTTTCAAATTCCATATAGGATATGAAAAGAAGAAAAATATATAATATTTCCTTTTGCTATCAGTTTCACAATTTTTGTATTATAAGAAGATTTGATTAATTTGCATAACCCTTCTGAAGTTCAGACTAAATTATTTGCATAGTTTATGCACAAACAGGGTCATAAGGTTTAATGGCATTCTTTTCCTCAGGCTAAAATAAATAAAAACAAATTTTCCAAACTTTATTTTGTGCTACAAACCTGAGAACTGGGTTGTGTGCTTAAATAGCAATGCGTTGCACTATAGCAGCAACTGCAGAAGGATTTCTGGTGCAGACAGAACTGACTAACAAGGAGATCCAGGTGGTTTGAGAGAAGCAGCTGGAGATAAGATATCTGAGAAGGTACTAGGGCAACTGATTTCCCAAATTCAGTCTTAACAAAGATTGTTACATAAGCAGAATTACTTAAAACATGTTGGCTGCTTTGTCTTGTTCTTATTAAAATGCATATTCTTAGATTCTTAAAATGTGTTGTACCGTCACAAAGATTTTATGATTTAAGAATGAGTGTATACCTTTCAAATCAAGCTACTATTAATACAGTCTTTAGAATTTGGTACTTAAAAGTCTACTCATAGCTCTTTTCTATGCTAGATGACAATAATACACAGCAATTATTTACCTGTTTCCTGTCATCTAATATCAGGACTGCATACAATTATGTAATGTCATTGCTATTTTAGTTCAGTTCACTAGATATCCAAATAAATTTTTGTAAAACTAGATTTTCATATATAGAGTACAAGAGTTATCCACATATTAAGCCCAAGGCAAATGTTCAAACCAAAATGTCAAGCACCAATTTTCAAAATGTAGTTATAAATATGGAAACAAAACTGTCTTCATAATAAGAAGTCAATTACTATATATGAGCAGCAGTTGTAAGACGGCCTGTTGTCCGTAAAATGACTGGTAGATCTATCACATGTTTTTGAAGTATTACTATTATCTATAAATGTCGTTATTGTTTACTTTTCAATCACATCAGTCGTCTTCTTAACAACCGGGGTTGTTTACCATGTTGCTATTTCTTTTCTAAGAGATTGCTGTGTAAATCTGGTTTTCCTAAGTACATCTACTACAGGCATTGAAATCATGCAGCTTAAAGTTATTCCCCAGAGACTAGCTCATCTTCATATCTGAAGAATCAATGCATTTAGGGCAATCTGAAGACTTTCCTAGACAATCAATTTACTTGCCTAGACTACCTGAAAAACAACATTTATGGAAGGAAGAATAATCTTACATAAGAACTTGCAAGCATAAAGTTGACAGCAGACTAAATGATCAGTGTATAATTTAGTAATGAATCCCTTTTATAATGGTAGTCTCTTTTACATAAGCCTTCAAGTGACAAGGAAAACAAGTGAGCTGCTCAAATGATTGTTATGTCCCTTACAAAGAAGAAAGTGAGCCCAGAAACTTGAGACCTTATAGTTCTTTGCTCAGAGATGTTTGAGTATCCTTTGGTCAGTCAGCTCTGAAACAGAAAGAAGTAGAGGCTTCATTAGAGTTTATTTGATTCTTATTTTGATTTGTCCTGCTGGAAATGGGGACTAATTGAGATGAACTGGTTAAAAGTTTAGAAAACCTGTCATCTTTCTGCTCTTCCCTTGAAAGAAAAAAACTATGTCACAATATTTCTCCTCTCTGTTTCTTGTGATGAGACCTATTGGATTGCTCAAGTTGCAAGTAGAAAAGGCAGGAGTGAGAGAGTTTGCAAGGGGAAGGCTCATCTTCCAAAGGTTTCTCACTGTTGCCTTGCTGAAAGGTGAGTAAAGTTTCCCAGCTTTTTTCTTGATCCTCTGATCAAGATTAAACATCTTGACTCTACTAGTTTCTTTGATTTCCAGATCTCTCTACTTCCTTGTCACGTGCTAACAACATATTTAAGTACACTAAACTCACCAGTGGTGAACTTTAGGATCAGACAAGGCCTCTCTCTGGGATCAAAGTTAGCAGAAGTCCGTCCTGGTTTTGTGGATTTGAAGACAAGTAATTGTGTTTGGATGGAGGACTGCAATAAATAAATAAATAAATACATCATAATGTTTATGGTTTAAGAAATAATTAGTCTGGCCTAGCATGTAGAAGTCTATCAGACCTGCTTCTTGAAGGAGCAGAATCTGTGAAACAATAGATGTTATTCTCAGAAGATAAATGCAGAATTTTAGAATAATAGAAAATTTAGGGTTGGTAGTGACCTTTGGAGGCCATGTAGTCCAACCTCCTACTCATCACAGAAATAAATTTGAAGTTAGAGTAGGTTGCCTGATTTGCTTGTCCCACTGAGGTTTGAAAATTGCCAAGGATGGAGTTTCTATGGCTTCTCTAATAAAATTATTTCAGTGTTGCACATTTGTCATTATTACTATTTCTTCTTATTTCCAAGGAGATTTTCTCCTGCTGTATCACGTGATTGCTGTTTCTAATCCTTATATTGTATACCACTGATAAAAATCTCTCTTTCTTCTCTGTAGCCACTCTTTAGGTAGCTAAGGCCACACTTAGATTTCGTCCAGTGGTCTTTTCTGTACTCAAAGCAAGTCCTTTTAAAGAACATGAGGTATCCTGGTATTCATAGCAGTTGGATTTTTAACTCCAGGGTAGCAGGAATACAGAATATACTGGATAGTTTACATAAGGACATACAACATAAAGACTGCCACCAAATTCCCATGTTCAAGCTGCATTTAAAAATATTGAGTACATTGAAGTAAGATTCAACAAGGAGCTTTTCAAGTGTTCCTCATCAAAGAAAAGTCAAAATTCTATAGCAAAGTTGAATGACAAAGGGTTTTTTTCTGTGATTTCAAAATCCTACAGAATGCAGAGAGGCACCTTGAAATTGAGTACTGTTTTCTTGGCCATCACTGTCTTTTAGTTATTTAGCTTGTTCTTGCCCACTGATAGATATTTGTGTTACTATGCTGCATAAAAATGCTTTGACTTGTGGAAAATACGTCAAATTGTTTAATGGAGTAAGAACCATTCTGTCATTTTATAATTGCCATCAATATGTCATACTCACTCTTCCAGTTACACAGTGGGTCACAAGAACAAAATCTATTTAACTGCTAACGCTTAGCATAAATAATATTTCTTTCCTTTCCCTGATGTACTGTAAAGTTAGTGATAGCCCCTTGCATGTTATGTTTTGTGTGGAAAGTACATTTTTTTTCTTTGTTGTGACACTAATGTACCAGTTCCTTTGATCACTCAGTAGACTAGTAATCACTTGATTGGATCTCCCAAAAACACACAAGAAGACCAAATTTAGAGGAGTCTTAATAAAAAATGTAATTGACTACAAGTTGCAGAGCTAATCAAGAGAAAGTGAAAGAGAGATTCTTGTACACAACAGATTTAAGTTCAGAAAATAGCAAAATTATCCTGACATTGTTTCTTTTTCATTTTAAACTCATGATTTGTTATATTAAAGTTTTGCATCTAAATCTGTTTTTCAGTTATGCATAGTTCAGCCTACATACTAAAGAACTAAGAGAGAGTTAGATTTTAGTTTTAGTTATATTGAAATGTAATGATCAATTGCATTCAATGGGCAGAGAAAGATGGTGATTACATTACTGTATAGGTTATACTTCATTAATTTCTATACATACATAAAATTGAATTAACACACTGCAGAGACAAGGGAGGCAAAGCAGTGTATAAACAAATAAAACTGAGGAACAAAAACTAGACCAGGGGCTGAAAAAATTGTAAATTTTTGCTCTGTGTCATGAAAAAAAAACCCACCCTATTTTCTCAAACCACATATTCATTTGTTTGGTTGGTTGGTTGGTTGATTGTGTTTTTTTTGCTTGTGTGTTTCTTTATTTCCAGCATCTTGTACTAGATTATTTGTCAGTCTCACTCACAGAACTGTCCCATGTAATATATCACTGCTACCTCCCAGCTGTCCTGCCAGGTTTGAAACAAGCAAATATATTTCTGTAAAGCACTGCAGTTCCTGCAACTTATTTGCATCATAGTGAAATTACGATAAGCATCTCAATATGTATTTCATATCTTAAAGTGTTCTGTATTTTTCCCACCCTTTATTAGCTTTTTTGCAAATGAGAGAATAAGACCAATGAATATCCCTGTGAAGTAAATCTCCCTCATTTTTCTCAAATCAACACTTCCAGTAGAAGAAGGTTGAATGATTATATTTACTGAAGCAAAACACATGGCTTTACTTTGACTAGAGGTGAATAACTTGACTTTCCTATTAAAAAAAAAAAAAAAAAAGTATATTACTTAATTAACTTCCCTTAATAAACATTTGGAAAACAGTGCTTGTGTCTCTGAGCTTGTTAATATCAAGAAAATGATATCTGGAGTAGTAACTGCAAATTATTTCAAAGGATGATCAAAATAACATGTTGACTACATAATTTCTTTAATATTGGCTATGAATTATGTTATTCAGTGGGTTACACTATAATACTATAATGTCCTTAAACCAGATATTCTCAATACAGATGCTGTCGAAATGTAGTTAGCAAAAAGTTAACCACATAAACACTACAACTATTAGTGAAGAAACATCAATTAGCTGACAAGAGAAAGAAGCAGTAAGAATCAAATACGCACTACTAAAACATTGTGATTGTCGTGATGTCTTGAGCAATTTACTGGTCCCACCATTGGAAGCATAACAAAAATAACAAATACAGGAGACTCCTAGTAATATATATATATATATATATAAAAAAAAGAGGAATAGGAAAATAATTAAAAACTCATCAATACAGTGATTTGATGAATACAACAAAACAGCAAATCAGAATACATTGGCATAAAAAATGGCATAAAAATGTGTCAAATGATCATGTAAGCTTAGTGACCGACAAGTAAAAGTCATAAGACTTTGGATGAAGCTGCTTTCTCTGTGAAGAAAATAAAAAGAGAAGAAGGAAATCCTGAATATATATAAACAGAAAGGAGAGAACTTCTCAGTACAGAATGGTTCACAGATAGCGTCCTTTTATTTCTTAAATAAAAATGGTAGAACTAGTACAATTCATGTTGAACAAAAAATTAAACTCTAGGCAAGATTATCTATGTAGTCATCTCATTACAAGGAATAAAATATATAAAAGAAAACATAACAGAAATACTCATTATCAGAAAAAGCAGTAAGGAACAAGTTTTCCACTTGGAAAACCACAAGGCTGCTGATGTGAATGGGCTTTAGTGGACCTCTGCATAGAATCTGTATATAAATGGAAGGTCAAAAATGCTTCTTAAATGCTACAATATTAGAACTAATGGGCTGGCATGGGAGTAAACCTGTGGAGGTTTTGTATTAATATAGAGTTCTTAGATGTAAGGTAATAATGGTTCACTGGATAGCCATAAAATATCCAGTTTCTTATTGTTTATTTTTATCACTTTGATGCTATCTTCCGTGAAATAATCTTTGTATCTATATTCCCGTAACTATCCTAGCCTCTGTACTATACTAGGATTTGTTCACTTTGGACAAAACTTTGTTCTTCTAGGGTTTTTTTTTTTTAGGTTCTTTTTCATTAAAAGAACTCAAACCACTATTTTTATACTTCTACCTTAGGTGAAAACTGTAGTGTGAAGGAATTTTATAGTTACTTTCTAAAAAAAGAGGTAGATAGTTCCAAGAGCTAGGTCTCTCAATTTCTTCTTTAGACATACTTACTAAAAGATAGCAGGTCTGACAGTCTCCTTGCCTACAAAGTTTTACATTACGTAAAAAAGGTATGCATTTAGGCTATTAAGGCACTACCACTGTAGTTGCATGTTACCTAAGATAAGAGAAACAAAACAGTTTGAAAATTTTCTTAGCATCATAGAATCACAGAAACACAGAATGGTTTGTGTTGGAAGGGACCTTAAAAGTCATTTACTCCTCTGCCATGGATCTCTCAGGAGATAAATCTGCCCAAAATCACATCCACCTTAACCTTGAACACTTCCAATAATGGGGCATCCACGACTTCTCCAGGCAATCTATCCCATTATCTCACCACCTCTGAGTAAAAAATTTCTTCTTAATATCTAATATAAATACACACTCTTTTAGTTTAAAACAATCACTCATTGTTCTATCCCTATAATGACTTGTTAAGAGTCTTTGTTTCTCTTGTAGGCCCCCTTTACATACTGGAAGGCTGCTATAACATCTCTCCAGAACTTTCTCTGCTCTAGTTTAAACACCTCGAACTCTCAGCCAGTCTCCACAGGAGAGGTGTTCCAGTCCTCTGATCATCCTCATGGCCCTCCTCTGGACCCAACCTAGCAGCTCCATGTCTTCCTTATCATGGGAGCCCCAGAGATGAACGTAATAATTTGGGCTCAAAAGAGCAAAGGGGAGGAATCACCTCCCTCAATCTGTTAGCTACATTTCTTTTGATGTATCTCAGCATACAAATGGATTTCTGGGCTGCAAGCTCACTTCATCATCTTATTGTGTTAAGTTCAAAATATTCACAGTTATTTATACATTTATATAGTTCTGAACACATGCAAATTTGAAAACAGGATAAAAGGACATGGAACGCATTTCTATTGTTGATGAAATGCCTGTTAATCTCTTAAATGTTAGTATTCTCCCCTCTCAAGAGAGGCTCCTAACAAACTGTATCACCTACAGTCTTTCTGGACTATGAGTCATTCCAGCTTTGCTATGCTGTATTCTTTTTTCCCTTTTGGAAATGCATGCTCTGTTAGCTTTGCTGCAAAGTAAAACACAGAAACTAAAAAGAACTAAAAACCTAGAAACTTTCCGCCTAGAAAACCTACAAGTTCTACTTTTGAAACAGCTTTGAAATGTGTTCAGAGTCTTACAGTTTGTGAGTGCTTTCTGGCTACAATCTGGTACATGCAATTTTATGGTAGCACTCATTTCTTCATCATGGATTCATTTTATAATATGTGTTAATGGTATGGAAATATGTTTTTGCAACTTCCTCTTTTAAGTACATGTGCTTCTAAATTATTTTGCCAAAAGCATCTGTTAGGCCTCCTGTAAGTCACTCTCTATTAAATCCCACTTTAATTTAGACTACAAGTTACACAGTGAATAAAAATAATCTCATGTTGCTCAGTTTTTCCTTATCCCACCTTTTCCAATTTTTGGGTGAAGAGTAACTCATAGTCATCCAGGTATATTACATGATTTAAGTTGCATCCAAGGAAAGATAGAATGTAAATAGAATAATTAAATTACATAGTAAGTAGACAACAAAGCATATTGAAATTTGAAGGAATTTGAAGGAATATACTTCAACTGATTAAAAAACAGCGTCTTTCAGCTGCGATTTTCTAGCATGGCAGCAGGTAGAGAAGCAGACTCTGCAAATACTATACCTTCAGCTCCATCCCATTCAATGAAACTCCATTCAAGGATCTTTCTACAGAACATATTTCTCTTCATGCTGCATTTTACCTCTTGCAGAAGATTTTTCCGTTAATGCCTCCCAATCTCAAGATAGTTCTATATTTTTCCCCCTAAATGTTATCTCCTTATTCCTTCTCTAAGAGGAAGGCTGACCTTAATTTCAAGTTTATTTGTTGTATCACTTGGAGATGTAAACATCTCTTTCTTCAGCTAGATATCATTTCTCATGTTTGAATGGTTGTGACCTTTTCATTTCACTAAAGGATAAATCCCTCTGATGATTCACCGAACATTTGCGGGGTTAAATGCATCTTATTCTGGATGATTGACATAGGAGAACCAGCATGGCTTCAGCAAGGGCAAATCCTGCTGGACCAACCTGGTCACCTTTTATGATGGTGCCACCGCACCAATGGACAAGGGAAGAGCCACTGATACCACCTATCTCAACTTCAGTAAGGCCTTTGACATGGTACCCCACTCCACCCTCTCTCCAAATTGAAAAGATAAGGATTTGATGGGTGGACTCTTCAGTGGATGAAGAATTGGCTGTAGGACTGAGTCCACAGAGTGTTAATCAATGGCTCAGTGTCTGGATGGGGATCGTTGATGAGTTGTGTCCCCCTGGTACTGGGGCCAATACTCCTTAATATCTTCATCAGTGACATCGACAGAGGAATCGGGTGAACCTCAGCAAGTTTTCTGAAGACACCAAGATGTGGGATGCGTTTGATATACCAGAAGGACAGGATGTCATTCAGAGGGACCTAGACGGACTTGAGCAGTGGGCCCAGGTGAACCTCATTATGTTCAACAAATCCAAGTGCAAGATCTTGCGCCTGGGTCGAGGCAACCCCCATTACCAATACAAACTGGGGGATGAAAGGATTGTGTGCAGCCTTGCTGAAAAAGACCTGGGGTTGCTGGTGAATGGGAAGCTGGATATAAGCCAGCAATGTGCCCTCTCAGCTCAGAAAGCCAACCATATCCTGCACTTCACCAAAAGAAGTATAGTCAACAGGTTGAGGGAGGTAATCTTGCCCCTCTATTCTGTGCTGGTGAGGCCTCACCTGGAGTACTGTGTCCAGATGTGGAATCCTCAGTACAGGAGAGACATAGACCTGTTGGACCACATCCAGAGAAGGGCTGCAGAAATGGTCCATGGAATGGAACACCCTTCCTATGAGAACAGCCTGAGGGAGCTGAGGCTCTTCAGCCTGGGGAAGAGAAGGCTGCGTGGTGCCCTGATAGAGGTCTTTTGGTATCTAAAGGGGAGCTACAGGAAAGAAGGGGACAGACTCTTTAGCAGGGTCTGTGGCAACAGAATAAGGGGAAATGGTTTCAAGCTCAGGGAGGATAGATTTACTTTAGATATAAGGAAAAAATCTTTTACAGTAAAGGCAGTGAGACACTGGAACAGGTTGCCTAGTGCAGTGATTGGTGCCCCATGCCTTGCGACTTTCAAGGTGAGGCTAGATGAAGCCCCAGGCAACCTGATCTAGTTGTGGTGTCCCCGTTCATTGCAGGGGAATTGGACTAGTTGACCCTCAGAGATTCCTTCCAACTCTAATGATTCTATGATCTAGTAAGTTGCATATCATTTTGCACATTGAAATGCTTTCTACATATAACCTCTAATTGGGTGGAACATTTCGGTGGCTCTTGATCTCAGTAGGAATGAAGGCTTTTGAAATGACACATTCTATAAATTTAAAAACTCAGAAGCTGAAGTATACCAATTCGTACTGCTTTGTCTGTATTTAAAACTGATTTACAACTAAGAACTGTACATTCGATTGACAGAAATCTGGTGTAAAATTTGATGTAAAGGAAAAACAGACAGGCTAACATCTCATTTACTAAATTGATCTTAAATCACAGTACCTTGTTTTAAATTTCTATTTCATCTTTTATTGTTGAAGTAGTTTGTGTTTCCTTACGTTGTGCAGATGTCTTACTTGATAGAAATGAATTGAGGTAGTGGAATTTATGCTCTGTTTTTAAATTTTCAGTGTTACATGAAATTATGATATTATTATTCTTTAATTTAAAAGGTTATTGTCAATTTAAACAGTAATTTTGATACTGCAGGAATATTAACTGTGTTTTGGAGGAAACCACAAAAAAAAAATCAAAGTAAATCTATCTTATATGTACTTTTTTTTTTAACACTACTTTAATTTTTTATCAATAGATAATATTTTGTCTGTTTTTTTCTTTTTTAATTATTTTTCATTATGAGAGCATTACTCTAGGACTTTATCTAGTCAAAGTGTTTAAGGGTTAAAATTTACCCCAGAAATGATAGTAATAGGAGGAACTATGAGAAAATATCTTCAGTTTCAGTAAATCAGCATAACTACACTGACTCCAGAAAAAATGAGCTAATTCTCACAAGCAGCAGGTTATGCAAATTTCCTTCTAATGTCAGTCTCTTCATTATCTCCCCCAAGTGTTTCACTACCTCATCATCTATCCTTTATTTTTTGTTCTCCTTCCCTTCCTTCCTACTCAAATACAAATTATCATCTTCCCCAGTTCTCTCTTTTCTTCTATTTACTGCCAAGCCAGCTATATTCTACTGTCTCTCCTGTGTACAACTACATTTAGTGAGGAGTCTCTATCACAACACCTCACTTTCTTTCTTCAAAAACCTCTAAATTTGCTTTCTGTATAGAACTGTGCAGTGTCAAAGCTGTTCTGCACTGTTGTGCTAACGTATTTGTTTGTCATTCTGTTTTATGGTGTTTGCTGTCTGTTTCTTGCTGAATTCACAGTGAGTAGGGTCTTGAAATAGAAAAGGCATAACTATTTTTTGTTTTGGGTTTACAAAGCAAATAGGATACTAGAGCTCTTAGATTCTAGGCTATATGTGCGATATAAAACAACCCACATTCTACAGGATGTGCTCAGTGTTTCCTTATACACTCTTCTCTACTTCTGTCAGTAAATTCATAACTTTTATGTCAGAACTGTAGAAAATGTTCATATATTGATGTCTGAATTTTCCCCAAAACTAAGTTAGGAAGAGAAGAGGAAAGGAAAAGTAACCAAAATAGAAAATTGTACAAATACATTCCTAAGTTTTGGAAATACATTCTACTTTACTTTTGTTTAGCAGTTCTGCATTAATGCAGAAAGCCAGAGAACAGGACACCATTTTTGCATTTTTTGCTTCTAATGTCTTAATAGCACAAATGTTTATTCTTATGTTGTAACTTGTTGCTTTTTTTTTTCCCTCTACACGTTTGTATAGTTCATATCTGAGACAAATAACACTAATTTCACTCAATATTATTTCTTTCTTCCTATGCTGCTGCTTGTGTTTCTTTAACTCATTCATTTCAACCTTTTGTTCTCATGACTGCGGATTTCAAAAGATTCATGATGCAGTCTATGCTAGCTGCATCTTTGCATGGAAAATATGATTTGTTTGTTATTTTAAAATCCCTTAATAGAGAAATTGTTTGGTTTTACCAAGGATTTCTCCAGCATCAGATTTTTTCTTTTTTTTTTTTTTTTGAATTTCAAAACATTTTATTTGGAAAATGATCACCATTTTCAGTTATTTTAAGCTATTGGAAATTTAAATGTCAGAAAAATATGATTATTGCATGTCGTTAACCTCTTCCTTCTAGTAAAATGTCCATTCATACTGCTTTTCACTGAAAGAACACATAAACAGAAAATTGAAAAGGTGATGAAAGTATTGTTTTTTGTTGGTATGGCATAAATATTCTACAAAATAAATAAGTAAATAAAACCATAGCTTTTCCATTCCTTTTGAAGTCTACATTTTTAAATTATTTTCAATTAGAACTTTGAATTATTAATGTTTATCTAGATTTCTAAAGCTTTGTCAAAACTCTTTTCAATATCATGAAATTCAGTTTCAATTGATTAGGCAATTATAGATGAATGAGATTTTTTTTCCATGTTAACAATGCACTCAGATAAACTGGTTTGTGGAACTAATGTAGTAAAAGGAATGCTGCTGAACGACTGTCACATTTATTATTCAAAATTAGAAAATCCTTAGAGTTTGGAGCTTTTATCATTCTGTTTTCAGATTTTTTTAACATAGATGTAAATTATTGCCCCTTTATTTTTTTTAAGTCAATTATTCACATAAAGTAATTGTTACAATACATTTAAATGTATGATTCAAGTTTATATGTGGAAAAAAAAAAAAAAACACCTGTTCTTTATACTTTTCAAACATTTTAATTAAACTAACGGCATTAGTGTGTATGAAACAGGAAGTAAATACTTTTTTTTTTTTTTTGAGAGAGAGATTACCAGTGAATTATAATTTTCTACTTTGGAACAGTTTTAAAAATTTCTAAAAGTCTTTTAAAGATTTTAATATTTAGAGTAGAACAATACTTTTCTAACCTTTAAGTATGCACAGTAGCAAATAATTAAATTCTTTTTACTCTTTGTGTTAGAGATTAACATGTATCTAGAACGCACAACCTAAAATAAGTGACAGAATATATAGACTGGATGCTTAATCTTTTTTTGTTTGTTAGTTTGTTTTAAGAGATGTGTGTTTATATGAAAATATTTTAGTCATTTAATTGCTGCATTCCAAGAATGGTATATTCTGGAAAGAAAGAATGATAATTCATGTAAGTATTTGATAGAAGATATTATGGAACCAGGTTTTGATAATGAAGCTTAAAATGTTTTCCTGATAGACATACAATTTTTAGAATTGCACAGATAATATTCTTATTTTTGCACCATCTTACTGTTCATACTGCTCTTGTGACTTCAGTAGAATTACTGCCCATCAGACTATGTGCAAAATGAAGATCACTTATACTAAGCACATATTTGAATATTTTTTAATATCCAGCCCAACTAAAAACAAGCAACACGTCTAAATTAAGCGTTAGATCCCTCTTCTGTGAAAATCTCATGCATGACTGAACTGGATTCTAAGAGGATCATCAGTTACTCATTTTTTTTTCCAATTTTTTGTAATCTGATTTCAACTCATTTTGATTTAACAAGGAAATTGTCCCAAGAAAACCAAATATATACTTTTAAGATGTTGTTTTAAGGAAGTGGAGCTAGAGTAGTCCAGATCCTTGTCTCACCACTGCCAATAATATTGGGATCTGTTGATCTGTTTACACCTAATTTGAAAATTCAAAGAGAAATAGATCTCCGTGAGTTTTATTATGATCCCTGGCAAGGAAATCCATAGAAGAAAACATGTCTTATCTGTGATCTCCCAAAGAGAGAAAGCCAGAGAAGTCATACAGTTGCTGATTTACAACAGCAGATAGAAGACCAGCATTTTTATGGCTCAGCCTTATGGCAGAGTATTTATTCTCAGGTCCGGAGAAGGGCTGAATATTTCATAAGAAAAGCTAGGTTCAATACAGCACACTTGCATGGAAAACACAGATTAACATTAGTTCTATCATGGCCTCCCCACTGTGGTTAAACTAGAAGGTAACATATAGATTTGATCTAGTGTAAATACACAATATATACAAGAAAGGAGAAGAATGTATTCTTTATTTCATAGTAGCTGTTACATTTTTGCACTGTTTACGAAGTGGAATGAAAAACATTTTCATTGAAATTATATTTGGGGGAAAAAAAGAAACAAATGAATACTTATTTTTGTCAAAATTAAGGTATAAACTAAGGCTTCAAAACTTTTGAATTTGAAAACATTTCAAAAATAACAAAAATGAAAATTCATAATATTTTTTCAACAAATTTGGTGCAGTGATTAATTCTATGTAAACCAGTTTTTATCTTTAAATTATGACTGTAGCTGCATTTTCCAACATACCACTTTTTGATGAATCATTATTTTTCCTTAGAAAATACATTAATTCACAAAGCTTCTGAGCAAGTCTTCTGTAAATATGAGATGTAAGTTCTTCTCGTACTGAGGGCAAAGTGATAGATTTTCTCTTACAGATGAAAACAAAAAGGAAAATGAAGAATCTATACAGGAATGTTGATATATTACTTTTGATTATTTAATCAACAATTTTGAATGCACTCTGCATTCTTCATGAAAAAAGATGCTCTTTTTCTTACTTCAGATTATAAAAGTTTAATTTCCTAAATATTTTCATTGATTTAACTTTTATTTTCTTATTGGCAAATTGTTCAGCAGTGTGTATTCCATTCTATTTCATAGTTCAGTTTCAGTCTGTGGCAAGATTTGATTTCTCTTCTCAGCTGCAGAATCAGATCTTGCAATCCAAAATGCTTCTTAATAGTTATGTAAAATGCAGTTTGTTTATTTTTTTAAATGCTTTTTGAGTTATATTGTAAGTTTTTTATTGTTCAAGGATAGGACATACATTCTACTGAAAAAATGTGGACTTGATCAGTGGTCTGGTGGTCTATCTGACTTGCTAAGACTAATTATGGGCAATATTTGCCCTTTATATATATTTTTTATGGGCTCATGAGCTATATTTCTGGTTTCCAAAGAGTCTGTAAATGGAATTTTGTAACTCTACTTTGAGAAATTCTTTCTTTGGAAAGAAATGTCTAGCAGCATGCCATCCTGTCAATTTAATGAGCTTTGTTTCATTCACCCTGAAAAGTAAACATTCATACATCTTCAGTGTCAGAAGATTTATTCCTGCAACACTTTATGCATTTTTTAAAAAAATAACAGCTGCTGATATATCATTGTTTTCACAGAAAATAATAAAGGACACTTGGAAACAAATTACACAGCTACTATAAATAGAAGTGAAGGATGAAACAATTGCCCTGTAAATGCTAGGAATATTTTTTGTTTGTTTATTTGTTTTGAAAACTGTTTGGATAGTTATTGGAGTAACTTTAAATATCAGACTAAAACTTTCCATTGGTTGGTATGAATCTATTTATTTATTTTTAAGTTTTGAATAGTACTTAAGATATTCGTTCTCAGATGAAAAGCTGAAAACTCCAGTAAGTGTGTTAAGGGTGCTGCTTAAATGAGTCTTGCAATAGCCAGTTTAACTTTACAATCCTTCCTTGTACTACTGTGAAGCAATTGAATATTTTGAATCTTTATAATTCTGTCTTCTTGCAAGCCAGGAAATAAGAATTGAATTGGAATTGAATAAGAATTGGAATGTCTTCAAGTAGTTTAAGATCTCTTGCTCATTTTATTATGGAAATCTGTTTTTAGCAGTGATATATTTTGGAATAAGAAGGTAAAGAGGTAAATGTTTAATGACATTTTAACTTCATAGGATTTAATTTTTAAAAGGATTTAGATCAAAGGATTTAAGTCAAGGAATTTAATTATTTACATTGGATGAGTAGATATGTTAGCAGCATACAATTGTATAAAACCAATTTGGATTGGTTTATATACTGTCGTCTTTTATATCCAGTTGTAGACAGCAGCAAAATGATCTTTGGTCATTACTGTTTAAAACATAGAGCAGTAGGTTTAAAATCTATTTATTTAAAGTCTAATACCAGTAACCTCATTCAGAAACTCATGTCTTTTTGTTTGTTTGCTTGCTTTTTAATGTTTAAAATTTGGATTATGAAATAAAATCTCTAATATACTGCACCTGCTCTTTAACAGCATCTACATCAGCAAAATCTCTTTCACTACTGGCAAAATCTGGAAGGAAAAAAAAACATAAGCATGAACTAAAACACTTCTCCTTACTCATAAGAGTCATTCCTGCAACTTGCAGTTCTGAGTTTTCCTCAAGAAAACTGAATTTTGTGGATCAGCATAAGCCAAGAGAGGGCAACTGGTGTTATTTACATCCACTTATGCATGGCCATTGACATTCTTATCTGTAAGCTGTAGAGATATGCTTTTGAAGACTGGAATATTCAGTAGATAAATAGTTGGATCATCACAGACAGAGGACTATGGTCAATGGTTCTATGTTCAGGTAGAGGCTGGTCACAAGTGGTGTCCCCAAAGTCTGTCTTGGAACTGCTACATTTCCATATCTTTATCAACAACAGATAGTGGGACCAAGTACACCCTCAGCAAGTTTGCTGATGACACCAAGCTGGGTGGCGCAGATGACATAATAGAGGGAAGGGATGTCATCCAGGATAGGCTTAAAAAGTGGGTCCATAAGAACTTAATGAGGTTCAACAAGGCCAAGTGCAAGGTGTTGCACTTGGGTTGGGGAAATCCCAGATATGTGTAAAGACTGGGAAAAGAGCTCATTGAGAGCAGCCCTACAGAGAAGGACTTGGTTTTGGCAGACAAAATCTGGACATGAGCACGTGTATGTTTGCAGCCCAGAAAGCCATTTGTGTCTTGGGCTGCATTAAAAGAGGGATGGCCAGCAGGGTGAGCGGAGTGATTGCCATCCTTTACTCTGCCCTAGTAAGATCTCATCTGGAGTATTGTGTCCAGGCTTGGGAACCACAGCACAAGAAGGATGTGGAGCTGTTGAAGTGGGTCCAGAGGAGGACCGTGAAGATAATCATAGGGTTGGAGTATGTTTCCTTTAAGAAAAGGTTGAAGGAATGAAGCTTTTTTTAGCTGGAAGAGGAGACGACTGGGGGAGACCCCATTGTGACCTTTCAGAAATTGAAGGGAACTTATAGCCAGGAGGAGGACTGACTCTTTACATTGTCTAGAAGTTATAGGTCAAGGGAGAATGATTTTAACCTAAAAGAGAAGTGATTTAGATTAGATGTTAGGAAGAATTATTTTACTCAGGGAGTTGTTAGGCACTGGAACAGGTTACCCAAATTTATGGATGCCCCATTCTTGGAAACATTGAAGACCAAATCAGATGGGGCCCTGTGCAAGCTGATGTATTGAGCAGCAAACCTGTTCATGGAAAGGGGGTTGGAACTGAATGGTCTTTAATGTCCTTTCCAACCTGGAGAGCAGCAGCATCCTCTCAGAGCTGATACTATCTGCAAGGTCTGGAGCAACCCTTGCGCATCAACCTGAGCCCCTTGCCCTGCTAGGGGCAGCTCTGCTAAGTGTCACAGGCAGAAAATACCTTCTGTTGGGATAGAGATGTTAGACCGGCTCCTGATCCCTGCTGTGCTGAGACTGAGAAGAAAACTCACCATTAACAAGTGTTCACCTCCTTCCTTCATCATTACTGGAATATCAGCTCAGTAGCAACAACCACCACCATCCTAACATAGGAGTCTTCTTCAGAGCACTGGAAGAGAAAGGCCTTCATAGGCATTACATTTTGGGAGTGGGGGTGGGAGGGAGGGGGTAGCGGGGAGAACAGCTGAAGCCTGAGGCTGGTTGCAGGCTCATGGAATTCAGAAATGTTGTTAGAGCAAAGATAAATATTTAAATTATGCTCAACTTACAGCAAATTTATAGCTAATTCTTGGATTTTGTGTAAACTTTAGATGGTCTTCAATTAAGTTGGTGATGTTTAGTATATATCCACATCATAGCAGCTGGATATGCCTTCAAGGAAGATGCAGACAGTGGAGAGCACACACTGGAACAGATCTTCTGGCAGGAGCAGTATAGAAACACACACTGGAGAAGTTTGTTCCTGAAAAACTGCATCCCGTAGAAAAGACCCATGCTGGAGTAATTTTGAAAGACTATGCCCTTTGGAAGACACTCTGTGATGAAGGATTGGAAAAGGGTGAGGAGGAAGGAGATGATTATGAGTTGCAAAAACAATTATTGCACATCTGTTCACCAAACCAAGAGGAGTCTGGAGTACAGCTGAGCCTGAGAAGAAGGGAGACGGTGTTTTTTTAGTTTTGTTTTTGTTTCTCACTGTCCTATCTGTTACTAATTTGCAACTAATTCATTTTTCACAGGAAAAGGCAGTTTTGCCTAGAACTTCTATCTTATTTATTCCCTTTGCTCTACTGAGGAGGGGGAATAAGACACTGATTTAGAAAACACGTGGCACCGAGAAAAGTTCAAACCAGTGTAGTGGAATATGTAGATCAGGGTCAAAAACATGTTTTACACTGATAAATTTTTCATTAGAATTTTAATCAAAGGTTAAAACAATGAAAATATGAAATGAATATATAAAACATTTTAATGAACATATTTGAACAATCTCAACTACTTTCTGAAAAAAATAAATGGCTTGAAAACATTGATAATAATGAAATACAATTTTCTTCCACTGTGGTCAGAACTGTTCTTTGTTTAGTGCTAAACAAAAGAATTTTTATGCAGATTATCTTTTTTAAAATGTTGTTTTTATGACTGTATTTATCCTCAGTTTTCTCTGACCTCCCAGATGAGAAAAAGTGAGCATATCTTCTTTTGAAGCCCTTCAGTAATTTACTGTAATCATTCTGTAAACTGTAGCAAGATCCCAATGGGATTATTGTGCCTAAGACGTATAAAGTGATGTTGAACCTCATTGGCAATAATCATCAGGTTGACCAATCAAAAAAAAAAAAAAAAAAAAAAGAGAGAGAGAGAGAGAGGGAAACCTTAGCCTTACTTTTATTCAAGATTTTGCTCAATTCCTTTTGGTATTGTTGTGAATGTGTGTAGGATTCCTAGTAGGGACACATAGAATATCCTTTTTACTCTCTCTTCCCTCCCCCCCCCCCCCCCACCCCCCTTAAGAATATAGCAAGACCATTAGTGGATTTCTAGGGATTATAGCTTGAATTTTTGTTCATTTTCTTTTGCATAGTCTCTTACATACTACTTAGTCCACCAGATAAGAGAAGGACAGTAAGGATGGCTAGCAAGAAAGAATAAAGTACAAAATGGAAAACAAACAGAATATTTTGGTACCCAACCCACCGCACATGAAGTATATCTGGATTGATTACTTATGCATGGCAAACATAAAGGTAGAAAGCTTTTGTTAATAGGGAGAAACAAAACCCAACCACAATAAAAATTTACAGTCATAGAGCCATGGAATCATCGAATGGTTTGGGTGGAATCATTGAATGGTTTGGGTTGGAAGGGACTTGTAAGATCATTTAGTTCCAACCCCCCCTGCTATGGACAGGGACACTTTCCACTACACTAGGTTGCTCAAAGCCCCATCCAGCCTGGCCTTGGATGCGTCAAGTGCATCCAGGGAGGAGACATCCACAACCTTGCTGGGCAACCTGTTCCAACTTCTCACCACTCTCACAGTAAAGAATTGATTCCTAATATCTATTCTAAATCTACACTCCTGCAGTTTAAAAAAAATCATTTCCCCTTGTCATTACATGCCCTTTTAAGAAGTTCCTCCCCAGATTTCAGGCCCCTTTCAGGTACTGGAAGGCCTTTAGAAGGTTCCCTTGGAGCCTTCTCTTCTCTAGGCTGAAAAGCCCCAGCTCTCTCAGCTTGTCCTCTTAGAGGAGGTGCTCCAGCCCTCCGATCATCTTCATGACTCTCCTCTGGACTCATTCTGACAGCTTGATGTCCTTCAAGCAGGAGGGCACTGGAGGCCTCAGAACTGGACACAGTATTCCAGGTGGGGTCTCGCAGAGTAGAGGGGCAGAATCATCTCCCTTCACCTGCTGGTCACAATTCTCTTCATACAGCGGTTGACATTCTGGTCTACAAGCACACATTGCCAGCTCACTCTGAGTCTTTCATCATCTGACACTCCCAGATCCTTCTCCTCAGGACTGCTCTCAAGCTATTCTCTGCTCAACCTGTATCTGTGGTTGGGATTGCCCCAACACAGGTACAGGACCTTGCACTTGGCCTTCATGAGATTGACATGGGCCCACTTCTCAACCCTGTCTAGGTCCCTCTGGATGGCATCCCTTCCCTCTAGCATGTCAACTGCACTGCAACACTCAGCTTGGTGTCATCTGCAAACTTGTTGAGGGTGCACTCAATCTTACTGTCCATGTTACCTATAAGTATGTTAAAAAACACCAGTCCAAGCACTGATCCCCGAGGAATACCACTCATCACCTATTTCCACTTGCACTTTGAATCAATGACCGTAACCCTCTGAGTGTGGCCATCCAGCCAATTCCTGATAAGGAAGTGATCTATCCATAAAATCTATTTTTCTCAAATTCGGTGACCAGGATTTCATGCAGGATAGTGTCAATCATTTTGCACAAGTCCAGGTAGATGACATCAGTTGCTCTTCTATTATCCACAGACATCATGACTCCATTGTAAAAGGCCACCAAGTTTGTCAGGTATGACTTGCCCTTGGTGAAACCGTGTTGGTTACCACCAATCACCTCACCTTTTTTTTTTTTTCCCCCCCTTGTGTCTTAGTAGGGCCTTCAGGAGGATCTGCTCCATGATCTTGCCAGGCATACAGGTGAGACACATTTCCTCTATAGAAAGATCTAAAAGGCAACTTCTGTACTTGCAAAATCATTAGTAGTAGGTTAACTTTGGCTGGATACCAGACACTCATGTGGCCACACTCTCATTTCCTCTAATTTCAGCCTGCACTCAGACAGGAGCATCTCATCGCAGCCCCCTTCCAGCTCACAGCTCGCTGCCCCAGTGCAGGTTCACCAGGCACTGCCACTTGGACACCTGTGTACTATGCTTCTCATTTAATCATAAAGTAACTAAAACATGAAGAGCCCTTGAGCACATTGTAGGTTTTACCCACAAACCAACATCATTTTCGTTCTTCTTTAATTTAATTTCAGTAGGATTATATCACACACACTTGGACAATAGATACCATAGCAACTGAGCAGATCAATATGATGGGAGGATTGGCATGATAGAAAGCTACTACAAGGGAAGGGAAAAAGATTGCTTACCTGTACTCGAGGATCCCAGGTTCACAGGACAAAGCTCCACCATGGAGGTGTTTCCAGAAATAGATCCTTCCCCAGTGGCAGTCAGCCCTGAAATGGGGTCTAAGAGAGGTGGAACCAGGCTCCACCACTTCCAGTCACGCAAAAGAATTGCCTTCATCTGTGCTTCCAGGGCTGACTGGGTCCTTTCTCCAGGTGATCCATCAGCAGTTCAGGCCACAACTCATCAGTTCCCATACAGATACCTCTGGGAAGATTTTCTGTATTCTGAATATTCTGTGGGAGGGATGCAGTATTTTCTTATTTTCCTGTTATATATATATATATTTTTCCCCCATATCTTAACTCCAAATAACAAGAAGATGGAGGAAAAAAAAAAAGAAAAAAAGAAAAAGAAAACCCTGAATTATAGAGTTGAAAGTCAGATTGTTATGAAAAATCCCCACAAGACCATGGCTTCTGATTTTTTTTTTTTTTGATCATACTATTTTTATTTACACAGGAAGTACAATTCCTTCCCTTATCCTCCAGTTGCTGTAGCGGCTGCTTTTCTCTGCCCATCCCAGCTCCAGCTCCATGGGCTTAGATCTCCCCAGTAATCAACTGCAACTAATTAGGTAAAAAGTGAGGAAAATGGGAGGATAGCAATTGGAAAAAGGTGGAATGTGAAAAAAAAAATAGGGATTTTGAGATATGAGATAATGTTCAAGTGGATGTGTACCGGGTGGCTTTCTAATGTAGTGGATGTAGTGGAATTTCAAGGTCACAGCCTGAACCAATGGGTGGACTATGTGAGTGTGTGGATGTCTGGAGCCAGGGGGAGGGGGAGGTTGTCTGGAGCCACCCCTTCTGTCTCCGCAATACTTCCTGTGCAATCTGAGTCTGTATGGGTCCCCCTGCTCCTCCACCCTTTTCTCCAGCAGTGCAATGGTATGAACGGGGGAGGGTCACATTCCTCAGCTCATCCCTTTCTCCAAACTGTTACTGGGAGGGGTGAGTTAATTTCTTTTTGATATCTTTTCCTATAGTGCCTATTTCTCAAATAAAGGCTCTGTCATTGCCTTCGTTTGTTCTACAGCATGGCATAAAGCACAATCTTGCTAGTTATATGTATGGTCCAAGACTAAAACATCTCAAGAAATTTCCTATGTAAAAATAAACTGGCAGTGTATGTCAGAATATATTGTCAAGTTAAACTCAATCTGACAAAGGCACCCTTTAGTAGTGATACTCTTTCTTTTACAAACAGAATGTATACTTGTAAAATGAACATTATCCAAATGAAGTGATTAAATATAAGACTAACTGGATACTGTTTATTAGATATGACTGATATGTTGTAGAGACAGTAGTTAGTGCATTAAACATCATGATCTTCAAAAGCGTATGTAGCTTTGGCTACAAACCTGAGTGTAAAATAGCAATATCCGAGCAGACTGCAATTTCTAATAGTTTCTCCCCCTAGTCCTTCAACTCCCAGTATAGAGGCTCAATCAATAATTAAAATAAGTATTCTGTATTTGACTTAATATAAAAAGATCTAAAATAATCTGCTTTTTCACTTGGCATTGCTTTAGGATCCAAATTTAAGTGCAAATGGAAGCATAAACATGCTTTTTTTTTTGAGCTGGTAAGGCTCTTAACATGCAAATCTGTAGAATAAATTTAGCTCACAAATGACATTGCACAAAGATTGCTATTACATCTCCCCCTGTAACCAGTCAGAATGTGGAAAGAATTAGTCGTTTCCAAAATAACCATAATTAAGGAGAAGACTGGCACAAGTTATTACAGTTTGATCACAGAAGCTTGCACCTGAAACTGGTGTATACCATTGCTAACTACCATGGTGTCTCGCTCCAATTTATAGGAGTGAGAGGAGTTTCTTTGATATATGTATACCCAACATGAGATTAAGAAACAATGGTTCAAATGTTGGTCTGACTAGTTTATTACAAATCCTAGTCATTCAGGGAGATGGGGAAAGGGAAGAAGGGTGATAGAAAAGATAGGAAATAGAAGAAAGGAGTCTTTGTAGGAAGCAAGATGGAGATAGTCACTACCATGGGTCCATCGTTGTTCGTAGTTCAGTCATTGATCTTCAAAAGTGGTGGGTCGTTGGGCATTGTTGTTCTGTTGATAACAATGGCGACTTTTCAGTGGTAGTACAAGCTTATAAATAAGACCAAAGTGACATCTCTTTGGAGTGACAGCTCGAATCCAAAGTGGTAGAGTCAGCTCTCTTTGGAGTGGCAGTTTCTGGCTCTGGGATCTCAGCAGAAACTCTTTCATTCCCATCTTCCGGGTATTGCTAGCAGATAAGATGAAGCAGGGATGACCACCTGCATCTTGTTTTACAGAGGACACAATGGTATCATTCCCCAGTTTTCCCATACCAAGCTGGAGCTTTTTAGTCACAGGCCAGATCTTCTACCAGTAAACACTCCTGAGCACTCTCTTCTGAAGGCAAACATCTCTGAAGGAAGGTGCTTTCAAATGTGCACAAAGTGATGTTGATTGTCACACGGTAGCACCCATCACTCGCCTCCTCAATAAATCAGTTAGTCTTATCACAAGAAATACCTCAGAAAGTAAGCTTTGAGCCAGAAAACAAAAAAAGGGTTTTCACACATGATCATAATCTTTATTACTTTGAAAGCAGAAATGACTGAAGATGGGTGACAGCTAAATTTAATGGGGAACGGAATTTTCAACTAGGAAGTGCAGGGATGAATCTAGAGAAGACTTGTAGGAGTTTAGAAACTTGATTTGCTAAATTCTTTCACTTCTGATGATTTTTTTTTAGCATTTGCTTGCAGTGGATTTTCATTTTGCACATCACTGCTACTGATATGAGTATCTGAGTTAGCTACAAGGGTAGTGGTAAATGTAAGCCCACACTTCTGTCATCTGGATATGTGTAATTTGCAGATACTTCTGGAGGATTTCTGCATGCAGTGACATTAGGGAGTCAGAGATTTTTATCATTTATGCATGTTCTTTCCTGCATGATAGGAAATATCTGGTGATGAGGTGATAAGGTAGTAAGTAGTAGATTCCTGTTTCGAAAGTGTGAGCTTATACTCCATTAATAATTCTGTTAGCTCTTTAGTTCTTTAGAAGCAAAAAAGCAGGGAGTTTAAAGGTTTTCTTGTAGCTCAACTTTCTAAATACTTAAATTTCATAGATTTTTTTTTGTTTTATTTATTTATTTATTTATTGCTTTGGAAAGAAATGCCATTTAAACCCTCAAAGTAATGTGAGAATGATTAATATTAGGCTTACAATTTCAATATTTTTTAGATACAAATATTTCTTAAGCTTTGATTTGTGGATATCTTCTTTTGTAAAGGAGAACATCAGTAGGTAGTATTTTCATTGAATATTAAGTAAAATGAAATATTTTTAAATAACACTGATATTAAATAATTGAAATAATTTGTGATTTGGGACTAGATTCTTGCATTAACTCTATGCAGAATAGCTCTTATCTTTAGTTACAATAATACAGCATAAACTATTGCTGTTAAAAGGCCAATAGATTTTGTCTAAAATCTCAGTGTCTTTAGAGGTAATAAAGTCCGCTGTAGAAGAGAAGGCTTAGATTCTTCTTACTCACAAGAAACTTCCATTCTTGCTCTACTTTTTGCTGTTTCTGGGTTTTATTTCAGGTTTGGTTGTATTCTTTAGATTTAAAGAGTATTTGTGAAGGTTAGAGGATGATCTGCTAGAGAGGAGCTCTACAGAAAAGGACCTGGGTTTTTTGGTGGAGAACAGGTTTCTTGTGAGCCAGCAGTGTGTCCAAATCATAGTATCATATCAGACACTAAGAAGACAACTATTCTGTCTCAGCTGAAACTGAGAAAGACACTATGGTTGTTAGCAATATATACATTGAATGGGTATATGTAGAGAAAGTTATATTCATACACTCATACCTGCAATAAGGTTTTGAGTACACAATAATTGCAATAATACAAAGCTTTTAGCCTATTCTACACACTATTCCTACACATAATCTAATCAGAGACAATAATGCAATTACATGTTCTGAAAAAAAAGAGAACAATAACAAGAATAGTAGAACAATCTTCTTATAAACCTCAAATTAGAAATGAGTGCATTTAGTGATATTCTACAATTCTGTGCTTCTGTGTTTGAACTACTTGGTGTAATTTAATGTTAGATGTTTTGCAGGTGAGAAAACCAAGATGTGGGCCTACCTTGACTTTATCAAATAACTAAGGTTTTTGTTTTATTGTTTGCTGCTTTAACAGAAAACCACAATGTCTCTCTCTCATTTGTATCATTTGTAACTCTCCATTAATATTATTTTTTATTTCTTATACACCAATAAGGCTGCCCTGTCTCAAAAATATGTGTTTGTTTTTTAAAACCTGTTAGCAATATTTGAAACTCAAAACATTCCACAGTGCAGTACTCATCTCATTGTATTGTCAGGTTCTTAGTGCGGAACAAATCATGAGATGAGTTAGCAACATGAAAGATTAATGTTACTTTTATATAGTATATTGAGAGTCTTTGATTGTATAAATCGGTTTTCCTAGGCTCAGTTAGTTCTGTCTGTATAGATATTTGCACAGATTGCTAGAATTTTAGGACAGAAAATTCACGTAAAACCAGTCCTTTAGCTTTTTGTAGAAAAAAAAAACCCAACAACACAGAAATGATGGCTGTATGATAGCAAGGAGAGGAGGATCTTTCCTTTGAACAGGTAGAAGATCTAGTGAACAGGATGTTCCCCACATCTTCAAAGTTACATAAACTGTTATAGCTAGTGTAAGGGAAATAATATAAACACTTCTCTCAAGCTGTTCTCATCAGTTCCCAAGTAAAAGCATTTTGTATTATTTCTGCTTCTGAAAACTTGGGAGTGGAGGTGAATTCCAATAGAAACAGCTCCAGCAAATTTTGGCTAACAGCCTGAGATTTTATATGAACAATTAAACCCACATGAACTCCTAGGAAATACTGCAATACCTATCTTTTAAGGAATATCATTCTCCCATGACTAGCAAGCCATCTTCCTTAAGCATCATAAGGCTTGGTGACTGTGCAGATTTTTCCATCTGTTTTCTACGTATTTTCTTGGTTCTGCTGTTACTGAAAAATCTAGAATCTCCAAAATGTCTGAACTGGAGAAAAAAATCCGAGAAGAAATCTTTTCATCTTAGTTTCTTTTTCTTCACTGCAGTCCCTTCCTATTCTGTGGTGCTGTGAAGCTTCTCTTGTGTTTGTACACTTGATTCTCATTTAAAACTGCCCTAAATGTTAGGTATTTATTAACATTGGTAATTTTTTGCTACTAAATTATCTTAGAAGAAAAGGAATGAAAACTTGAAGGTAATTCAAATCTTTTTTTGCAGCCTTTTAAGAATCCTGTATGTCTCAATCCAATTATCGGGGGAGATGTTTCAACATATACATATACCTGGAGGAAGATTCAGGCAGCAAACAAGGCTGAATGCTGTCCAGTGTTTTATTACAAATTCTAAGCAACTAAGGAATAGAGGGAAGATGAGGAAATGAATGATAGTAAAGAGAGAAATCCTAGCAAGTGGTTTACAAAGCAGGATAGTCACCATCAGGGATCCAGCAACATCCTGTTGGTCAGTAGGGAGGCAGCAAGTTGGTCCAGCAATGTCTCATTGACCTGCACATATGCAGTTTGGCAGAGAGGGTACCCATTCTTGCTCAGAACTCTGCGTTTTTATCTTCTCAGTAGTGTTATTTTGGTTGCCAGGGGCAGAATTTGGTTGTCAGGGGCACATATGTTTTGTTTGTCACAGGTGATGGTAGTTGCCGGGGGAATGGTAGTTGCCAAAGATAGTTCTGTTTTGTCCATTAATGGCAACAACATGTCCATAGTACATCCCTCTCCCATTGAGTAATTAGCAGTTGATCACACAATTGTCACATGGTGGGCTGCTAGGTATGCACACTGGCTGCATGGTAGTCCTCTCCTTTGAGACAACCCCCATAAGACAGTTTAAATGCCCAAAAGCAGCAATAGCCAAAAAGGTTTTATCCTGGTCTCCCAGCCATGTATAATTCTTTTACCACTGTCCTCATGGTAACCATTAACCCCAAAGGCTTGTTGAGCAGGTTACATCTCGGACGGATGCTACTGAACAAACTTTGAACCAAAAATTGTTTCAGCTTCTTACACTGTATCTTGTTTTGGAAGCAGCACTAGCACTCTTTTGTAATTGATTTCATTTCTGCTGCTAGCTTTTGGGCAGTACTTGGACTTACTGTGATAAACCAGACCAGTAGCCAAGACTTTTCTGAGCAAACCTGGTGTAGAATACTCACAGTTTCATGACCATTGTACTACATGTTGGAAAAAGAAGAAAGCCAAACTAATGATTTAAGAAAGTAGAAGAACAATTGAAAACTCTTGCCTGGCACTAGGTTTTACACAGAGAGTTTCCCTACAGCAGTTTTACTCAGTGAGAAACTTAAACTCTGGAAAGAGTCTTTTTTTAGTAGTAGAATAGAAGGTGAATGGTTTTTTCAGGTTTTATCTTCTGGATGGAGGAAATATTTTATAGGTTTTATTTTTCTTGGATTTTTTTTATATAGCTAAGCAACTGGTTTAGATATTAGAACTACACTAACTTTGGCAAATGTTCACCACTCCTATTCCTCGTGTGGCCTGTCTTTTAAAAAGAATGAATTTATGAGTGAATGAATGAATGAATTTATATGGACAAATGAATAAATTTATATGGACAAATTAGCATACAAGTATCTGTTAAAGACAGTAATGATAGTTTAGAAACCAGTTTATGCCTATGAATTGTTAACTGCCTGTGTCAGAGTGTCTTAGCTGGCCTCTGTGAACCAAAGGCAGAATGGGGAGGGATATGATACTGTAGCTGATATTTAGCACAATGAATTTCCAGGCTACAGAAAACTGAAGTATTTTATGGTGGCTTCTCCACTGAATTTCATGGAAGTAGCTGAAAATGTCATTATCATAGCCAAAAGGGTTTAATGAAGGGAAAGCCTTGTTTTACTAACATAGTTTCCTTTTCTGACAAGGTTACCCAGCTAGCTGACCAAGGGAAACCAGTACATGTAGTCTTCTTGGATTTCAGCAGGGCTTTCAGTACTGTCACTCACAGTATCCTTCTGGACAAAATGCCCAGCATACAGCTAGAAAAGAATGTAGTATTATGGGTGAGCAACTGTCTGACTGGTTATATTCAAAAGGTTATATTTAATGGATTTACATCAAGCCAGCAATTAGTCACTAGTGGGGTTCTGCAAGGCTCTGTTTTAGGGCACGTTCTCTTCAGTGTTTTCATTAATTTCTTGGATTTGAATGCATATTAAGTTTGAAGATGACACTAAATTTAAAGCATTTGACACTGTCTCCCACAACGTCCCTGTTACAAAACTTAAAAGGTATGAGATAGATGAGTGGACAGAGAGGTGAATTGAGAACTGGCTGATTGGCATAGCTCAGAGGGTTGTCATCAGTGGCAGAGCATCTGTTTGGAGGCCTGTAACTAGCAGGGTTTCCCAGGGATCAATGTTGGGTCCACTCATAATCAGCATCTTCATCAGTGACCTGGGAAGGGATAGAGTCCACCCCCAGCAAGTTTGCTGATAATGCATAGTGCCTGGAGGAGTGACTGACAAACCAGAAGGGTGTACTACCATTCAACGTGAAAAATAACTTCTTTACATTCAGGTTGATGGAGCACTGGAACAGGTTGCCCAGAGGTTGCAGAGTCTCCTTCTATGGAGATATTCAATACCTGCCTACCTGTGCAACCTATTGTAGAGTACCTGCTCTAGCAGAGGATTGGACTCAATTGGATTCTTGAGGTCCTTTCCAACCCCTACAATTCTGTGAATTCTGAATCAGCAGTTGTGCCCTGGCAGCCAAAAGATCTAGTCCAGTCATGTCCCAGGGAGTATCATGCCCCCGGGAGTATCATGCCCAACAATGCTAGCTAGTCCAGGGCAGGAATTGTCCCTCTCTACAATGATGCAACCTCACCTTGTGTACTGTATGCAGTTTTTGGTGCCACAATATAAGACTACATAAAACTGTTAGAAGTGCATCCAAAGAAGGGCTATGAAGATGGTGAAGGGTATAGAGACAAGACATATGAGGAGCAGTTGAGGTCCTTTGATCTGTTCAGCCTACAGATGAGGAGACTGAGGGGAGCCCTCATGGTGGCCTACAGCCTCCTAACAAGGGGAGGTAGAAGGGCGGGTGCTGACCTCTGGTGATAGGGACAGGATGTGAAGGAACAGCAAGGAGCCTCTCCTGATGGGGGAGGTTCAGGTTGGGTACTGGGAGAAGGTTCTCTGCCAAGAGGGTGGTCATGCCCTGGAACAGGCTCCCTGGGGCAGTAATCATGTCATCAAGCCTGCTGAAGTTCAAAGACTGTCTGGACAATGCTCTCAGACACAGAGTTTGAATTTTGGATGGTTCTGTGTGGAGCCAGGATTTAGATTCATTGTTCCTTGTAAGTCTCCTTCAGCTTGGATTATTTTATTATTCTATGACTGTATAAATGTGTGTTTAACCTCATCTATTTCAACAACATATTTCTTGGTCCAGGTCGATATTAATTTCCACAGTCCTTCTGAAAGGACAGTTTAAAGACAGTTAATAATCATGAATGATATTTAATTACAAATATATTTTATTGTTATATTCACTCTGTAAATTTTTTGTGAGATTTTTCATATTTTCCTAGCAGAGTTTTCCTAGTATTGAGTGATTATATTTGCACTCTTAGAATATAAAACAAACCAGAAATTTAATTACAAATTCTATTCCCATCTATGTGATTTCTTATTTTATTACTTTCTATTAATAATTTCTGAGTATGTTATTTATTCTTATTGAATGTCTAATTGAGATTATAGATTAGCCTTCTTAATGTTTGCTGAGTTAACCATCACCAAAACTTGCATTCAAAATTATTCATGAATCTTAAGAGCAAATAAATATTTTAGTTCAGTTTCATCTTATGCATAAGATAAGGGATAAAATTTTCATCTGATAACTACAGGTGAAAATAGAGGCAATTCTTCACAGAAAAATCCTTTGTTTAAAGGAATCAGTTGCATTTCCTTCAACAAGTTTCAGCTGTTTCCTTGTTTTGTACCTCTTACTACTGGCTTAAATCATTCTCTGCCATCACCAACATTTTTTCCATGTGGAAAGGCATTTAAAGTTTTATCAAAGCTATCTTGCTAACAGTGTGCTTTTACCTCAGTAGTTTACTTTTTTAGTGTACCAATATGCTTAAAAATAATTCATTTCATAAATTAAAAATAAATAAGTAAATAAATGAAAAATCTTTGGACAACAGTTTCCAAGTAGAAGGTGATTTCACAAGGAGTTCTTGTGCTTTCTTGCTTAAACTTGTGAAGTTGCTTGACTTGTGAAGTGAATATATACTTTTTACAGATACCATGATTTTTCTTTGTACTAAAGCAATTGATTTCGCTAGGAGTAAATTAAAAAAAAAAAAAATAGCAGTATTGCTATGCTCATCATGGTTCTACTAAGGTTTTACATAGTTCTTGTAACAGCAGAGGGACCAGCACAATGGGAAAACGTTACAAAAGAAAGAAGTAGTCACCCATCTCCAATGATGTAGGCTTACAGTAGAAACTTCACAGAGGAGGGATGTCCAACAAGAGATCCTTCCACAGTGGCAGTCAGCCAGCCCTTAAATGAGTTCTAAGAGAGGTGGAGCCAAGATCTATCCCTTCCTGTCACACAGGCAAGTTGCCTTTACCTGTGTTCCCAGGGCTGACAAAGTCTTGTCTTCAGGTACTGAATCAGTGGTTCAGGCTATGATTCAACAGTTCCCATACAGTTCTTTACATCATTTTTATTTTGTGTGATTCTTTGATATATTGTACTTCAATAGCAGTAGATGAAGTACACTGTCAGGGAAAGTACTGTGTCTTGATGCATAGCTAGCCTGCATGGTTGTTCGTATACTCATTTCCAATGCCTCTCTCATTTATTGTTTGCTGTAGCACTTTCTCCAAAGTACTTTCTCCATACATCACTTATGTAGCTTCGATATTTAGTAATGTATGTGTTAACATTTTTTATGTTCTTAAGAGCTCTTCAGATGAAAATTGCTGTAGATGTTCTGTTACAGCTCTTCATTTTTTTTTTTTTTTGTTTCAATTCCCTTCATGAATGTAAGGAATGAATAAAATTTTATTTTTGTTTTGTTTTTGGCACAGTTGCTTTGATTGTAATCTCTTCTTAATGTTTCAAGTCTGAAACTGATTATATAGAATTAGGAAATAATACATTGCTGAGAACATGAAGTACATGAATGGGACCAAAAAATTACTTTGTGAATAATGACATTTCGTATAGGCATTCGTTGGCTGACATGCAGGGGGAAAAAAAAAAAAAAAAAAAAAAGGAAAACAAACATAAATGTGGAAAAGGATGCAAGACTGGGGTGTGAGGATTTCTGCTTGCTTTAAAACAATCAAATCTAAAATGAAATGTGGAAATTATTTGAAATAAAATTTGTTAGGAATATCACTTATCAGAAATAAGAGATCTGTGCATGCACAAACCACAGGTTCATGAAAAAGCTTATCTAAGTTATGAAACTAAACAATTAATAAAAAAATTTTTTTCAATCTATATCAATCTTCAATTATAATTCTGTTATGCTTTCATACCAAAACACAAAGCTTTTGAAATAATTGCTATATAATGGAATAGTAGTTCACTGAAAGTGAAGAGAACCTGAAGTCCTAATTCAGTTTGGCCTTTTATCCTACCCTTTCCGTTCTCCACCTCAAATACTAATACAAGATGTCATCCAAAATTCTGAGCATGTAAAATAAGGTTCTTTTTTTTTCAATGATTTATCTGAGCCTTTTTTTGTTGTTTCTTTAGCCAAGCATATAGTCTAAGAAAGAACTCTTTGTTTTGTATTCTGTGTATTGCCTGATATTCAAAACATCAAGTAAATTGGAGAACAGAATGTGGTAAACAATCTCTCTGCCATCCACACCAGATATGAAAAGCAATTTGCAGACACTTTTTCTTGTCTGGAGATGAAAAAAAATAAAAATAAAAAAATAAAAAAATCACCAGACTTCATACCAACATTATTACACAGAATCAAGAAGAAAGTTATCTGTACACTGTTTATCATGTTTTCTCAAATACTTTGCATTTATTTATATCAGGAATTTGGGAAATGCCTGAGACAGTGCAGCTCTCCATTGGTCAAGCTGAATTAGAATATACTGTATTACACTGGTACTCAAAGATCTTAGAAATTATTTAATGTTTTCATCATCGAAATCTAAAAGCAAAATATATATATATATTTTGCTATCTGTAACTCTATAGTGTGATGGAAAACACAGCAGTAAGAGTAGGGTGGCAGAGTCCTAAGCTGCAGCAAGTGAGGATAAGATCAAGTGTAGCAACCATGGATGCAGAAACAAAGGAAAAAAAATGCATACTCACAGAAAGCCGCAAGTAGACAGAGATCTCCAGTAAGATATCCTTGCTTCTCCTGCCAACCCTTAAATGAGTTCTGGGAGGAGTTCCTCAACCTGTTGACTACATTTCTTTTGATGAAGCCCAGGATATAGCTAACTTCCTGGGCTGTGAAAGTGCATTGCTGGCTCATGTTTAGCTTACCATCTACTAATACCCCCAAGAATTTTTGGCAGGACTGTGCTCTATCTTTTCATTTTCTGGCTTGTAATGATAGTGGGGGTTGCAGTAATTGAGGTGCAACACCTTGCAAATGGATGTGTTGAACCTCATGAGGTGTCACGGAGTTATCTAGATAGATCTGTGCCCGTGACAGGGGGTCAGTAGGCTCACAGGTCCCCGCCCCCCCCCCCCCCCCCCCCGGCTTCCCGAGAAAAAAATGGAGCAGCAGCAACGATCTAAGAAGGAGAAGTTATTTTACTTAAGTACGATGTTGGAATACAAGATGACATGATATAATACAATCTAATTGGAAGTAAGGATAATAAATCAAATGAAATGAGAGAGAGCGAAAGAGCGAAAGAGCGATAGAGAGAGAGAGAGAAAGAGAGAGTGAGAGAGTTTCCGAAACTGAAAGCCCTACTTGATGAAGGCGCACGACTTGGAAGAACACCCACTCCTCTCTCTGGCAGCAAGCGAAAGTAAAAAAGACAGCGCACAGCCAGATGTCGTATCTTCTGTGATGTATCTTCCTTCTCGTGAGGTCCTCTGGGATACGTAGTTCTTCTCTTTTATCCATGATGTTATGATGTGGAATACCAATAGCAAAGTTACAAAACCATGACGTGACCTGGGCCCCCTGCTTGAGCCTGTCTGAGACACTCTGGGTGTTTTTCTGTCACTTGGGCATGTCAGCTGGACCAGACACCTTATTGCTGTGTCCTGCATTTTGGTCACAACAACCCCAGGCAACCCGATGGGCTTGGGGAGGAGTCACTGGAAAGCTGCCTGACTGAGAGTGGCCTTGATGTACTGCCAGCAGTACACCAAGGTGGTCAAGAAAGCCAGCGACACTCTGGCTTGTATCAGGAATGGTGTGGTGGGCAGGACTAGGGAAGTAATCCGGTCCCTGTACTCAGCACTAGTGAGGCTCCACCTCAAGTACTCTGTTCAGTTCTGGGCACCTCAATACAGAAAGGACACTGAGGTGCTAGGGCAGGTCCAAAAAAGGGCAACAAGGCTGGTGAATATGTATGGCTTGGAGAATACGTCCTATGAGGACTGAAAAAAGGAACTGAGGCTGTTCAGCCTGGGGAAGAGGAGGTGGAGAAGAGACCTTATTTCTCTCTTCAAATACCTGAAAGGTGATTGCAGCGAGAGTGGTGTTGGTCTCTTCTCACTTGCGACAGGTGACAGGATAAAGAGAAATGGCCTCAAGTTGTGCCAGGAGAGGTTTAGGTTGGATATCAGGAAAAACGTCTTTACAGAAAGAGTTATTAAACACTGGAATAGGCTCCCCAGGGAGGTCACCATCCCTGTCACCATCCCTGAATGTGTTTAAAACTCATCTGGGTGTGGTGCTCAGGGCCATAATTTAGTGGAGGGTTATTGAGTTAGGGTAGTATGGTTAGATTGTGGTTGGACAAAATGATCTTGAATGTATTTTCCAACCTGAGCAGTTCTATGATTCTATGAGCAAACTTGCTGAGGGTACATTTGATTCCACTGTCGATATCATAGATGAAGATATTAGAGCACTCATTCCCAAAGGACACCACTTGTAGCTGATTTCCATGAGGACATCAAGCTATTGACCATTACTCTCTGGGTACAATCATGCAACCAGTTCCTTTTTCATTGAATAGTCTACAATCAAATCCATATCTTTCCAATTTGGAGGTAAGGATGTTATGGAGAATCATGTCAAATGCTTCACTGAAGTCCAGATAGATGAAATCAGTGGCTCTTTCCTTGTCCATTGACACAGTAACGCTGTCATAGAAGGCTATTAGGTTAGTCATGCAGGACCAACACATTTACTATTATTGAAATTTATTAGAGTGGGTCATTAGAAGCATCAGTGAAGTGCCCAGGGATGAACCTGGGCAAGTTGCTGGTTCATTTAAAGAGGACGTATTAGCTCTTTGTGTCCTTCATTTGGAATCCAGGAAAGACATTTTCTGACTAAAATAGTAAGTGTATACAAATAATAAATAGTAAGAAGATAGTACAAGAAGATCTTAGGCTGGAAAAAAAAGACGTAATTAGACATTTGATGAAGTAAACTTTACAAATTACAGAGATTATGAAGTGGCAGTAGAGAACTTAAATATTCCCATTCCAAAGATTGTTCAAAACTTTGTGAGCTTGATGTACATCTGCTTCTTTTCTTTGAAAATATTTTCATTTATATAAAACATTTGTTCTAAAAAAATGAAAGGATGTTTGTTCACCAGATATTGTTGGTGTATTTTAGTAAATAATACAATTTCATTTAATTATGTCAAGAAAATTTTGGGTGATGAGTGAAGAAACTATAAGGGACACTATATTCAAGAGAGGGAGAATCCTATGTCTGTATCCTAAGCAACACAATTTGAAGCAAGGAATAATTTATGGGATGAATTTGAAATAAAGTAAATAGTCAGAGCTAAGAGAAAGCCAGGAATACTAAATGTATGTGTGACAGAAGAATTTGAATTTTCTCCCTGGAAGCACTCAAATCTTCCATTTTAATTAACCCAAATAATTTTTGGTATTCCACCTTAATCCCAGCTAGATCATGCTTATTGCTAAAACAGTAGCAGAGATTATATTTAATAGAATGAAAACTGATGAAGAATAATTATTCCTTCATTGGAATAAAGAGGGAGTGCTGTTAGCTTTTAGCATAAGGTATCTTTTGTTAAGTTGCTATATTTGGTATCTCTGCTACTGGAGATACAATATATACATAAAACTTAAAAACAAATTTGTAATATGTATTGACTGAATTGTGTGCATTAAGCATCCAGTGTGTGTATTTTCTTTGGATAATATTTCCAAGTAATAAAAAATACAGTTTTCCTGAATTTTGTTAGTGCTCTTCTATGGTTTCTTTGTACATACGTTAAGTCACTGGTCTGTATTTTGAAGCTAAATTCTGACATGATAGCTTCCCAGGAGTAAAGGAATTCAGAGAGACTAGTTCAGAAAGATGGAATTAAATGAAAGGTTTTCAGAACTATCTAACTAATTTCCTGCTTATATGTAATTTAAGCCTTTTTACTAATTGCTTATATCTTGTAGAAACTGCTGAGAATGCAAAGAAGGTCTTTCCTCTTTATCACTAAAAAAAGTGGTGTGATGATACATATTCATTTGTCAGTGAAACTGCTAGCATTGGATGTCATCAGCATCTTAATCTCAGATGCTGAAGTTCAGAAAGCTACTTGCAAATTTTACTGTTAAGTTAAATATATTGTTGCAAGCAGAAGTATGGAGTGAAAGAACTCTCTATCATATGACCAAACTCAGAAATTTTGAGTGGGGGTAAGATGAGGCGTCAAGTGAGACTGAAATATACACAGATCAAAAAAAGATTCTTGCATAAGCACAGTTTTAAATAAAGACAGTATCAGTGTATTTGTTTGTATGCATGTAGCACTGTAGTGCAGACATGCAATGAAAGCAGAACCTCTCAGCTGTGATTGTTCAGTGGATCTTTGGAGCTCACTTTCAAATAAATCTAACGTTTCAAAACTGAGAAATACTGATAGAAATAATCTGTTTGTATCACTGCTAAGTGGGGGGAAAAAGAGATAGAGACAAGTAATAGAAGATAATGCAGTAGTGCTGATATGTAAATGTGTGTCATGGTTTTGTAACTTCACTATTGGTATTCCACATCATAACATCATGGACAAAAGAGAAGAACTACGTATCCCAGAGGACCTCACAGTCAGAGAAGGAAGACACATCACGGAAGATACGTCATCTGGTTGCACGCGGTTCTTCTTCACTTTCGCTTGCTGCCGGGAGAGGAGTGGGTGTGCTTTCCAAGCCGGGAGCCTTCATCAAGTAAGGCTTTCGGTTTCGGAAACTCTCTCACTCTCTCTCTCTCTCCCTCTCTATCGCTCTTTCGCTCTCTCCCTCATTTCATTTGGTTTATTATCCTTACTCCCAATTAGATTGTATCGTATCGTGTCATCTTGCATCCCAACATCATAGTTAGTAAAATAAGTTCTCCTTCTTAGATTGTTGCCGCCGCTTCATTTTTCTCGGGAAGCCAGGGGGGAGGGGGTCCCGCAAGCCTACTGCCCCCCTGTCACGGGCACAGATCTATCTAGGTAACTCCGTGACAAATTTTTGGTGGAGAATGCGGGCAAGATTCATCTGAAGCTTTAACGTTAGTAAGAAAAAAAGGATTTCATTAGGCCAGATTGTGAGACTACAAAGCATTGCTGGTGTTGGTGTGACCTTCATAGATTAGATTATAGCCTGGGCAGTCCGCCAAACTCCAGACACTGTACTGAGTGGTTTCCGTTTGTTTTCTTTTTCTCCTTCTCTTCACCCCCCCCCCCTTACGTTAGCAGTTATCAACTATGAGGTTGCTCTTTATTGTCAGAACACTGTATAAGGGATTAAAAGCTATCATGTTCCTTGCCAGTTACCGGTCTATAATTAACCTCTTCATGTCTTGCTGTGGATTTGTGTTCATATACAACCAAGTAAGGGCCCTGATAGAGGCACCTGCCTGGTGGCTTTATGCAATGTGGTATAATTTGAATTTTGAGACCTTCGAACCAGTTTCTAGGCTTCCCTCTCAGTTTGTTGAACGTTTTTCGAATACCGAGTCAGTGCTCATATTTTTGTGCATATTATCGATATCTTTGAATGTATTCCTCTTCATTCGTGCTAAGTGGAAGGAGCCTCTTCCAAGACCAGAGAATGATGACTGGCAAGGAAGTATGGAAAGGTTTAGGAAGAATCTTAGAACCGTGGGGACCCGCCATGCCATGGGATTTCACTCCTGAACATCTGTGGGATCCCGAGAAACTGAGCCAGCATTTGAGTCAGGGGCAGGGCGGCTTAGATAGATCAAAGGAGGCACAGCTCATCTGGTGCTTGGCTTGTGCCTACTGCGCCCTGTATAGTACTGTTCTGGAGAGAGACAGTTTCCGAGCGGAGGTGCAAGCCGAAGGGGGAAATCTCCAAGTCAGACCTGATCAGTCACAACAGACACCAGTAACAGTGTCAGTAGCCCCTGTAGAAGGCAAGAAATGGAAGCGGGTGTCCTCGCGTCTAGAGCGAAAAAAGGAAGAAGAAGAAGAAGAAGAAGTGGAGGAGGAGGTGGTAGAGGAAGATCCAGGTGAGGGGACCTCCTCAGAACCAAGAAAAGCAAAAGCAAAAACTAAGAGGCATGAAGAGGACAGCGATGAAGAGGAGATCTCTATTACTGTTCGTCGACCTCTCAAGATGTCTGAGATCCTAAGCTCAAGAAAGGAATTTGAACGACGCCCGAATGAAACTGTTGTCACCTGGTTGCTTCGTTGTTGGGATAGTGGGGCCAGTAGCTTGTCTCTAGATGGTAATGAAGCCCGCCAACTAGGAGACATTGCCGGAGACAAATCCATCGACAGAGCAATTAGTAGATGTTTGGATGAAGCTGCAACCCTCTGGGACCGAATATTAATAGCTGTGAAGGAAAGGTATCCCTACAAAGAACTTCTGCAGCCTGCAAAGAAAACGTGGAATACAATTGAGAAAGGTATCCAGTATTTGAGGGAAATAGCCCTGGTGGAAATGTTATATGAGTCTAATTTTGCTCCTAATGATCCACGCCAAAACCATGATCCAGAGAGAGTGAGGACAACACCTGAAATATGGCAAAAACTTACAAGAGCAGCACCAGACAGATACACCCCCACACTATTAGCCACATTCCACAGATATGAGGACCAACAGAGAAGACCCCTAGTCTTCAAATTGATTCTTACACTCCAAAACTATGAGCAACATCTACCCCCAACCCACGTTTCCATTTCAGCCGTCACAGAGTTAGCAAACAGACTGGGTGAAGTAGAAGAGCAGATGTCCCTATTGATTAATCATGATGAACCTGTAGAACCTGTAATAGTATCGGAAACGTTTGACGACGATCAAGATAAGCAAAGGGGCCTAATGAAAGAGCTTATCAAACTAATGAAAATCCAATTAATTAAAGAAGATGGATCCCCCTCCTCACCTGTAACATCAAAAATTTCAGCTATTGAAGGCAAACGCTTTCCTGCTCGAGTGAGAAACAACAACAGGACTGCTTTGCGTGTTGCCTTGTGGCGTTATCTCCATGACCATGGAGAAGATATGAGGAAGTGGCACGATCAAGATACTCCCGTACTGCGAGCACGGGTGAGAGAATTACAGAACAGACCAACCACCAGTGTAGTTGCTCCAGTTACCACAGGTAATGAATAGAGGGGCTCTGCCCTCAGTCAGGGGAGGGAGAGGGATAACAGAGTGTATTGGACTGTGTGGATCCGATGGCCTGGCACATCAGAACCACAGAAATATAAGGCATTGGTGGATACCGGTGCACAGTGCACTCTAATGCCCTCAAATCATGAAGGGACAGAATCAGTCCATATTTCTGGAGTGACTGGGGGTTCTCAAGAACTGACTGTGTTGGAGGCCAAAATAAGCCTCACTGGTAAAGACTGGCAAAAGCACCCTATTGTGACTGGCCCAGGGGCTCCATGCATACTGGGTATTGATTACCTCAGAAGGGGGTATTTCAAGGATCCTAAGGGGTATCGATGGGCCTTTGGAATAGCTGCTGTAGATACAGACAACATTAAGCAGCTATCTGTTTTGCCTGGCCTGTCAGAAGATCCGTCTGCTGTGGGGTTGCTGCAAGTAAAAGAGCAGCAGGTACCAATTGCCACAAAAGCAGTGCATAGACAGCAGTATCGAACCAACAGGGATTCCTTGCTCCCCATTCATAAGTTGATTCGTCAACTAGAAAGTCAAGGAGTGATCAGCAGAACCCATTCACCTTTTAACAGCCCCATATGGCCAGTGCGTAAAGCCAGTGGAGAATGGAGGCTGACGGTAGACTACCGTGGCCTGAATGAAGTCACACCCCCACTGAGTGCTGCTGTGCCGGATATGCTAGAACTCCAATATGAATTGGAGTCAAAAGCAGCCAAGTGGTATGCCACCATTGACATCGCTAATGCCTTCTTTTCCATTCCTCTGGCCACAGAGTGCAGGCCACAGTTTGCCTTCACCTGGAGGGGCATTCAGTATACTTGGAACCGTTTGCCCCAGGGGTGAAAACACAGCCCAACCATTTGCCATGGGTTAATCCAAACTGTATTGGAACAGGGCAGTGCTCCTGAGCATCTGCAATACATTGATGATATTGTTGTGTGGGGCGATACAGCAGAAGATGTTTTTAAGAAAGGAGAGCAAATAATCCAAATTCTTCTGCAAGCTGGTTTTGCTATTAAGCGAAGCAAAGTGAAAGGACCTGCCCAGGAGATTCAATTCCTAGGTGTAACGTGGCAAGATGGACATCGTCACATCCCAGCAGATGTGATTGACAAAATCACTGCCATGTCTCCACCCATTAATAAGAAAGAGACACAATCTTTTCTGGGTGTAGTGGGCTTTTGGAGGATGCATGTTCCAAACTATAGCCTTATTGTAAGCCCCCTGTATCAGGTGACGCGGAAGAAGAATGATTTTACATGGGGTCCTGAACAGCAGCAGGCTTTTGAGCAGATCAAACAGGAGATAGCCCGTGCCGTGGCTCTGGGGCCAGTATGGACGGGACAGGATGTAAAGAACATCCTCTACACTGCTGCTGGAGAGAAAGGTCCCACCTGGAGCTTGTGGCAAAGAACCTCAGGGGAGACCCGAGGCCGACCCCTGGGATTCTGGAGTCGAGCATACAGGGGGTCTGAAGAGTGCTACACCCCAACTGAGAAGGAAATCTTAGCCACGTATGAGGGGGTTAGGGCTGCTTCCGAAGTAGTCGGTACTGAGACGCAGCTCCTCCTGGCACCTTGACTGCCAGTGCTGAACTGGATGTTTAAAGGAAAGATTCCCTCCACCCATCATGCTACTGATGCCACTTGGAGCAAGTGGATTGCACTGATTACACAACGAGCTCGAATGGGGAACTTCAGTCGTCCAGGAATCTTAGAGGTGATCATGGACTGGCCTGAAGGTAAAAAGTTTGAAACATCACCAGGAGAAGAGGTATCATGTGCCAAAGAGGCCCCACCGTACAATGAACTACCAGGAAATGAAAAGAAATATGCCCTGTTCACAGATGGATCGTGTCGTATTGTTGGGAAGTATCGCAGATGGAAAGCTGCTGTGTGGAGCCCCGTGCGACAAGTTGCAGAGGCCACTGAAGGAAAAGGAGAATCAAGTCAGTTTGCAGAGGTCAAGGCTGTCCAACTAGCCTTAGATGTCGCTGAACGGGAGGGGTGGCCAGTGCTTTATCTTTATACTGATTCATGGATGGTGGCGAATGCCTTATGGGGGTGGTTACAGCAGTGGGAGCAAAATAACTGGCAACGGAGAGGTAAACCTATTTGGTCTGCTGAACTGTGGAAAGACATTGCTGCCTGAATAAAGAATATGGTGGTAATGGTGAGTCACGTAGATGCTCATGTGCCCAAGAGTCGGGCTACGGAAGAACAGAAAATAACCATCAGGTAGATCAGGCTGCCAAAATTGAGGTGACTGAAAGAAACTTGGACTGGCAGAACAAGGGTGAATTATTTCTAGCTCGGTGGGCCCATGAGACCTCGGGCCATCAAGGGAGAGATGCAACATATAAGTGGGCTAGAGACCAAGGGGTGGACTTAACTATGGATGCTATTGCACAAGCTATTCATGACTGTGAAACATGCGCCATAATTAAACAAGCCAAGAGGATGAAACCTCTCTGGGAGGAAGGGTGATGGCAAAAGTATAAATATGGGGAGGCGTGGCAGATTGACTATATCACCTTGCCACGATCCTGCAATGGTAAGCGTTATGTGCTTGTCATGGTGGAAGCGACCACTGGGTGGCTTGAAACATATGCAGTATCCCACACCACTGCCAGAAACACCATATTAGGTCTTGAGAAACAAGTTCTGTGGCGACATGGCACCCCAGAAAGAATTGAATCAGATAATGGGACTCATTTCAAAAATTCTCTTATAAATACTTGGGCCAAAGAACATGGCATTGAATGGATTTATCATATTCCCTACCATGCACCAGCTTCTGGTAAGATTGAACGTTACAATGGGTTGTTAAAAACTATGCTGAAAGCAATGGGCGGTGGAACATTTAAAGCACTGGGAGAAGCATCTGGCAGAAGCCACCTGGTTGGTCAACACTAGGGGATCTATCAATCACGATGGTCCTACCCATTCCAGCTCCCTACATACCGTAGAGGGAGATAGGGTCCCTGTAGTACATGTAAAGAAGCATGTTGGGAAAAGCAGTTTGGGTCCTTCCAGCCTCTGGAAAGGGCAGACCTCTCCGTGGAACTGTTTTTGCGCAGGGACCTGGCTCCACTTGGTGGGTGATGCAGAAAGATGGGGATGTTCAATGTGTACCACAAGGGAATTTGATGTTGGGGGAGTGCAGTCAGTAGTTCTATGTATATGTATTAAGCATGATATAATGATGTAGAATAAGGGGTGGAATGTCATGGTTTTGTAACTTCACTATTGGTATTCCACATCATAACATCATGGACAAAAGAGAAGAACTACGTATCCCAGAGGACCTCACAGTCAGAGAAGGAAGACACATCACGGAAGATACTGTCATCTGGTTGCGCGCGGTTCTTCTTCACTTTCGCTTGCTGCCGGGAGAGGAGTGGGTGTGCTTTCCAAGCCGGGAGCCTTCATCAAGTAAGGCTTTCAGTTTCGGAAACTCTCTCACTCTCTCTCTCTCCCTCTCTATCGCTCTTTCACTCTCTCCCTCATTTCATTTGGTTTATTATCCTTACTCCCAATTAGATTGTATCGTATCATGTCATCTTGCATCCCAACATCATAGTTAGTAAAATAAGTTCTCCTTCTTAGATTGTTGCCGCCGCTTCATTTTTCTCGGGAAGCCAGGGGGGAGGGGGTCCCGCAAGCCTACTGCCCCCCTGTCACGGGCACAGATCTATCTAGGTAACTCCGTGACAATGTGCTTATTGCATATATTTTTGTAAAATCTCTGTTTCCATTTCAGTAGGAAAAAGATGATAGTTGTGTTTTTATTTTCACATCAACAATTTTTTATGCTGACAGACTGATATTTAGAGTACATGTGATGAAAGAGAAGTTGTTTTCTTTTGTATTAGCAATAGCAACTCTGACAAGCACTTTGGAGTGCTCTGATATGGCTGCATCTGATAAGACAAGCATTATCTGCCTATAGTTTTATCACTGAACCTGACCCAAATAGTTTTGAAAACATTGGCAAGATTTGTCTACAGAGAATGCAGGGAAATTCAGGATATAAGCAGGTGAAGAGCACAAAGGAGAGAATTTGTATGTTTTACTGATGTGCATTAAACCATATTTATATTGATTTAAGGCCAGGATTACAACTTGAACATATTTTTAAATAACTTAAGTAATGTTTATTTATTTATTTATTTAAATATACTAGTCTGCAAAGATGAAAGAGACCGGAATGAGGTATGTAAACTTCCCAAGTTCACAGTAGGATTCTTTGAATCTTTCTGTGGTCCCACTCCATATCTATACAATTCACCCATATCTAGAACAGCAACATAAAGAAATCCTTCAGGTGGTTTCTGTAGCTTCAGTGAACTTTCTTGCTCTGGTGCAGGCCTGCCTGAGTGTGAGCTATATACTTCACTGTTAGCTTCCCAGGAAACAGAGTCTTCTTATGAATAACTTTGGGTACTACAGTCTAATCAATGCTGATAATAGAGAAAGCTAACCATATCGTGGGCTTCATCAAAAGAAACATGACATGCAGGTTGAGGAACGTGATCCTGCCCCTCTACTCTGTGCTGGTGAGACCTCACCTGGAGTACTCCATCCAGATGTGGAGTCCTCAGTACAGAAGAGACGTCGACCTGTTAGAGTACATCCAGGGGAGGATCACAGAAATGATCCAAAGAGTGGAACACCTCCTCTATGAGGACAGGCTGAAAGAGTTTGGGCTCTTCAGCCTGGACAAGAGAAGGTTCTGGGGAGACCTGATAGCAGCCTTCCGATATCTATAGGGGAGCAAAAAGAAAGAAAGGGTCAGACTCTTTAGTGGGATCTGTTATGATAAAACAAGGGGAAATGGTTTCAAACTAAAAGAGGGAAGATGTGAAATAGATTTAAAATAATATTTATTATTATTATTTTATTTTATTTTTTTATTTTTATTTTTTGCAATAAGAGTAGTGATGCCTTGGAACAAGTTGCCCAGGGACATGGTGGATGACCCATTCTTGGAGACATTCAAGGTCAGGCTGGATGAAGCTCTGAGCAACCTGATTTTGCTGTGGATGCCCCTGTTCACTGTAGTAGTGGGTGGTCAGAGCTTGTTTTGTTCCGTTGACATGACTAATGACAACAGGACAAACTCTTAAAAAGCAGTCCAGTTTACTCTTTCAGAGTGACAGCTTCTGGCATCAGGATCTCAGCAGGAACTCCTTTGTTCCAATCTTCCATGCCTTGCCAATTGAAGACAGCAGATAGACAGGAAGCAGGGAAATGCCAGTTTTTATCTTGTCTTCACAGGATACAATAGTATCATCTCCGAATCTTCTGTATCAAGATGGTTACATTTGTTCCCAGGCGGAGTCTTCGATCAATAAACATTCCTGAGCCCTCTCCTTCAAAGGCAAACAACTCCAAAGAGATGCTTTCAAATGTAAAACTGTTCATAAAGTGATGTTGATTGCCTCATATTCATTTGAGACACTCCTTACTAGTCTCAGACAACTGCTATTGCCTAGCACCACAATCTACATAAGTGACGTTAAAAAAAAAAAAAAAAAAAATCAGACCTGCTTCACAACTCACTAGAGCTTGATCTTTTCTCTTTTTGATAGCACAAGGAAAAATGTTCTTCACGGGAGTTTTAATGATTTTGATGTAGAGGAGGAAAATAGTTCTTAACAGTAAATGGAGGTGTTTAAGTTATCCTACACTGTCACTTATTAAGCCAAAAATAAGGTTGTTGTAGATGAATTGGTAGAGCTGTGAATCAATTTCTTCTGCCCACCTCTTCTTCCTTCTTGTTGTCCTTGATAAATTTCTACTGCTGAAATCAGGGAACATTAAGTGTTTCAAAATAAACCATACATTATCTGGTAGCAAAGTTCCTTTTTCTTCCTTCCTCATAAATAATTTGAAAGTGTTGTTTGTTATGTGACTGATAAACACTGGGCAAAAAGTCTATCAATGTAGTTTTGTTACAGAACTTAGAACATTTGAGTGTCATTACAATTACTGGAAAGAATTTGTCATTTTTAGTTACACCATTATTAACATGTGTGTAACATAGACTAGATGTAATTATGATTTTAATTATTCCATAATATATAAATATATGTATTGTGTATATAATATAATAATATGTATTCCAGTAGCAGTTATTTATATTACAGAATGACTCACAAACACCGACTCCAAGTCTTCTTGCCATGGTTTTGGATGTTGTCATAATCTGAGGCAATGGAATGCAGATTCTGTCAGCTTTATTTAATCCTGTAAAAGTCTAACACGAATGCAATTACAAAAAGGATTGGTATGTTGTCCATGCAATAATGTGGCTTTGTGCTCCTCTGCATTTTAGTTTGCTGCCATTATTAAGATTCTTTTTTTCTTTGGGTATTTTTCTTTTATTATCTGTGAATATTACATAATTAGACAGTTCTAGGAGGAAACGGGAACTTGTTTAGTAGCAAAGTTAATTTGGACTTGCAGAAATTAGGGAATGAGAAGCCTTCTTCAGTGATTGTCTTAAACTTTCAACATCTTTTTGACAGTAGTTAAGTATCATTAATTATTTTACTTCTTTAATTGTGTTTACTATTACTGGGATGAAGGCTTGTCTTTTAAAGTTAATACCTATTTTAATTTCAAATCATGTTTCAAAGATTTTCATCACAAGCAAGAGACCTGGAAATATAATTTTTCCATCTGTAACAATTTCCATGACAATTTTTCTAGCCATAGTGTTTTGTTTTTATTTTGCATAATGGAATCGCTCTGTTCCAACTTTGAAGAAAACTAGCCAAAATGTTTTGAAAATTCAATTAAAATGTTTCAATTAGCTACTGAGGCACAATGCACGAGAGTAAAGCACATTAATAACAATACATGTTTATAAAAAAATGGAGGGAAGATATAAACAAAAGAATAAATGGGCAGCTATAAAAATTATCAGCCCATAGCTTCTTGCAGCCACATGTATCAGTGCATTCTTCTTGATAAGCAAGGGGTGCATAGGGATGGATAAGATATCTAACTCCTTTTCTTGTATGGATAAAGCTTGCATACTTTCTTCCTCTGAGAGAATATGGTATCAGACAGTTGCACTTAATTACAATGCTATGTAAAGGTTCATGTTACACAAATCTGTGTAAAAATAAAAGACGCGCCAAATAAAGCAACTCTTTTCACGATCTTTGAATTTAGGTCCTTTTAAAGAGTACATATGAGATTTTTTTTTTTTTTAGAATCATAGAACTGTAGAATCATAGAATCATAGAATCATAGAATGGTTTGGGTTGGAAGGGACCTCAAGGATCATCAAGCTCTAATCTCCTTGCCTCAGGCAGGGCTGACAACCTCCATATTTAATACTAGACCAGGCTGCCCAGGGCCCCATCCAACCTGGCCTTGAACACCTCCAGGGATAGGGCATCCACAACCTCTCTGGGCAGCCTGTTCCAGCACCTCACCACTCTCTCTGTGGTGAGGTCAACTTTCCCCTGATATCCAACCTAAATCTTCCCTCCTTCAACTGGAAACCATTTCCCCTTGTCTTGCCATTGTTTACCCTTTCAAAGAGTTGACTCCTCTCCTGTTTGTAGGCTCACTTTAGGTACTGGAAGCCTGTAATGAGGTCACTCCGCAGCCTTTTCTTCTCCATGCTGAACAAGCCCAGCTCCCTTGGCCTGTCTTTGTAGGGGAGGTGCTCCAGCCCTCTGATCATCTTTGTGGCCCTCCTCTGGACCCTCTCCAACACGTGTCTGTGTTTCTTATATTAAGGGACCCAGACCTGGACACAGTATTCCATGTGGGGCCTCATGAGGGCAGAGTAGAGAGGGCTAATCACTTTACTGTCCCTGCTGTCCACTCCTCTTCTGATGGAGCCCAGGATATCATTTGCTTTCTGAATTGCAAAATAAATAAGACACCTTGACACTTCTAATCTAAGAATTAGCATTTGTCAGTGCCTGTGAACTTGGCCGCACATTTAGAGATACATATATTTTGAAAATAATTAATGAATTATAATGATTTTTTTTTTCATTTTTCATTTATCATAAACCCTCAGTTTCTCTTGAAAAAATAAGATATTGAAAAACAGGGTATTGATACTGAAAATTCAGTAGCATATTCTACATAGTTTGATAAATTACATGGACACTATGTCAGTTCAGTATTTATTGCGTTTGCTTAAATACTTCAAAAATTTTGTTATAACAGGTTTTGCTGGAAAAAATAGAACTATAAATTTGATTATCTACAGCTCAAATACTATGGCTGCCTTCTGGAGTGGCCTGCTTTCTTCAGTCTGAAAAAAAACTGTATGAGGAAAACTTCAACAGATGCATCCCAGCATGAATTGGATACTTAATGCAGGATGACTGGCTTAGATGGCAGTGATTCTCTGTGGTGACAGAAGGTGCCTAAAATAAAATTCAGTCTGTCAAACTGAATCAGAGGTGATAGAGTTACACATATAAGTACCCATTAGTGACTGAAGGTGCTGCAAAAATATTGCAGAATCAACACTTGTAATCACATTTGCAGTCACTGTAATTATATTCAGATGTCAAGTCTTGTGCTTTAAGTGATCACAAAGAACACATTTTGTTTAACATAACCCTTAGAAATAATTGTTGTTTTCTGCTCTATGTTTTTTTTTCACCTGAAAACAATAACAACTTCCCAAGAACAGGCTTCTTTATGAATCTGTAGAAAAAAATAGAAATGTGGGCTTCCAAAATATGTATGTACTTGAATTTTAGCATAAAAAGAACACTACACATTTTTAGACCCACACTTAAGATCTCTGTCTGCTTTACTTCACATTACTTCTGTTAGTTTGGCTACAGGCTCTAAAATGTAGTTCTTCATAGGAAATGCTACTTGACACAGATAGAAATGCTAGTGGTTCTGTAAGTTACATCTGAAGTTATGTATTACAAAAATTAACTATATAATTAAGCTGCATGGTACAAATGAAATACAGAAATTAAAAAGTCCAAGCTAAAGGAAGAAACTTTGATGTATACGTGCTGCTTCAAATTGTTATTTTGGATACTGTTAAAGAATTAATGAAAGAAAAATGGAGGAACACTGAGATGTATTTTCAATACCTTTTAAGTCATAAATACATTTTTTTTCAGTGTTTCATTGTGCATTCCCTCCTAAATGCCATATTCCCTGTGTTTAATTCACTTTTATATATTTATAGGATAGGATCTAAATTGACTAAATAGGATCAAACTTCTTCAACATAAAAGCTAAGGCCACAGCCAGAGGGTTGTGGCCAATTGCTCTATGTACAGGTGGAGGCTGGTTATGAGCAGCATCCCATGGATCTGCTGTGGGACTGGTATTCTTTAATATCTTTATCAGTTACATAGATGACTGAATTGAGTGCTGAGCAAGTTTGCTGATGACACCAAGCTGAGCAGTGCAGTTGATACAGCAGAAGGAAAGGATGCTGTTCAGAAGAATCTTGATAAACTCAAAATGTGGGTCTTTGTGAACGCAATGAGTTTCAACAAATAAAAGAGCAAGGTTTTGCACTTGAATCAAAATAATCCCAGATATGTATACAAAACTCTCTTTGAAAGTAGCTCTGTTGAAAAGGACTTAGGAGTTCTGGCAGATGAAAAATGGAACATGAGCCAGAACCATGCGCTTGAAGCTCAGAAGGCCAGTGGTACCCAGCGCTCCATCAGGAGAGGGGTGGCCAGTGGGGCAAAGGAGGTGATTATCCCCCTCTACTCTGCCCTCATGAGACCCCTGCTGGAGTACTGCATCCAAGTTTGGGGCCCCCAGCACAGGAAATATGTGGAGCTTTTGGAGAGTGTCCAGAGAAGGGCCACAAAGATGACCCAATGGCTGAAGCACCTCTCCTGTGAAGATACGCTGAAGGAACTGGGCTTGTTCAGCCTGAAGAAGAGGAGGCTATGGGGAGACTTCATTTCAGCCTTCCAGTATTTAAAAGGAGTGAATAAATGTGAGGAAAATCAACTTTTTACAAGAGTAGATAGTGATAGCACAAGGGGGAATCACTTGTAATGAAAGGAAGGGAGATTTAGATTTGATGTCAGAGGAAAGTATTTTACTTGGAGAGTGGTAAGGTGCTGGAGCAGGTTGCCCAGAGAGGTTGTGGACATCTCATCCCTGGAAGTGTTTAAGGCTAGGTTGGGTGAGACCCTGGGCTATCTGACCTAGAACTTGATCTCGCAGCTGACAGCTCTGCCTGTGGCAGGGAAGTCGAAACTTGATGATCCTTCAGGACCTTTCCAACCCAAGCCATTATATGATTCTGTGATCCTATGTTCCTAATTTTGATTTCTTAATAAAAGTCAGCTATTCTACACAAGTGTTATGTTGAACAAAACATTTAATAGTGAAGAGGAAGGTAAAGTAAGTTCTTAGATTGCTATAACAATCTTTAAAGTGTTGAATGCTGAAAGTTAGGAAGAGGGAAGGCTATGTTATATGCATGTAGGTGAGTTTGAGGGTTGAAAACCTTTTAGATGTTGATGTCAGTTATCCTCAAAGGGAAATAAAACCAATTAGATGAGATGTGTGTGGCTGTGCCATTCACTCACCAGTATTTATCTCACATAATGTAAATATGAAATGTGAATAAATTATACAGCCTTTGCTATAAATGAAGGCAAAAACTTCTGATTATGTAGAAAATATGACTGGGGAAGAAAATTAGGAAGTCTTTCAAAAGGAACTGTTGAAAATTGCAGCCAATGCTTGAGGATTTGGTTCTACATAACAGCACTATACTGCATGGAAAAGTGAAACAAGCTTTTATACTGAATCTAATTGTCTGTGTTCAGAATCTGTCTGATTTATTGATTGCAGTCAGCAAAGAGGCACAGCATGCGTGGTTTACTCATTGGTCAGCACATGGAATTTACTTGAATGACAGAAACACATGGCAGAAATACACAGCTGCTTATGATAGTTTAGCAGTGATGTGCTACTTGATTAAATAATATATTTTACAATCATGCGGATGCTGCAGTATTACATTCAGCATTACTGTACAGCTAGTAATCATTTCTGTTCAGTATGCTTTATCGGTACTAGTCATGACTGATGTACAAATCTATGGTGTTGTCTCAGTCAACCTAACAAGAAAATATATTTTATCTTAGTGTATTTGTGTAAGAATTGTTACCTCTAAAACATGGTTGCCCAACTTCCTAGCTTTCCTGGGCCACACGGAGTGAACAGGAATTGCCACTGTCATGGTTTTATGATTTCAGTTGTTGGTATTCCACACCACAGCATCATGTAGTGCACTGGGAGTTAAAGAGTTAATGCTCCAGTTCCATGGATTGTCAGTAGTTCCAGGGTACCCTCCACAGAAGAGAAGAAGAAATACTTCATTTCCATTTTCCGTTCAGAGGAAAAGATAAAACAGTTGGAAGTCATGTGACTGGCCTTTTTTTCTGTTCATCTCCGTGGTGTGTGCTCCCTAGCTGTTTTGTCTTCAGCATTAGAGTAAGGCCTTCAGTTTTTGGACACTCTTTGTCTCATTTTATTTGATCTATTAGGTTCAATTCCAATTATATTGTATTATATGGAGTTATCTCACATTCTGCATCATAATTAGTAAATTAGTTTTCTCCCTGTTTTCTCCATTGTTTTGTTTTTACGCCCATCTCAGGGCATGGGTCTGTGAGTGCCACTTAATCACAGAACCAGGCCAAGCTGGGCCAGAACTGTGACAGGGCTGCAAACAAAATATATAACAAACTTAATATACAAAAGTAACATGATTTATTTTTTATATATTTGTATTAAAACATAAAAAACATGGAGCAACAAAAACATAAAACTAGTGGGATGTTTGACCTTGCATTTGTGGTACTAATGTATCAGGCCAGTTCAATGGCAGTGGTTGACATATCTAGTGAGTTCTCAAGGCATTCATCAGAGATTTTTGATGAACTATTACTTTTCCTGTGCTTCATCCTTGGCAATAATTGTCCAGGAATGTAAGTTCTGACAAAAAGTGATGGCTGGGAAGGAAGATCTGGGGAACTACAGACCCATTTAACTGACCTCAGTGCCAGGTAAGGTAATGGAGCAAATCATCTTGAGTGTGATTACATGGCATGTACGGGACAATCAGGGGATCAAGCCTACCTAGCATGGATTCATGAAAGGCAGGTCCTGTTTGATCAACCTGAACTCCTTCTATGATTGTGTGACCCACCTGGAGGGTCACTACCAAGACTTCAGAAAAAGCCTTCAGTACTGTCCCCCACAGTATTCTCCTGGAGAAACTGGAAGCTTGTGGCTTGGGCAGGTACACTCTTTGCTGGGTAAAGAATTGGCTGGATGGCTGGGTCCAGAGAGCAGTAGAGTTAAATTCAACTGGCAACCAGTTGTGAGTGATGTTCCCCAGGGATCGGTATCTGGGTCCTGTCCTGTTCAATATCTTTACTGATGACTTGGATGAGGGCACTTATTGCACCCTCAGTAAATTTGCGGTTGACACCAAGTGGCTGGAAGTGTCAATCTACCTGGGGGAAGAAAGGTCTTGCAGAGAGATCTGAACTGGCTGGGTATCTGAGCTGAGGCCAATGGGATGATACTCAACAAGACAAAGTGCTAGGTCCTGCACTTTGGCCACAACAACCCCAGGCATTGCTACAGGCCTGGGGAGGAGTGGATGGACAACTGTGTAGAGGAAATGGATCTGGGGTTATTGGTCGATGCTTAGCTGAATGGAGCCAGCCGTGTTTCCAGGTGGCCAAGAAGGCCAATGACATCCTGGCTTGTATTGGAAATAGCGATTGCCATCAGGAACAAGGAAGTGATCTCTCTCTACTCAGCCCTGGTGAGGCTGCCCCTTGAGTACTGTGTTCAGTTTTTGGCCCCTCACTACAAGAAAGACATCGAGGCCCTGGAGTGAGTCCAGAGAAGGGCAATGAAACTGGTGAGGGGTCTGGAGCACAAGAGCACAAGGTTTATGAGGAGTGGTTGAGGTATCTGAGGCTATTTAGTCTGGAGAAGATGAGGCTCAGGGGTGACCTTATCGCTCTCTACAACTACCTGAAGGGCCCTTGTGGTGAGCTGGGGGTCGGCCTCTTCTTTCATGTAACTAGTGATAGGACTAGAGGAAACGACCTCAAATTGAACCAGTGGAGATTCAGGTTGGACGTTAGGAAATACTCTTTCTCTCAGAGAGTGGTCAGATGCTGGACCAAGCTGCCCAGGGAGGTGGTGAAGTCACCATCCCTGGAGGTGTTCAAGAAAGGTTTGGATGTCTTTTTGAGGGCTATGCTTTAGTGGGAAATACTGGTGATAGGCAGATACAATGTACTTGGAGGTCTTTTCACACACTGGTGAGTCTATGATTCTATGATCTATTTTAAAAGCTTTTGCACATGAATTTTCTTGATGTCTGATGCAGTTATATTTCACCAAATGTGAGTTACTGCTGGTAACTGCTGCTTCTTCTACTAATTTTGTAAGTCCCTTTTTTTCTTTTTTTACCTTCCATCACTGGGACACCATCAATAGTTATACAAGATACGCTGACAAAGTTTAAAGAAAATTGTTTTAATGTATTTATTTTACTGCTTCATGTAAATCAAGAGATTTTACTGTATCTTTTGATGTTCCTAAAGGAGACATTTCTTCAGTGACATTGTATTCATTATGAATATGTCTAATGAGGTAAGTTGAGCCGTATCTGTAGCATTGGTATTTTTATCTATTGCCAAAGCATAAAATTTGAAACTAGCAGCTTTACTCTCCATTTTTTTTTTTCAATATATTTTTCTGTTTCTTCACTTCACCTGACTATAGCCTGGTGAGGCAAACTGATTTTAGTAAAATATTATTTATTTATTTATTTTTAATCAAGACCCATAATATCTGCTATGCTTTTCGTACATAACAAACTCACCATCAGGAAATGATTTTGATTTTTTTTTTCATTCAGATTTGTACCACATTGCTAGCTTTCGTAACAGAGTTCATTTGAGTGTTAATGTTATTAAAATATTTTATTGAAGAGACAGGCTTCTTTCAGTTCTGCTGTTTTGTCTCTATGAAGCATTTCTTGATATGCATCAGATTTTGCAGTATGCTTCTGCAATTGTATAGAACTATTGAATCACGGCCTGAACCTCTGATTGACCACCTGAGGTGAGAGCTGAGTCAGCTGCAGGGGCACAGGTGAATGCAATTTCACCTGAGTGACCGGAAGGGGTGGAGCCTGGCTCCACCTCTCCTAGACCCCCCATTTAACAGCTGACTCCCAAGGAAGAAGGATCTCTCTCTGGAGATCACTCCTCCTGGAGTCCTTTTGTGAGCCCAGGACACAGGTAAGATATTTATTTTGTTATTTCTTCGTAACACAATAATCTCTCTGGTCCTATATCTGTTTGCCATACATGCATATTATGTCTTTTCAAATTGTAGTCTATGAAAACTGACATAATTTCCTTACAAATTAATCATAGTACTGCATTATTTATCAACATTGTCCTGCATCCTTCCTAAGATCCAGGGCTGGGTTGGGTCTGCTTGATGAGGCAGAGCTGCTACTGTGATGATGCATCAGCAGAGGATGAAGCCCATGGTGAGAGCTGAGCTGGGCCACATATGGCCTGTAGGTTAAATATGCCTGCTCTAAAACATACTAATCCTAGGTTAGACTGAAAAAGTTGATCTGATTTTGATTTTAGCTATATTTTACGGATCCTAGTGCTGTAGAATTTTTTGATAGCCTGTCTGAAGTTTTAAATTATGCTATTTTCTTCTATTTATCTATGAAATAGTTGTTATTCAGTAGTTTAGATTGTCCCATTAATATCAAGAAACTCACTTTCAGTGTAGTGTGGGATGATGGGATAACATTATAAGATTTTTTTTTTCTAAAAGATTAGTTCACATGTTTTCATTGAGTATGTTAACAATAGATGACTGTTGTCAGACGTCTGAAAAGAAATAAATAAATATGTTAAAATCAAACAAATTCTCTCTGATCATAGTTACCTGAAATTATTTAAGGTAAATATTAGCTACTTATTTAGAGAACATATTTTTATATTTATAAGTAAAACTTGTGATGGAATAGTTAGTGAAGCATTTACTGAGAAGGGGAAAGAATACTTTGTATGTAATTTTTATTTTTAATTCTTTTTTCAAGATAAAGTGCATGCATATTTTCACTGAATTTGAAGTTATACTATATAGCAGGTATGGGATAATACGTTTCTAAAATTAAATGTGCATGGTTACGTGACTGTACTTTACAAAAAGTCAAAACGTATCCCCGTGGCAACCAAAAAATAGTGACTAATCCATATTCTAAGTAGTATGCTGCTCTTGGTAAAATATTTTGCCGCAGATAAACTAAATCAATGAAGAAGTTTTTTTTACAGTATAGATGCTTTTAAGTTCTTTGGCTTCATGCTGACCAGGACTTTTACTACCAACTACTCCTGATCATCCTGGGCTGCATTTGTGTGGCACTGAACATGTACCACTGGAACCAGTCTTTCCGTGGTGTTCAGTACTCAGTTACTGTCTTTCCCACTGCTTTCATTTTAAGGCAAATGTGCATGCCACTGGTATAGATACTTCCATGTTATGATTTAAACATGGTTTTATTATTTTTCCTTGTCTCTGTGGTTAGTTTGAAAAGTTAGTTTGAAGAAATGAGAAGGAAAATTAGACAGGGTGTATTAATCATTAAACCTTCAGTTTGCAATGTGTTTAAAACTGAGACTTTTGTTAATAAATTGAATACATTTCAAAATATGTTGTTTGTGGCTGTGATATATAAAGATGTAATTTATCATTTAATAAAGGTGCTCTGTAGACACTATTATAAAGAATCATATTAAAAACAACTATTTATATGAACATATGGATATACGGTTCAGGAAAAGTTTTATCTGTTAAGCCATTGTGCTCAGTAATGGAAGTAATGACTATATTAATTAAATTAAAAGTAATAGAGTTCCTTTGAAGACAATGTGAAATATAATTACAACTATCAAGTTAAAGGATGAATAAAACTGGTGACTTTGAAAATTCATCAGTAAACAATATTTTTTTATTTTAAGGATGATACTAATACCCAGATAAGGTTTTTTGCTGCTACAAATAAATAAAAATAACTTCAATGATATATTTTACATGTTTTAAAATGAGAATATTAAGAATTAATTTGTTCAGGAACATAAAAGATTTTAATTTGACAGTATACTTTCTTTGAGTCGCAGTTATTGAGAAAGTTAAAAAAAAAATCTTTTGAAAGTAAATGAAAAAAATAATACAATACTTAGTAGGAGAAGATTTTAATTTGGGATATTCCTTTCCTTCCACTAAAAAGTGTTCACTATGCTCCTTTTAGAGAATTTTCTGGTTCAAAAGATTCAGCCTGTTTGAAATACAAGTAAGATTGTAATGGATAACCAGCACTATTTGTGATTGCCATCCACTAATCTCTATACTAACTCTGTTAGAATTACTATATGAGAACTTCTACTGAAAAGCTCATGTTTGCTCTATTTTTTTTTCTCCCCTAAAGCTGTGGCTTTCACCTTTGTGGCAGGTACTGTTGGTATTGTTTCAGGCTCAAGGAAGACACAGCAAGCAGACAGTGTTATCTAAGTGTTATCTACTACTTCTGTAATGCATACCTATTTTTCTCTAATCAACTAAAGGGTCCTTATCTGTAGTGAGAAATGGGGGAAGCGGGAAAGTGAGAGAGCCTTTAGTTTCATTTGACTTAAATATAGTTATGTTTTGAAAAGAGTGGGTGTTTCCTCTGCATTGATTTGGGTTAGAAAATCCATTTTAACCAAGATTCTGCTTTGTTAAGCAAATTCATTCATACTTTTTTTAACTTGCCACATAATATGTTCATTGTGTATTAATATATCCTGTGTCATTCTTTTTTTTTTCTGGGGAAAAACTCAGCTATGCAAAATATTTGTAGGAGGATCATGTCAAAGAAAGCACTTCCTTATAAGACTGATATAAGAAACATGAAAGTATGCTGTTTTAAGCTGTTCATTTTACCAAACAGAGGAAACAAAGAGCTCACATAATCTATTTGTAAAGGGAAATACATGAGGCTTGTGAAAGTAATGCCTACTGCTTTATTTATGATGACTGTCTCACTCCAGTTACAGGAGAGAGAGGAGGTTCTTTCTGATACATGTATTCCCAATGATGATATTAAGACAAACACGTCAAATTTTTGCCTGACCAGTTTGTTACAAATCCTAGTACTTTAGGGAGATGGGGAAGGGAAGATGGGAGATAGAAGATAGGAAATAAAAGCAAGGAGTCTTTTTAGAATGCAAGAGATAGTCACCACCAAGGTCTTCAGTGTTGCTTATAGTTTTTGTTGATCTCAGGAACTTGTCCAATCACCCTGAAGGATTCTTTCCTAAGAGGTTCTTTTCTCATAGGGAATTCCTCTGTCAAAGTTTTATTTACTCTGGAAGTTCTTCTCCGAAGTCCTTAGTTTAGTGGGGACCTTTTATCCCCCCACTTTTCAGTATCTTTTTCTTTTTTCTGTTAGTGTGACACACCTGGCCCAATAGATATACCAGTGGGGAGTGGTGCCTTGGTTGCCATGCCCAAGCATTATTGCCTTTTGCAGTAGTCAGCTCCTTCAAGTCACACCCCTGAAAAAGGCTGCTTATCTTTACAATCATGAGCAGAAGTATTGTGCCACAGTGACACTCACCAACCCCCCCCCCCCCCCCCCCCAGATAATTCTCAGTTGTCACTTAGAGTCTTATTGCCAGAAAGGCCTCACGAAGCAAGATTTGAGCCAGAAAACAAAAAAGAGATGTTCACAAAACCATCTTTCTCAGTGACCAGCATCAGAGCCAGATGTTGCTGGTATGGCACTATATGTTGAATGTTCTCACCAATATTCCATTAAATTTTGTTGCCATGCAACAACAGATGACAGCAGAGGGCCATAGTCTGACAAAATGGTGTCTGACATGGAAGTGCAGATGATGCAAAGATGTGCAATTGAATTCCTCCATGCAAAAACAAATTGCACCCACTGACATCCATCAAAGCTTGCTGAGTGTTTATGGAGACCAAAAAGTGCACGTTAGCTCAGTGAGGTGGTGGCTGGTGTGTTTCAGCAATGGTGATAACAACAGTGGTCCTCTGCTGGTTCAGATTTTTACAAGCATGGCATGAAGACTCTTGTTTATCTCTGACAGAAATGCATTGTTAGTGATGGTGGCAATGTTGAAAAACAGTGTTTTGTATCTATGTATATGACCTACATATGGATCTATTTCCTCATTGCTTTGTGAATTGATTAGAAGTTTTAACTGATACATTCTGTTTTTCTGTTTTTGAAATGTGAAGACACTGATTCTGTGACTGAATACTCTGTTAAAAATAAAATATAGTAGTTAATACCCTATTAAATTAAAGGGTGTTGGTGTTGTGAAAATAAGTACTAAATAAAAGAGAAAGCAACTAGTATAATACTGTTGGCAGTGAAACTTGACATTGCTTGCCCTTTCTGCAGCTACGTAGTCAGCATCAATTACATGTACTCATTCATTCAATGTAGAGTGCTTACTCTCTTGAAAGGCAATACTGAGGATGGAAAGGAGAGTAGGAGAAAAAGACAAAGTGATTGTTTTGCTCTAAGCTAAGTTTAATGCTGAGAATATGTATTCAAAATGGCAGTAGGGGAAAATATATAATTGTAATTCCTTCCGTAAGTTTTCTGATTGGTCCATGTCAGTGCTTAGGGCTCGTAGATGTCATTGACTTCCAGTATCCTATTTATTGTGCTATATGGAATTAATTAATTTGTATTTCAAATTTTGACCTTAGTTGACACCAGTCTTACTTCACTGTCTTTCTTCTTCATGACAGTAGGTAATAGGTGGCCTACAGCTTCCTCTCAAGAGAAGCGGAGAGGCAGGCTCTGTTTTCTCTCTGGTGACAGTGATAAGACCCAAGGGAATGGCATGGAGCTGTGTCAGGCAAGGGTCAAGTTCAGTGATAGGAAAAGTTTTTTTCACCAGAGGATGGCTGAGTTTCTCCTCAGAGCACCAAACCTGTGGGAACAGAAGGAGCATTTGGACAATGCTCACAGAAATATGGCTTGAATTTTAGGTAGTCCTGTGTGGAAACAGGAGTTGATATCAATGATTTTTGTGTATCCCTTCCAAATTGGGATATTCTATGATTCTGTGAAAATGAAATGCAAGTCCTGTGTCTTTGGAGGAATAAACTCATGCACCTGTACATGCTAGAGGATAACCATCTGTAAGGAAGTTCCCAGGAGGCCCTAGGTGGATAAGCACCTGCACAGCAGTGTGCCCTTTTGTTACTACATGGGTGATAAAAGTCTGGAAAGGATTTCCTAGGGTTGTTACAGGATCTGCATCCTTGGACATCTTCAAGACCTGACTAAACTCTGTAGAACCTGCTCTACCTCATTCTGCTTTGGGCAGAAGCATTGGACCTTGTCAGAGGCAAAGTATTCTGTTATTCTTTGATTCACTGAATATAAATGATCTGGCACCTAAGAGCAACATCTGGGTAAAACTGAGCAAAAGGTGCTGGCTGAATCAGTAAAGAATAGTTGCTTTTTCCTCTATAGAAAAGCAGTGAAATAACCACAGATAATTTTTAGAATTACATCAAGAGGATATTCAGGGGAGAAACAAAAATGTGAACCCTATTGAAGGCTCTTATTCCAATGAGAGCAATGCCTGTACAAAACCAGGAGGATTTTTTTATAGGTTAAAACACTCTGTATCGACTAGCATCTTCTAACTCAGCTATTGGGAGTGCTCGCTAGACTCTCCAATTTTTACATGACAGCAAGTTGTTCTTCCAAGTAAGATGGATTTTTTTATTACAATTACTTTCAGTTTTGAGAGGTAAAATTTGTTACCTTATGAGCTCATATTTCATGATTTTGAAAGCTTCCTAATTCTAATTTTTCACTTTAAAGGAAAAAAGATAAAGGTCCAAGAAAATGTGTGGTCACAAAACAATGATGTGATAGATTTCAATATCTCTAAGTAGTTAAGTTATGCTTGTCTCTTTCATTAAAAGCACCATTAGACAGATGCGAAAGATGACTGTGGTAAATTATTTTTCAGGTAATTCTTGATAATGTTAAATATGGTTGTCATTTCAATTGACCACTATTCATCTTGTCTTAAATATCTATCCATCCATCTACTTGAGCTGCCTAGTCAATAAATTGTGTGGAAATCAGTAAGATAATTTAAAGAGAAGAATTTCCACAAGTTTAACTAGCTGCAGAATGTTTTCTTTGTTTCAGTGTGGTGAGACTTTTTCATTCCCTCCTGAGATTGGTGGGGGAAAAAAAAAAAACTGTACTTCAGGCTTCTTTCACCTTTTTTTTTTGTGTATTTCTTCCTATTTCAGGTTTCTTTAGGAAATAAAGTGTACAATCAATGTACTCAGCAGAAAATTGTAAATCTGTGTACAGGACTGTACACTGCCTGCAGTCTCTGCTTATGCTTGCCTTTCATTTTAGTGAAAAAAGTAAACTGAAAGGTCAGTGGAGCCACTTATGATAGTCATAGCATAAAACTGAGTTAAACACACCTTTCTGTAAATGTATATGTTTCTCCAAGTAAAAGCCTGGGTTATTCTTCCAATCCTTTCTTTTTGTCATGTTAATTTTCCCCTGAAAATAAGCCATAACTGGAAATGTTGGAAAGGGAAAAAACCTGAATTATGGATTTTTTCATGGAACTGTGTTCTAAAAATATTAGATAGAAACACTGAAAAGCCAAGTGACTATTATATCAGAAGGGTAAACAGTTGCAAAGAACACAGTGCAATGCTATGGCTTTTACTGAATGCCTTAGTAATACCACCAGTACTGGAGAGGTGGGTGATAGTATGGCAAAATTTCCAGTCTGAGAGCAAATTCACTGAAAAGCATCCATTAAGTTTAATATGTACATTGTTTGTGTAGTGCTAATGGCATTCCCATAATGGTGATTCATTTGCTGCCTGGTTGTACAACTGAAGGACAAGATAGAAACATTTAGAAGCATCTCAGAATGTGAAAGGGAGATCAGCTGGTAGAGTCATTTGTTGAAATAGAATCATAGAATCACCAAGGTTGGAAAAGACCTTCAAGATCATCCAGTCCAACTGTCCATCTACCACCAAAATTTCTCACTTAAACATGTCCCTCAGTACATCATTTAAACACTTCATGGACACCTCCAGGGCCAGTGATTCCACCAACACCCTGGGCAGCCCATTCTAGCTCCTGACCACTCTTTCAGAGAAAAAGCTTTTGCTAATGTGCTACCTGAATCTCCCCTGGTACAACTTGAGGTCATTTCTTCTAGTCCTATCACATCCCTGCAAAACAGTCATCTGGGGGACCTCCTGCCCTCTTGCAGAGGGAGCGCACCTGGCATACAAGGTAAAACAGAGACACATTCCTGTTTGAGGTGGCTGGGATGGGGGTCTCCTGCCTACCTCACCTTCCCAGGTGCCCTTATAGCAGGTATGAGGCCCTGGAACATGAAGGACAGGTAAGAAAAAAAATTGAAGCAAGCCCATCCAGAGGGCTGTCTAGAATGAGGCAGTCTCTGTCAAGGAATAAAGAATGGTGATTATGAGATTCTCTTCGGAGAGGAGCTAATGGCCAGTTAAGCTCATGAGACTCTATTCACATGGAAGTGTACTGTCTCATTGGAACCCATGCAAGGGATGTTACTAGAATGATTCCTAGTCTGATGCAGCCCTCTGATTATTGTCTGCTCCAGGTATTTCAGATAGGCAGTGATGAGGTTGTGAGGAGAAGCCTGAGGGCTGATTTCAGGGCATTAGGGCAGTAAGTTTACTGCATGAGAGCTTAAATAGTGTTTTCTTCCACCCCTTCAGAAGTAGGCAAAAATATTGAGTGGAGCAGGAAGACATACCTGATCAAAATGTGTCAAATCGGTTGGTGCCATCAGAGGAACTTATTCTTTTTTTTTCTGATCATGAGGCAGTTTATTTGGCATCAGGCCTCCTAGAGGCAGATAGATTCACCTAGATCAAAGGAGGAAAAGTACTCCAGACTAGGAGCTGTCTGGGCTCATTGACAGAACTTTAAGCTAGGTTTGAATAGGGAGGGGAGTGATAGCGAGACCTAAATTACCTATATCATCCCTGTGCACGAGATAGTGTGGGAAGGTGTAGATAATTTAGAGGGACAAGATGCTAGAAGGGGCCCTAACCTGCTGTACTCTTGAAATCTTATAATGAAAGATTAAAGGTAAATACTTCATAGGAATTAAGGAATTCTCTTCCAGTGAGATAAGACCAACTGCCCAGATGAAGCCAATATGCTCAGCTTGAGAGACAAACACAAGGAACTGGAAGCCAGCATGGTACTGGAAAACCATGGTATAGTTGCTGTCACTGAAATCAGGTATGATTATTCCCATGACTGGAATTTGGCTGTAGACACTATAAGTTGTGCCAAAGGGACAGATAAGGAAGGAGGAGAGGAGGCATTTCCTGCTAAAGGAAAAGAATGTGAAGAGCTGTCCCTGAAAAATGACCATGAGCAAGTTGAAAGCCTACAGGTTAGATTTAGAGACTGAGGCAACAAATGGAGCCTTGTGATTGGTGTCTACTATAGGCTGCATGATCAAGGTGGAGCCAACTGATGAAGCCTTCTTCCTTTGCTCACAGGAAGTGTAATGAATACAAATTCTCATCCTGATGGAGGACTTCAACCACCCTGACATCTGCTGGAAAAGTAGTACAGTGAGCTGTAGGCCCCACCAGAGAGATGCAATACTGGACCCATCACTCACCAGAACTAGTAAACTGATTGGTGACATCGGTATTGGAGGCTGCCTGGCCTGGAGTGACCATGCATAGCAATGGGACAGATCAGTACAGTAGAAAAGGTGTTACAGCAAAGATGTGGTGACAAAAAGACTGGCACAATAGAGAGATGCTATAAAGGAAAGGAAGAAGATTGCTCACCCATATCAGAATATTCACAGAATCACAGAATGGCCTGGGTTGGAAGGGACCTCAAGGATCATGAGTATCCAACCCCTCTGCCAAGCAGGGCCACCAACCTCCCTATTTACTAGACCAGGTTGCCGAAGGCCCCATCCAACCTGGCCTTGAACACCTCCAGGGACGGGGCATCCACAACCTCTCTGGACAGCCCATTCCAGCACCTCACCACTCTCATGGTAAAGAACTTCCCCATAACATCCAACCTAAATCTTCCCTCTTTCAACTTAAAACTGTTCCCCCTTGTCCTGCTGTTATCTACTCTTTCAAAGAGTTTACTCCCTTCCTGTTTATAGGTCACCTTCAGGTACTGGAAGGCTGCAATGAGGTCACCCCACAGCCTTCTCTTCTCCAGGCTGAATAAGCCCAGCTCCCTCATCCTGTCTTTGTAGGAGAGGTGCTCCAGCCCCCTGATCATCTTTGTGGCCCTTCTCTGGACCCTCTCCAACAGCTCTCTGTCTTTCTTGTGCTGGGGGCTTCATACCTGGACACAGTACTCCAGATGGGGCCTCACAAGAGCAGAGTAGAGAGGGACAATCACCTCCCTGTCCCTGCTGGCCACCCCTCTCATGATGGAGCCCAGAATACCATTTGCTTTCCGAGCTGCAAGAGCACACTGCTGGCTCATGTTAAGTTTGTCATCCATCAGGAACCCCAGGTCCTTCTCTGCCTGAGCTGCTCTCAAGAACTGCTCTTCCAGTCTGTCCCCCATGCCTGGGGTTCCTCTGGCCCAAGTGCAAAACCCTGCACTTTGCCGTGTTGAAACTCATTAGGTTCACCCAGGCCCACGTTTCAACTCTGTCAAGGTCCCTCTGAATGGCATCCCTTCCTTCCTCCGTGTCAATCGCACCATTCAGCTTGGTGTCATCAGCAAATTTGCTGAGGGTGCACTCAATTCCATCATCAATGTCATTGATAAAGATGATAAAGAGCACCAGTCCCAAGACAGACCGCTGGGGGACTCCACTCATTACCAGCCTCCACCTGGACATACAACCATTGATCACCACACTCTGTCTGCGGCCTTTCAACAAATTTCTTATCCAATGAGTGGTCCACCCATCAAATCCACATCCCTCCAATTTGGAGATAAGGATGTGGTGGGTGACCGTGTCAAAGGCCTTGGTCAAGTCCAGGTAAATGACATCAGTTGCCTTCCCCTCATCCACCAACACCGTCACTCCATCATAGAAGGCCACAAGATTGGTTAAGCATGACCTACCCCTGGTGAAGCCGTGCTGGCTGTCTTGGATCACATGCTCATTCCTCATGTGATCGAGCATATCATCCAGGAGGATCTGTTCCATGATCTTCCCAGGCACAGAGGTGAGACTCACTGGCCTGTAGTTCCACAGGTCCTCCTTGCTCCCTTTCTTGTAAATTGGAGTGACGTAACCCTTCCTCCAGTTGTCTGGGAACTCATCTGACAGCCATGACTTCTCAAATATGATGGAGAGCGGCTTGGCAACTACCTCAGCCAGCTCCTTCAGAACCCCGGGATGCACACCATCTGGCCCCAAAGACTTGTACTCATCCAGTCTCATGAGGCAGTCTCGGACTTGCTCTGCCCTTACAATGGGGGGGGATTTACCCCCCTGGTCTCCACCTGGAGGCTTGGAGGTGCAGGACTCAGGGACGTGAGAAAGACTAGAATCCTGGCCACCAATGAAGACCTAGGCTAAGAACTCATTCAGTACCTCAGCTTTCTCTTCGTCCATTGAAGCCAGTTCTCCTTTTAAATTTACTAAAGAAGGTACACCCATTTTGGCCTTTCTCTTCTGGCCAATGTACCTGTAGAATGTCTTCTTATTGTTTTTCACATCCCTCGCCAAGTTCAGTTCTACCTGCGCCTTGGCTTTCCTGATCCTACGCCTGCAAGTCCGGACAGCAACCCTGTACTCTTCCCAGGTAACACGCCCTGGTTTCCAGAGCTTGTACACACCTTTCTTCACCCTTAGTGTGCCCAGCAGGTCCTTGCCGAGCCATGCTGGTTTCCTATCTCATCTGCCCACTTTGTTATTCAGAGGGATGGAGACCTCTTGTGCTTTCAGGAGGGCATCCCTGAAGAGTAGCCAGCTCTCCTCAACATCTTTATCTTTAAGGACAGCATCCAAGGGGATCTTGGCCAACAATCCATTGAACAACTTAAAGTTTGCTCTTCCAAAGTCCAAGGTCCTGACCCCACTCTTTGCCAAGGCCACATCCCTTGAGATCACGAACTCAACCAGGGCATGGTTGCTGCAGCCCAGGCTGCCTCCAACATTAATGCCTTTGATGATCTCTTCCGCACTGGTGAGCAGCAGGTCCAGCAATACTTCACCTCCGGTTGGTCTGTCCACTACCTGGACCAGAAAGTTGTCATCAATGGATTCCACGAGCCTTCTGGTCCTCTTGCAGCTTGCCGTGTCATCTTTCCAACAGATGTCCGGATAGTTGAAGTCCACCACCAGGACGACGGCCTGTGAGCACGATGCCTCCCACATCTGGAGCAAGAAAGCCTCATCAACAGCCTCCCCCTTGATCAGGTGGCCTGTAGTTTACCCCTATCACCAGCTGACCTTTATTAGTCCCATCCCTAATTCTAACCCACAGGCTCTCGACCTGTTCCTGACTGTTTCTGAGAGGGAGCTCCTCACAGTCTATCCACTCTTTGACATAGAGGACAACTCCCCCACCCTTCCTACCTCGCCTATCCCTTCTAAAGAGCCGATACCCATCAGTGGTAGTATTCCAGTTGTGGGAGTCATCCCACCATGTTTCTGTGATAGCAACAAGGTCATAACTTTCCAAGTGCATCACAGTTTCCAACTCGTCCTGGTTATTACTCAGACTGTGTGCATTGGTATAAAGGCACTTCAGCTGGGTTTTCCATCTCACCGCCTTTGTAGGGGATCTAGGATCCCCTAGAACAGTAGCATTCCCATCATCCCCCTGCCCTACTCCATTCCTTTGTACTCCACCATCTTTGCCCATGGAGTTTGGTACGAGCCCTCTAACGACCCGCTCAACCCCAGTGGCCTTCGTTTTGTCCCCTTCCCCCTTCATACTTAGTTTAAAGACCTTTCAATGAGTCCTGCCAGTTCCTCAGCCAAGATCCTCTTAACCCTCAGAGACAGGCTACTTCCATCTGCAGCCATCATGCCAGGTGCTGAGTAAATTGCCCCATGGTCAAAAAAACCCAAAATTCCTGTGTTTGCACCAACCTCTGAGCCATTTATTTAAGAGGTGGGTTTTTTGGATCCCCTCAGTACCCTTTCCTGCCACTGAAGGTATAGAAGAGAAAATCACCTGCACGCCAGCTCCATTAACTACTTGCCCCAGTCCCCTGAAGTCTTTCTTGATAGACCTCGGGCTTTTCTCAGCAATTTAATCTCTGCCAGCCTGAATTATCAATAAGGGGTAATAGTCAGAAGGGCGAATCAGTCCAGGAAGTTTCCTTGAAATGTCCCTGACCCGTGCCCCAGGGAGGCAACACACCTCCCTACGGGTAGGGGTCAAGCTGACATATAGGGCCTTCCGTTCCTCGCAGGAGGGAGCCATCTATGACAACTACCCTTCTGTCCATCTGGGTGGAGGCAGTCATGAGGTGTGGGGTCAACCTGCTTCACCTGAGGCAACCTCATGGGTGAACCTCCCTCCACAGTCTCACTCACCCCTCCCTCAAGTTCCAGGGCCTCAAACCTGTTGTGCACCTGGGGAGCCAAGGATGGTCAGGATGGGGGATGCCCACCTTGCTGAGCCGGTATCTGTTTCCACTCCTCCTCCTATCTCAAATTGCTGCTAGGGGGAGGAGAGGACAGGGAGCTCACTGCAGCACCATCTGCTGGCCAGTTCCCTTCTACCACCTGTTTGCAAGGCGGCAGGGGTTGACATGCTTCATGCAGAGCCTCAGCCGTATGCCAAGACCTTGGGGCTAATAGGGACTGGAACCACCAGTCAATCTCCCTCTCGCAGTCCTTTATGGTCCTCAGCCTCTCTACCTCCTCCTTCAGGTCAATCACAAAGAGGAGTAAGTCGTTCAGTTGGTCACATCTTATGCAAGTGCGGCTTCCATCATCTGGCACTGCAAAGGTCAGGCTCCAGCAGTCAACACAGCCAGTGACCTATGTACTAGCATCTCGTGATGGGGCCTCAGTCTGAGTCACCACACATATCTTACTATCAGCCTTCCTCTCGTGCACGCTCAGGTCCTCAGTCTGGCTCTCTACAGTCTTCTTGGCTACTGTCTTCCTCCTGCTTGAGCATGGGACATCTACTGGGGTCTCCACAGTTTTTGTGACACCAACCTTCCGCTGGGGTGCACCATGGCAACCAGCAGGCTCAGTAACACTCGTTAAAACAGCCTACGTGGATATCACACCCCGACTCCTCCTCTCCGTCTCTGAGGGGCAGGGACGCATCGCTGCCCTCTCAAAGTCTTTTTCTAGGCAGGTGGACATGGATACAGAGCCATTGCCATGGCAGTGTCACGCTGCGTCAGCCACTCTTGTGAGAGCTGCCCGGCTGAGAGCTGCGGCCACTCTGTTGTTGCAGCCTGTTGTCTAGGTTCACAGGCGAGAGCTTCCCCAAGAGGGAATCTCCAGGAAGAGATCCTTCCCCTGTGGCAGTCAGCCCTTTAAATGGGGTCTAAGAGAGGTGAAGCCAGGCTCTACCCCTTCCAATCACACAGGTGAATTGCCTTCACTTGTGCTCCCAGGGGTGACTGGAGGTCCTTTCCTCAGGTGCTCAATCAGTTGTTCAGACCATGACTCAACAGATCCCATACACTCTATCCCTTCACAGTGTGAAGGGATGATTGAGTCAGCTGGAGGGCTAGCCTTCCCTAATACAGGGATCCAACAGACTGCAATGCTTAGACAGTTGCCAGTTGCAATGTAGGTTGACATAATATAAGACAATTGATAATTGGTTCGTGGTTGAAGTTGATGTTACCTCATGGGCCAGTGCTCAGTGGTGTTACTGGAGGCATGCAGTTGTTTGATGCAAGTCCATCTTATGTTCCATCAGTCCCACGTAGGCCACCACCAGGTGTTGAGCTTGATCTCATAGCAACACAGGAACATTTTGATGACATTTTGCTCCTTCAGGTGATCCTAGAGACTCAAAAACTTACAGAGACAAGTACAGATGTTTCAGGGGTACCAGGAGGGGAAAGTCTGCCCTCCAGGGCAAGATACAGGCTGTATTCCTATCCTGGATCAACACTTCAGCTTGCACTGGGGCATGCCCCAGCCACCCGTACCACACCTTTTGGCCCGATATCTGCAGCTGCATAACTATATCAGGCACCAAAGGGGGTGTCCTGATCTATGATAGGGACATGATGAGGGTTCCCTTAGCAATGAAGACCAGAGTGTTGACCACAAGGTCAGTAGGCCAAGTACCAATTGCCAAAGGGACTACCAAGCTTCCCACCTCCAACAATCTCCCCCAAGGTGCAAGTAGGCCACACCACTTTGGTTCTACCTGCACCTTCCAAGGACATTTAATTCTATGGGTACCTGGTTCTAGATTCTCAGGGGCAGGGAGCAGAAGGTTATTTTCATTGCCCATCTGGGGTCTTAATTGATTATCGTGCCCATAATTTGGATCGTAAGCAGGGAGGTCCACATTGTCTGTAACGTTCTCAGGACATTGAATTTGCCATCTCTAGGCCTTTCATTCAGGTTCCACGGGGTTTCATAGCATCTCTTTGTCCACCACTGCAGGGACTGAGAGTCTGTTTTCAGGGCAGCTTTAAGAATACCATTATAGCATTCAATAAGACCTGTCCCTGTCAGATTGTATGGCTGGTAGAATTACCATTCAGTGTTGCTTTCTTCTGCCCTGCACTGTATCATGGTACAGGTAAAATGAGTCTCTTGGTCACTCTCAATGATTTGAGGTGTCCCATAGGCAGCCATCAGCTAGGTAAGTGCCTTGATGGTATATGCCTGGTTCACTCTTGGCACTGGATAGGCCTGTATTAACCCACTTACAGTGCTGACACAGGTCAGGGCACATCTTGCCTGTTCAGACCAAGGGAGGGGCCCAATGTTATCAACCTGCCATCACTGGAGAGGATTGTGTCCTCTAGCAAGATGGGCTGTTGTTTTGGGCAATGATATCAGTCCCATCTTGGAGCAAGTGTCACAGTCTTGACATGCCTAGGCAATGTCAGATAGTTGTATGGGCAGCCTCCATACTTTAGCAGCTGCCTACATTGTCTTTTGTCCTGCATGCCACTGCTTCTGATGTAACCAGGAGGCGGTGTTCTTGGATGGTGAATTCTCAGTCCATCAAACTTGGGCCAGTGTGTCAACTTCACCATTTCCCAGTGACTGTAGAGGGTGGTAACCAGACACATACAGTCCTGTGTTTAACTGCATTCCATATGTCTAACCACATATCTCTGCCCCAGATGAGTCAGGCAAGGATAGTCCATTCCTGGGTGGCCACTGCACAATCCAAAGAGTGAGCCCCGGGTACACAGCCAAACTATCTGTGCAGATGTTCAGGATACCATCACCATTTTCCTGGGTTATAACCATCCATTTGGCTCTCAGTTCTGCCCATTGGCTACTCTGACCATCCCCCTCTTCAAACCAGATTGTTTCAGTCGAGGGATGGTATGCTACCACTCTCCACTTGCTCGGGTTGCCCTTGCTGGACCCATCTGTGTACCAGGCATCTTCAGGAATGGGATAGTTCCCCTCCTGAATGTGACTCTTCTCTGGTGGAGCATGCAGTGTTTCTTTTGGTGCATCACTGTGATACGTCACTGGGCCGAGGATCTTTTGAAGTTCTTTTTTCAGTGATTATGAGGACAGACTACTCCTCTGGCTGAGATAGGCAACCCATTATGCTACTGGCTGTGCTTGGGTCACCCCCATCTTCGGAAAGTGAGTCAAATCTTTCACCCACCCCTGAATCAACAGGGTGGTCTTAACTGACCTCAGCTGTTTGAGTTATTGGCTCTACTACCTGTAATGCAGAGTAGGCAGCCAATAACTGTTTGTCAATCATACTGTATGTTCTTCTCCATGCCAGACCTGAGACCAGAACCCAATGGGGGTCTAAACAACTCTGGTGTTGCCAAAGGCCCCAGACAAACCATCCTGAGTGACATGAATGCCCACTTCAGCCAGGAGGCTAGGGTCAAATATGCCCAATGCCTGGGCTTGTTTAACTGCCAGTTTTGCCTGCTGGAAAGCCTCATGTTCTGTTCTCCACCAGGCCCACATTAACGCGTTTTTCATGATTTTGTGTAACGGTCTCAGCAGCTGCACTAAATGAGATATAAAGGAATTCCAGTATTCCAGTATACCTAAAAACTCCTGCAGCTGCTTTGGTGTTATAGGGATTGGGAATGCCCGAACCTTATCTATTAGAGCACTGGGTAGTAATTTGGTCTTTCCTGACCAAACTACCCCCAGGAATTTCATGGGCAGGCCCATACCTTGCACTTTCTGAGGATTTATAGCACATCCTTGTTCTTGCAAATAGGCAGTCAATGAATCTGCTGCCTGTCCTACTGCTTCCAGTGAGTCAGATATCAACAGGAGATCATCAATATAATGATACAAGCTAACATTATTATGTTTTCCCCAATTTGCCAGGTCACACACCATTAGGTTATGGCAATATGTTGGTAAATGTATGTATGTACCCCTGTGGCAGGACCTGAAAGGGCCACATCCTGCCTCCCCCTGTAAACACAAACTGATCTTGCGATTCTTCAGCAATTGGAATACTGAAGAATGCACTTGCCAAGTCTAGGATACAGTGATAGTTTTTTTATTTCCTTACTCAATGTGTCCATTGAAGAAGCAATACTGGGTACAGCTGCTTGAACAGGTGGCATGACCTTATTTAGTTCTCTATAATCTACTGTCATTCTCCAAGTACCATCTAACTTTCACACTGGCCATACAGGGGAGTTGCATGTACTGTGTGCAGGTCTTATAATCCCAACTTTTTCTAATTCCTACATTATCCTTGATATCTCATCTTTCTCCCCCCCAGAAAGTCTACACTGCCTTACATTAGTAACCTAGTGTGGTTCCAGCAGGCAAATAGGCTCATGCTTCACGTGGCCTCGCAACATTACCTGTGCCACCCAGACACTAGTACACCTCTGCCAAAGTCTGAACTCTCCTATGGTTGTCTGGAAAGCCAGATCCCATAAAATGTCTATGCCCACGATGTACTCTCGGACTGGGGCAATAGACACTTTATACTCCTGAGACGAGAGATGCCCAACCCCCACTTTCAGCCACATCTGGGTAACTGGAATCATCAGTCCCCCAGAGCCACCAATGACTCTATCCCCATTAAATTTAGTCAGATCTCCATAAATAATTGATGTTTCCACATCTGTGTCAACCAACATCATAACCTGTTCTTTCAGGACAAAAAAATTGTCAGCTTCACATAGGGCTTCCAGTCCCATCTGGAGGCCCTAGTTACAGGGACTGGCATCCCCTGTCACACAAGCAACTGCACAATTGTCACTTTTTCCTCAGGTGGCTTGGGCATAGTGGCCCAGCTTACTTGAGGAGGCTTTTTCCTTTTACTGGGAACTAGGAAATCTTCCAAGTTCCACGTTGTTGTTGGTAGTTTGTCAATAGTTCTCACCCCAGGGTTTGTGGGGTGATTTTGAAATTTTTGATTGTCTTCCAACTGCTTCCATAGCTGGAGGAGGACACAATTGGGCTAGCAATCAATTTCTGACAGTTGAACCCTAGCCTGGATTAAGTTGTTAAACATCTGTTTTCAGGATACTCATATGGGTCCCAATTGAGGACTCCCTGGGTGGGTCTCCTGGTTTTTGTTACAGGGAGGACCTCTGCCCTTCTAACATTCAGATATTGTGCCAGGTCTGAAGGCGCTCTGTCTCCCTAGATCAGCCACCAATTGGACAGCTTGTTGCCTCTAAGGTGACTAAGGTGACTAAGGGGTTCAGTATGGACACCAATGCCCCATAATGCTGGGGAGGAGTTTGCAGTAATATGAGGTCCCTCATCCTCGAGGAATACTTAACCAAGTCTGGACTCTCAAAAGCATCATCATATGTTGCCTCCTTCATTCATAATTCTTTAATATAATTCTGAAGTTCCATCACTGAGGTCCATAGACCAGTATTAGTCAGAGCATCACTTCTGTTAGGCTTTGTGAGTCTACATGCCACCATTATCCATTGAATTAGAGAATGGCTTTCATCATCATGTATAACTCATCAGTATGTATAACAGCAGCATATAGCCTCTGTCTCAAAGCCAGATGTGTGGTAATGGATGCCAGTTTCGAGATCTCGGGCCCATTAATTACCACACTTTCAGTCCCCATAACCCACAGTCTCAACAACTAAGCTGGTATACTCTCTCAGGGTCTTTGCTTAAATCGTAACTAATCTGGGAGCTCAGCAGCTGTGTGCAGGCACACTGTTACGTGAAATGTGGCCTGTGCAGGGGTCCACTGTTTGGATGCCAACCCTGCTGGTTTGTCTTGGACTTCCTTTGTCTTTTGAGTTACTACTGCCCTTATTTCTAGAGGACCTGAGGTTCCTAGATCCTCTAGTTGGCTTTTAGTTTATTTGGCCTTCTTGAGTTCAACTAGGATCCAAGGATCCTGCTGGTCTAAGTCTTTTTCCCTTCTAGTGATATGGGTCTTAGTTTCAAAGGGGAAATTCCTTTTAATGGTGGGGCAGTTTGCCCCATCAAAGTGGTAATTTTATTTTCTAGATGTCTAATATGAGCTTTCAAAAACTTGTTTTCATCTTTTAAATCTTCTTCCGAGGAATGATATGCATTTATAATAAGAAGCAGCAGCCATACCACAGCAGATGCTGCTATTATTCTTTCCGCATTTGTTAAGATTTTGTCCTAATTTATTCAGGAAATCAGCCATTTTTGACAGGGATTTAATGATGGGACCCTTGTCCTTTATAGGTCCCCATTCCTCAACAATCCAAGCAGCATTTGCCATGGGGAACCTAAGAATTCCAGGATTTCCCCTGGGAGTTCCTATTTTGGTATATTCAGGGCCCCAGTGACCATCCAATGCGTATTTTTCTTAAGGTAATCCATCATAAGTAAGTACCTGCCTGGGTTGCCAAATGTAGCAATTAGGCAGATCCATATATTGTATCAATATGATAAAATTCCTCCCTTGAGAGGAGAAATCGTAAAGTGGAAACTAGGGGAGCAACATCCCTCTACGATAACAGGGAATCTACAATAAATGTGTGATGATGAAAGGACTGGCACAATAGAGAGGTGCTGTAAAGGAAGGGAAGAAGATTGCTCACTTGTATCTCAGTGAGCTCACTTGATTCTCAGTTCACAGAAGAAAGCTTCACCAAGAAGCAATGCCCAGGAAGAGATCCATCCCTAGTGGAAGTCAGGTCTTGAATGAGGTCTAAGAGAGGTGGAGCCAGGCTCCACCCCTTCCAGTCGCACAGGTAAACTGCCTTCACCAGTGCTCCCAGGGCTGACTGGGTCCTTTCCCCAGGTGCTCAATCAGTGGTTCAGGCTGTAACTCAACAGTTCTCATATACCATGCTATGGTGAAGTTCACACTCGCATGGGATATCAGACAGGAAAAGAGTAAAATCAGGAAACTTAACTTCAGAAATCCAATTTCTAACTCTTCAGGGAGATATTCAACAGAATCCCCGGAGAATCTGTCCTCAAAGACAATGGAGTTGAACAGAGCTGGAAGATCTTTAAGGAATCTTTCTTTAGGGCACAAGGGCTCTCCATTCCCTGGTGTAGTAAGTCAGGAGAGGAAGGCAAGAGGCCAACATGACTGAACTGGGACCTGTTGGTCAAATTGAAGAGCAAGAAGAAAATGAACAGGCGTTGGAAGCAGGAACAGGTAACCTGGGAGAAGTATATGGATACTGCTAGACTGTGTAGGGTTGGGGTCAGAAAGGCCAAGGCCCAAATGGAACTAGACTTAGCAAGAGGTGCAAAGAGGTATAAGAAAGGCTTCTGTAAGTACATCAACCAGAAAAGGGACATCTGGGAGAGTGTATGCTCCCTGGTGAGCAATACAAGCAGGCTAGTAACAATAGACAAGGAGATGGATGAGGTACTCAGCAACTTTTTTTGCCTCCATTGTCGCTTACGATGACATATTTGACCTCTGCATCTGCACCTCTGCATGCAGGGGCACAAGAGACACACTCATGGAGTGTAGCTCATATGGCAATTTATTGCTGCACAACAAGCTGTTATATACCGTGACACGCGACCGCCCACGAAACCCATGACCCAGTCACCCCTCCCATTGTACCACCCTTAACCCCGCCTGTTACCCCAACATCTCCCCCCTCTCTGTGACAATTCATACGACCCTGTAATAGTACCCCGCTTATACCCAGTTTCCCCATTCCCACTGTAATAAGCAAATGATTACATCTCTTGATGTGGCAGCAGCAAGAAGTGAGCACTGATCAGATGTCGCCCGATCAGATCGGTTAGCATCTGGAGTAACATTGGAGTGAAGCAGATAACCAGCAAAATAATCACAATCCACGTGAGAACCATCCCGAGTACGCCTCCCATCCAGGACCAGTCCCAGGACCACCAATCTTCCATGATGGCAATCCTTTTTGAAGTGTCCTTCTACTCCTGACCCATCTGCTGTGCCCATTGCAGCAGGTTTTCCACAGAACCGTTGCCACGAACATAACAATAATGTGCGATCTTCTCCCGCTCTGACCAAGAGTAACCTGATCCCAAGGTCATGAGCACAAAGTCAACGGCCTCCTCATGAGCAACGCATGAAGTGCTTGGGCCAAGGAATCAATTGCAACCACCAAACAATTCGTGTTTTTTGCAACAAGACATGCTAGTTTTTGCACATTGTTCGTTGTCCAAGCTGTGAGCACAGGGCTAGCGAAAAAACTGAGGAAAATCCTAAGGGATAGATTGGGCAAGTAGAGTTGCTCATGGCAAGACTCAGAGATATAATTGGTAGTCAGGGCCTTTCTTTCCCTACCACCATGTCCATGGGTAGGTGCTGCGGGCCAAAGCAGTACCCCAAAAGTACATAGGCCAAGGGTTGCGTTAGCCGGGACAGTCTTCCACGCCTTAACATCGGCGCAGACTATCCACCAGGTTCCCAGCAGACGAATGGGAACCTTTGTCGTGATCTGGGTAACTCGTACGGACGTCTTTGCCATTCCCAGGTCGTTACCCTTCACCCCTGTCAGATCAATCACAAGCCAAGCGCCTCTGGCAAGAAAGTCTAGTGGTGTTGGCGCTGAGCCAGCCAGGCCAACCCACAACCAAGGGATCATAGAATTGCAGATAGTTACATTAGCAATCCATGGTGGGCGCAATTGTAACAACGTGATTGGAGTGCTGTTCCGTCACAACTCTAGGGAACCACATAGCCTTTCATCCCCTAGTACGTTCTGGGATTGCCCATCTTGCGTGGCAGAGGCAACGGTCCCAACTGCATAATTAATGGTAGCATTTGGATCGTGCCAGACGGTCGTAACAGTCAACTCTCTTGGCAGGGTGACATTAACTACAACTGTGGTAAAATTGCCCACTGAACACACCTGTCAGATACTTGTCGCCCCACCCAGGGATGCCCTCTAGGCATGGGCCCTAAGTGTAAGGCACTCTGCGCATGGTGCCCTGAGGCGCAACATGATGAGCCACCGTGCAGGTCTGGACCAGATCATTTAAGCCGGTAAGAACACCTATTTCAGCATTCTGAGAGGGCATGTAGTCAGCCCAAAACCCCGCGCGGACAAGAGGGTAAAGCATGAGCAACACCACCGTGAAGGGAACCAACATGCAACTGAACCATGCAATTCTGCCTCGGGAGTTCTTTTCTCTCTTAGTCAGACCCTGCAATTTAGCGAGTAACGCCAATGTTAGTCCCATCAGACTCTGGTTCAAAGCTAAACGACTCTTGCAAGAGACTATATCCAAGTTTAGCGAAAAAGCATTTTTGAACTGGGTGGAAAACTGCCTGATGGATAAATTCACAGATCCGGTACCTTCGCTGCAGGCACCAGACGGACCCATCTGGCCGGCAACCAAGTGGGCCAGAACAGGTCTGGATGCAGGCGTACCCTCACCCAAGAAGCAGGTACCAGTTAGCTGCCCACGGGCCAGCACCCCCTCCTTAGTCAACCTGGTGTGCCTCGGCTCCCCATATGGGCCACCATATTGATGCTGGCCCTAGCGCAGATGCCCGCTCGGCATAGCACACTGCAGCCCAGAACTCCCAGGCTCAAGCAATCCAGCGGGCTCAGCCTCCTGAGTAGCTGGGACTACAGGCGTGCACCACTGCACCTGGCAGTTCTTGATGGCTGTTCACCTGCATAATGAACACCGGCTGAGATCACTGAGAGAGGGTGTTATACAGTGCCTATGCAGTGGGTGTTCGAGTGGTGAGGCAATCCCAGCACAACTGAGCCATGCGAAAGCAGTATTGACTGTGATGATGTTGAGGGGTTCCGTAGGGAAATACTCCAAGGCTGCAAGAGCAGCTCGGAGCTCCAGCTGCTGAACCGATACACCCAGAGCCTCCCACCAGACTGTGTCCCACCCTTTGTTTGGTACCAACCACGCGATAGCGTAACGGTGAGACTTGCCTGCCACATCCGTGGAAACAGTACGGGCAGACAAAGGATGATTGGCAATGGGGATGCAAGGTAACATAGAAACTAAGCTAAACAGTTCTGCATTAGTGACTCTTAAGTATCTGCAATGGCCTAAAGAATCCTTCCAGAGCCACCTGTACCTGCACTGATTCTTGAACCAATGTGTGCAGGGCTTGTGGGTTCAGTTCAACCGTGATCTGCTTTGGCTCGCACCCAGCCACGACTACTGTTTTTGACCTGGCCCAGGTAATAGCCATTGCTAAAAGGGTACCCCACTGGGGAAGGGTAACCGAAGCAGGAGTCACATACCCGCATAAGAGGGGATTACCCGAAATCCCTTGGTGCAGAATTACGATAGCCCCATCCTTTTGGAACAGAATATGGGCCTGTATACGACTCCCCACCTCCCTACGCGCCAGTCCCCGACCTTGGACCCATTCTAGAAATAATGTCAAGAGACGAGGATGATGTGGTAGTAATTCTCATGGAGCCGCCAAGTTGGTGTTGCCACGGAGCAAGTCTGTGAACTTCTTAAACTCAGCTGGAGTGATGGGAATGAATTGCCGCAGCCACTGCAGGGTGCCGACCAGCTGCTATCCATCCTTCATGGGTTGCTGTAGAGGGACAATATGTCCCCTTGTCCCCACGCTTGTGCTGACTCCAAGGCAGGCTTCCAACTTTGCTGAGCCTTCCCTGCCTTGTCTAGCCCAGCCTTCTCATTTCCCTGACTGACAGGTTTTTCCCGCCCCTTTTGTGGGCAGTTTCGGGCAATATGTGAGCCCCCGCAACTCCAGCAGCTAAAGCGCCGCCCCACTAAGTTAGAAGGCCCTGTTGTTCCCATATTAGGGCATTCTCGAGTTCTGTGGTTGGGCGCCTTGCAGTTGAAGCAACCAGAAGAACCAGAGAACTGTGAAGCAAACACCTGCAAGGTGTGCACCACTGGCTATGCCTCTTGAGCTCTACCAAAGTCGCACCCGCACTGAATGAGCTCGCCAGCCGTCGCACAGGAAGGAAGTGATGCTAAGGCTGTTTTGAACGCAGGAAGGGCCCCAGACCGCAAGCACTCGCAAAGCACAATATCTTGTGCTTCGACTGGGAGATTGCTCCCTGTGATAGCGGTCTGTACCCAATCAGCAAATCTGTCAAAGTGTTCATCGGGTCCTTGCCTGATATGAAGATAACTGTGGGAGCCAGTCAATATGGAGTACATGCGCTCCAGAGCTGTGCGACGTAGTTGGGCAGATGTAATAAGCACAGCGGCAGGGAGGTTCAGCTGGTCCTGGGGAGCCAACCATGTTCCAGCACCCATTAACATATCTAGCGTGGCTCCATGTAACGAGTGTGCTAGGTCTCGGGCTGCTAATATTACCCTTTCCCCCTCCTCACACAAATTAGCCTCATAAATGGGCACCTGGGCCAGTGTAAGACATGCTCTAGTGACCTGGCGCCAGTCAAAGATTAATGGGCCCGCCATACTGATAGTATCAAGGAAAAGCTGTGCAGTTGAGTCCATAATGCCACCCTCCGCCACCGCCTTTTTCAGCTGCATAAGCATTTTGTAGTCTACAGGGCTCCAATGCCTCTGTCCTGGTGGGTTGTTTATCACTGGGTATTGCAAAACACTGGGAAGAATTGGTTCAATCTCGCAGTCATCTAGCAATCACGGACGTATATGCGCCAATGCTGCAGTTCACTCTCCCCCCTTTTTTCTGAAGAAGATTTGAGGGGAGAGGCCCCTTTTGACTTCAAACTATCCCCACCTGGTCCCCTCCGCTCACCCACAGACAACAGTTCCTCTAGGCGCAACTGGAGTTTGAGCAATTCCTCTTCTGACTCAGAGGGGCTCAATTCCTCTCCTGTTCCTTTAACCATACTCTGATAGCATGGTGGTGGGGGGAGGGGGGGACAAAGGCTGGGGTACCCCTGTTAAGGGGACAGTCACCCCCTCGAGCACCAGGAAAGCAGACATAATGGCGACCCCCCCGAGACCACAACATACCGTCAGCTTCCTCTTCCACCTCCACCTCCTGAGGAGCGGAGGGGTCGCTGGAAATAAAGGAGCTAGCAACGGCTCCCCCCTTGGCGATTCCTCTCTACTTTCCCCTTCGCTTTCCCCATTCACCGGACCAGAGACAGAGCCCGACTTCTCTGACTCTGACCCTGATCCACCCAAGTCCACTACCCCTTCACCTACGCCGTCTTTTGACTTCCCTACTTCTTTTTGCCACAACAAGGCATAGGCAGCATGAGCTACTCCCCAGGCAGCCTGAGACAGCGTAAAAAGACGTTGGAGGGAACCAAGGGCCGGCAGAAGCGCCACGCAGTCCTTAGTACCTGTCTTAGCACCTTCAATTAATTCTGTCTCAGCAGTCTTTAAGATACTGGCTGAGATACAGTCCGAGGGGCTGCTAGCCAGCCCAAGACGGAGCATCCATTTGAAAAGAGGCTCTATCTCTCGTTTGTGGACCTGGTGCCCTACCTGCACACCAAGGCCCTTAAGCATACTCACCAGGTGCTTCATAATTGGGCTACCCCTGGTCTGTGGCACTCACACAGGTTCTATTACGTTGGGGTCACCAAATGTCGCTTACGACAACATATTCAACTGCTGCGTCTGCACCTCTGCGTGCAGGGGCACAAGAGATGCACTCACGCAGTGTAGCTCATGTGGCAATTTACTGCTGCGCAACAAGCCATTATATACTGTGACACGAGACCACCCACAAAACCCATGACCCAGTCACCCCTCCCATTGTACCACCCTTAACCCCACCTGTTACCCCAACATCAGTCTTTATTAGTGAATGTTCTTCACATAGCCCTTGAGAGGAGGAATTGTAAAGTGGAAACTAGGGGAGCATCGTCCCTCTCAATGTAAGTGAGAGTAAAAAGTAAGACCACATGGGGTATCTAAAATTCTCTAAGTCTATGGATTCCAATGAGATACATCCGAGAGTCATGAGGAAACTGGCTGATGTAGTTGCCAAGGTACTCTTGATGTTTTCTGAAAAATGCTGGCAGTCAGGTGACATCCCTAGTGACTGGAGAAAAGGCAATATTGGACTCATTTCAAAGAAGTGTGCAAAAGATGATCAAGGAAAATCTCAGCCTGTCAGGCTCACCACTCTGCTAGGGAAGATCATGGAGCAGATCATCCTGGAAGCTATGCTAAAGCACATGGAAGATGCAGTGATATGGGATAACCATCATGACTTCACCAAGAGCAGGTCCTGCCTGACCAACCTAATAGCTTTTTGTGATGGTATAACTGTGTCAGTGGACAAGTGTAGAGTCACTGATGTCATCTGTCTGGACTTCAGTAAAGCATTTGGCAGAGTTTCCGATAACTTACTCTCTTCAAGTTGAAAATATATGAATTTGACAGTTGGACTATTTGATGAAGAAAGAACTGGTTGCAAGATTGTACCCAGAGAGTGGTGTACAATGGCTTGAAGTCCAGATAGAGATCAGTGACCACTTGTGTCCCTCCTGGATCAGTACTTGGAACTGTGATCTCAAACATTGTAATCAATGACATCAGTGTGTGATCAAGTGCACTCTTAGCAAGTTTGCATATGACACTAAGGTGTGTGGTAGAGTCAACACACCTGAGGGTCAGGATGCCTTCCAGTGGGCCCTAGACAGGCTTGAGCAGTGGGTCTAGGTGAACCTTGTGAGGTTTAACAGATCCAATTGCAAGGTGTTGCACATCAATTACTGCAACACCCACTAACAATGCAAACCAGGAGATGAAAAGACAGAGCACGGTCCTGCCCCAAAAGTCTTGGGGGTAATGGTGGATGATAAGCTGGACATGAGCCAGTAATGTGGTTTCATAGCCCAGGAAACTAATCGTATCATGAACTTCATCAAAAGAAGTGTAGTCAACAGATTGAGGAAGGTAATCCTGCCCGTCTGCTCTGTGCTAGTGAGACCTCACCTGGAGAACTGTGTCTAGAAGTGGAGTCCTCAGTACAGGAGAGATATGGACCTGTGAGAGTGCATTCAGAGGAGGATCACAGAAGTGATCCAAAGAATGGAACATCTCCCCTGTGAGGACAGGCTGAAAGACTTAGGAATCTGTGGGAATACAAGGAAGACTACTCAGAGCAGCAGCTGTGGAGCAAGATGAACATTGTGAGAAAGCAATGCTGAGAACGAAGGACATCTCCAGAAGAAGAGGAAAGAAAGTCAAGTAAGCTGTGTGATGGCTGCATGATAATTATCCTTACTGGAGGAAGTGTGTGTAGCTAGGAACAACTCACGGCTCTGATTGGGCAAGTGCCTACGTGTACAGTTAAGGAGTGTTTGTGGAATGTTTTCTTGACATGTAAGGGTGGGTGGGGAAGTTATATGAGAAAACTTGTGAATGCATATAAGGGCTGTTAGAACCTGTAATAAATGATTTGCATTGTTCGCATCTGAGTCCCTGACTCATTGCCACAGGGCTCTTCAGCCTGGAGAAGAGAAAGCTCTGGGGAGACTTTTTATAGCCTTTCACTGTCAAAAGGGGAGTTGTAGGAAAGAAGGGGACAGATACTTTAGCAGGGTGTGCTGTAATGGAACAAGAAGAAATGGTTTCTAACTGGAAGAGGGGAGATTTAGATTAGATATAAGGAAGAAGATCTTTAGTATAAGAGTGATGAAACGCTGGAACAGTTTGCCCAAAGATATGGCAGATGACCCATTCTTGGAGACATTCAAGATCAGCCTGGAAGAGGCGCTGAGCAATCTGATTTTGCTGTAGACGTCCCCGTTCACTGCAGGGGAGTTGAGCTTGATGATCCTGAATGACCCCTTCCAACTCAAATTGTTCTTTTACACTATGATTCCATAATAATATCTTTCCTCTACCTTCTATCTTCTGGAAGTAAGTTGCTCGAAAATAGTCTCTATTAAATATAGCACCGGGCATCTTCTACACAGTGTGTCTGCAATTTGTAGCATGATTTAACCTTTTTGCTTGTTTCCTATCTATCTGTAGAAAATGAATTTAGCTTGGATCACTTCAGTTTAATCTACCAGGAAGGCTGTTTCAACAGTGTTGGTAGAACTGTGGGCTTCTAAGAGAACTTCAACTGTGAAGATTGAAATAGGTTATAAAAATATATTTTCTGCTACCTGGTACTGGCGTTTTTCATTAGCAAAATATTGAGCAACAAATTAACATTTTTCTTTATTTTAGATAGTAGTCTTGTTATCACATTCAGTACCGATTGTGGGACTGCAGAGGTTTAAGAAAAAGTAATTTCTGCCTTTTTAGGTGATTTTGTCCCCTTAAGTGTTATTTTATATCTTCAATTTTTGTTACTTTGTAGTGATTTAAACTTGTGCATTTGCTTAAAATATGAATACTTTCTGGGAAATACTTCCATCACTGGTGTTCTCATAGACAGCCTTAGATTGTGCCATAGGAGCATTTTGCTAGCTTTTCCTAGGCATCCAAAATATTGTAGTATTTTTTTGGTTCTTGGAGGTGGTGATTGATTAAACCATGTATATTGAGAAAGCAAATGTAAAATCATTTGCCACTTTTGACTGGGCAAAAGTAGAATCCCCAGTGCATCTTCTTAGAGGGTTGATCTCCCATACCCCCAGACAGTACAAACACACTGGAGCACAAGTATCCTCTGGAATGCAAAGAGAAGCAAAAAGAAGAATGCAAGTGTGAAGTTCACAGCTGAGTTTTACAGCGTGTGATCATACGTGGTAAAAGCTGTGGTACTGTTCTTAAGTTTACCATCCATTTCCTCTTTACTATCCAGAAATAGTGCACGGGTAGAAAAGGAGAAACGTTCAGCTATCTATCCAGTACCTCCCAGTCAAAACAGTAGTTTCTCTTGCCTCAAGGCAAATTAGGGTCAAATAAATGGACAAAAAAGTAGTTTCATGTAATTGCCAAAAGGCTACTTTTGTCAGATAACTACTGCACTTGTGCTCATTTACTGACTTCAGATTGACTGACATGAGATGATGTATTGGAAGTCTGAGTGCTACGGAGTACCAGAAACCCATTTCATTAATCATTTATGCTGTAATGGTTTGGAGGATATGATTTACCAAATCTCTCAGTAGAATATCTAGACACAGAAAGCTGAGAGTGCTTTCTCTGTGCCTGAATCTTAGATTTTATTTAGAAGATAACTGTGAAGTAAGCAAATAGTTCTAGAAAATCAGGATCTATACACTGTAAGCCAACCTTACTTTGACCTTGCTTGTTTGAAGTACCTGCAACAATGGTCTGTCTCTGAGGTAGCACTAATTACATTTAATACACATAGAACATACACAGGTCCTAAAAAGCACCTGAAAAACCTGCAATGTGAAGAAATTAAAAAGCGTACAAGACTTGGCCCTGAGTCATGGTTTCCTAGGACACATATGGTCAAGAACATGAAACATGAGGTGATTGATCTGTTCCCATTGTACGTAAGCAAATCTAAAAATATTATAGCAGTATAGAAAAGCTATTCAGAAATCCTAAGCATTGATTTTTTTTCTTTTAGTTTTTCAACATGCTGACAATCCCTTTGCTAGCTATTCGATAGATTGGAACATTTCATAGGAGGTTATTCTACCCCCCTCCAAGCCGATTCCACTGTTCCTTGATTTGTATCAGATTTACATCTGTTTCTTTAGCAAGATAGTATAAAAAATGTCTTTCAAGTCAATTACAACATAACATCAACTTCAGAACACTGAGCAGAATGCAAAATGTATTATTTTGAGTAAACAACCCAACAACCCTGTCTGAATTTTTAAATTCACCACATTCAGTTTTTATTTCCTTTTGGACGATCTCTGACTTTGAATTGTTCTGTTCTTGGCTTAAGTATGTGCTTGCATACTAAGAGCTTTGATTGGGATAGATGAATAGCCCTGTGTGTTTGCATTTTCCATCCATTTTGTTACTTAGAGCAGAAGAAAAAAGTGCAAGGAGATTCTTAACTGAGCAATTTATCATATTTTTGCATCAAAATATAGTTTCTCTGAAATGCAACTCAAGCAGATAGCAGCAAATGAAAAGTGAAAATCATGAGAACAAAAGGTGATTTCTTTTGCAGCTGCTCAGTAGTTAAGCTCAAATGACAAACAAACCTGAAGTGTACTCTAAAAAAAAAGAACTGTTAAAAAAAGCTGCATATTAGTCATCTTTGTATAACAGTCCTAAGTAAGTTTGTTATTTGGCCGCTGAAATCTATTTTTTTTCTGTCAACATTGTAATACTGAGGATTACACAGTACTAAGAACCACAGGTGCATGAAACATCTAGCGATCTAAGAAAGTGCTTTTTATTGAATTTCATACTCTTTTTACTCTTACAAATTTCTTCCACACCTCAAATCATTATTGAAGTTGCATATGAAATAAAGTCTATAATTGTTAGCTTCTTCTAAAAAAGGTAGATTTTGCTTATGGAGGAGTGTGATGATTGAGGAAGGTACTTCAAACATAGGTTAGAAAGAAATTTGTTTTGGATATTTTTTCTCTGACTTCTAGTTGCATATGGCATGACTTTGAAGGAATACTTAGAAACTTGATTTCCAAGTATATATGTGGAACAGAGAGTAACAGGTTTTCTTAAATCTACATAATCATTTTATATAAGTGCCTATTGCTTAGTGGGTCACTGTTTCCACCTTGAGATGCAGATGCTTGTCTTTCATGTTTGACAACGTTCATCACACAAGAACAGTGTTGAATCCTAAACTCATTTGAAGGGTTAGTTGTTTGCTAAGTGAAGAACTAACTACAAGTACTAGAAGATGATAAGTCTATCAGATTCTGCCTGTTCCACAGAAATGTATGCAGATTTGAAATATATTTCCCCATTTTTTTTTTATTTTTATTTTTTAATTTTAACTCCCACCCCCACGAAAAAAAAAAAAACAGCTAAGCTATCTCCATTTCTTTGTTCAGGAAATGTGGTTATACATTCCAGTTCAAGGTAGTTTATCAACTAGGTTTATAAGGTATGGTTCATACTCAGTTCCTCTTACTTTGTACTGAGGTATTGGGTAAAATGCATTTAGGCTACTGTTTTCTAAAATGAAAGCTGGGCTGCCAAATTATAAAATAGAATTATCTGTTTATATATCAAGAAAAAATATTTCTAGGTTTTTTTTAAAAAAAAAATATTGTGCTTTCTTAATATAAGTGGTTTTTAGTAACTAACTGTACAATAAAATTACAACTGAAGTTTTACATCTTTCTATTATTTTCCGACCTTCTTTCAAAGACATCAACCAAGAATATAAATCAATCTTAACGTCTGCAGTAAAGTAAACTGGTAAAGTAAAGTAAAATGCTGGTTTGGACACCTCTCCTTCAGAATTTGTACCTAAATAACTAAATTTGTATAAATATCTAAATTTGTACCTTTGCCTTGAGTGGCAAAGTTTTGAGGGCTGTTGTATTATACTTGTATTCTCACTACTTCTATGAGAATTGTTAGAGGAAAACAGATCCGCTGAAATCTTCAGAATTTCTTTCTCATATATTCTTATTTCAGTATAGTTCTCTTCACTACAAAATGTTTTATAACCCATGGTCTTCTCCCTTGTCTCATTCTGCTTTTTTTACAATACTATGCTATTTACTTTCTTTTTCTGCATTTGCAAAAAGCTTTGTCCAACAGGAATAGATCTGTATACCAAAGCAGTAGAATTGCAGGCTACAGTATTTGGTTATATTCTGGGAGTTGTACTTTGAGTTTGCTCTGGTCTAATCCTGTTGAGCAATATCAGACACCGAATAGAATTCATTAGATGTATTCAGGGACTACATCTTCCAGTTTTGCTTAATTTAAGAGGCATCCCATAGGATATTCCCTGAGAAGGTTCACAGAGGTACTCTGGTAACTCTCAGAAAGCTGTTAAAGCATACAGATATTTCTGTTTTAAAATTTAACACACTTTTATAGTGTTGCTTGGCAATTTATCATGATTTAGAATCAGTTTGACTCTGTGTTTTATATGCTTTACTATTTTTACATCACTTTTACCACCAGTTCATTGAATTGGAATTAATAAAGATGAGAATACATCTAAAGCACACTGTAGCAAACTGATTAAATTACTGCTCAGTTAATTTCTGATCCACTATGGCGATTTTACTATGTCACATTTAGTGATTATAAATTCAGTCATTTTGGAAGATTACACTGGAGTTTTCTGAGTAAAATCATGATAGTAGTCTACAGTAAATATACTTAATATTTCCTAGTTAATGTAAACCCATAATTTCTATGTCCAACCGGTTCCTTCCTTCCTTCCTTCCCTCCTTCCTTCCTCCTTCCTTCCTTCCTTCCTTCCTTCCTTCCTTCCTTCCTTCCTTCCTTCCTTCCTTCCTTCCTTCCTTCCTTCCTTCCTTCCTTCCTTCCTTCCTTCCTTCCTTCTTCCTTCCTTCCTTTCATTTGTTTGTAGATGTTTCTAGGGGATGTATTTTTTGCAAATGCTCAGATCTATTAACATCACATAAGTGATAATAAATTCAGTATGTAAAACACATGGGCTTTTTTTTCTAGCTTTTCCCCTCTGCTACCTTTAATTTTTTTTTTTTATTATTATTATTTTTTTTTAGTGCTAACTGTTGTTTTTAAACTGATAATAGGAGTTGGAAATATGCAGTGATAACCTTAATTACATGTTTCAGGCTCTTTGCAGCTCTGCCAAATGCAAACTATGTTTTATGTGAGATAGGAATGTTTAATCAGATTGACATGAACAAAGTCAAGCTGACAAATTTGCTCAGCTGAATTTATTTCAATGTGTTAGAAAATTCATGTGCAACTTGCATATCATATAATTGTAACTAGATAAATTATCTCCATATTTCTCCGGGATGGAATGATGAGTTTATCAAATCTTTCTTAGCAAAATTTTTCTTAGTAACCATTTTTTTTATGGTAACTTTTGGTTAATAATAATTTACCTTATGTGATTATCCTTTCTGATTTCCCTCTGTCTCCCTGTTCTTCAGCAGAGTACACTAATAAGTTTACTTAGTAGCTATAACCAGTTTACCACGGACTTATTTAAAAAATTGCTATTTTGTACATCATTTTTGAAACATCAGTAGTGAGATTTGATGATTAAGTTAAGAATATTAATTAATTCTTCTCCCTGAAAAGATTTGGTATGTGCTCAAATCTTATACATAAATTGTGATTTGGAGCAATACTGTTTTATATAATAATATGGCATAGTAAACCAACAGAAATTTGGAATCAATCACTACTCAAAAGAGGTGTGGATACATAAGGGACTCTAAAATAGCTTTGAGAGGCCCTTGTATCTACAAATATTATTACAAATATTATTTGTATCTACAAATAAAAAATTACATTACCTCCTATGTTTATTTGTCAGTTTGCATCAGGAAATTAGTTGTGCTGCACTTGAGAGTCTTACATTATTGTTCATCAGAAAATATCTTCTGATTTTCAGCCTCAATTTGCTTGTGCCCACCTCATAAGCTTTGGTTCTTTTGTCAGTATTTGTCCACTACTTTCCGTTCTTAAGGATTCTCTATGTACTTCTAAAGAACAACAGCACTTCTTGTGGGGAGGATGAAGTGAAGCAGTTGTGTTCCCTTTTTCTTTCTTTCTTTTTTTTTTTTTCTGATATTGGCAGGCTGTTTCTTCGCCCATCCTTGGAGCTTTCCTTCACATTTATTTTGGAGTGAGTTTTTTGTTTTTTGTTTTTTTTTTCTTTTTTTTTCATGTGGATAGTTGGAAGCAGATGATGTTTTGGATGAAGTCTCTCCCATGCAAGAGGTTTGGTAAAAATCGGCTTTAATGTCTGTCCATTTATAGTAAAACTCTTCTCCTGCTGCAACTATACATTTCCTTTCCCATTTTCACAGTTGCATCATGCCAGTACTTAATAGTTAATCCTGAAATCAAAAGTACAGTCAGGTATTTTTATAATTTTTCGCTGATGTATTCCCATTATATATTATGGATTCATGTTAATAGTCCCTTGCCCTTGTTCTTTTATGCCTTATTCCACTTAAAGTACAAACCTCAGAGGAAGTAGTTTTTCCTGGGCGATATGCTGTTCCTGATCTGCATTGATGACACAAAGATGGGACAGTATTTCAAACTTATAAATCATCACAGATTACTTGATCATAAGTGAATCCTCAAGAGCTCAGTGTTCCTAAGATGCAAGACTTTTTCACAGCTTTCAAGTGGGTGGAAAAAAAAAAATGCTTGCTTCGACATATTAAAAGTTCTGCCTGAAATCCTACTGAGGTAATTGCCACTGCATCTTTTAACATATTAAACTTTGGGTCAACCCAAATCAACCCCAAAATGGTAGGATAGCATGGTATTCAGACTTTTTCTTAATTTACTTATTGTCTGTATAATAAACATATACATATGTACAGAAAATAAACCAGCTACACAGTAAATTTTTTTACACATCCAAAATGAATGCAAATTGAAATGTTACATTCTCAGTTCTTGAAGGATGCAAATTAACTTTTAATAGTGAATGAAATAGTCATAGCAAAATTTTCTTGGTATTTTAGTTTTAGTTGAAACTCGATGATAGTTTTCCTTTAGTGGTCCTTTTCAACCCAGGCCATTCTATGATTCAAAATCTTTATCATGCATTTTCTGTTAATACTGGGTGAGTGAAAGTGGCTCTTTTACTGAACTTCATATATTTTACAGTCCACATGTGAGAATTCAATAAACATAAACACGCAAAGTACTTTAAATGTAGTGACTAATATATACAAGTTACTCTTTACCTTAATGTGTTAAAAAGGATAAAATATTTGTAATTATTCATGTAGTACAGTTACCAATCATTCTGTTTCAGATTTTAATGTGCATGTTATCTTAGAGATGCATATTATGCATCATGATAGCCAATGAATCATGACTTCAGTAAAAGGCAGAACATGTCAAACTACAGTTTCCCCTCAGGCAAGAACATCTGAAGCACCACATAAAGAATTGGAGAGGTTTTGACCCTTGCTATGCAAATTTGCAATCACTTTCTGTTTGCACATTCCTTGAAATCTTTGTGGTCCATATTGTTGCACCTACTGACGGAAGACCTTATTATTCTGATTACCTGTTGAAGACTTGTGAGAAATAGCTCATGAATAACCAGAAAGAGAACTTTGGTTTAGTTAATGCTGTACATGTATGTGGTTTGGGACTTTTACCATGTTCTTTTTAGTAGAGTCCAGTCTGAAACATTTTAGAAGTAACTCTTGTTACTTGTCTCTAGATAAGAATATTAGATCTGTGGGAGAGAACATCTCATCACACTTTCATTTGTGCGGAGTAAGGAGATACCAGAAACTTAAAAACATAAGTCACTCTGAAAGTAATGTAGACTACTTATTTCCAAGGAAACTACAAAAAATGCAAACACAATTTAATAGAGCAAATTCTCAGCTACTATATATTATTTTTCCAGATAGTCACCATCATTAACTATGCATTTTTACCAGCACTGAACAAAAGCCTGCATGTCACACCCATAAAAATATTCATGGCCATCTGGAACATAGCTTGTCTTCCATATCACTGTCTCCAGTGTTAAAACACACCACTCACTGCCTCATCCTATGTGGCAGTGGATACTGTGCTACAGTGCTAACATACACTGTTTGGTTTCCATAAACATGCAGCAAGAGTATATGAATGTCAATAGGTGTTATTTTTTCTTCATGGAAGAATTCAATTACACTCCTTTGCTTCACATACACTTTCACATCAGGCACCAATATGTCAGACTGCTCCTCTTCTGCCATTTGTCATGTGGCAACAAAATGAAGAAGAATGCTGTCAGGAAGGTTTGGCATCTACTATCATAACGATGTCTCTGACACTGTGGGGCAACATAATGAAATAGCTTTATTTCTGGAGCAGATCTCATGTTTAAAAAAGTACTGCCATCCAGAGGGACATTGATAAACATGAAAGGTGAACCTAATGAAGTTCAACAAAGCAAAGCACAAGGAGTAATCCCAGATACATATACAGACTGCGAGAAGAGATCCTTGAGAACAGCCCTGCTGAGAAGGACTTAGAAATTCTGGTTGATGAAAAATGGATGAAAAATGGAACATGAGCCAGAACCATGAGCTTGAAGCTCAGAAGGCCAGTGGTACCCAGCGCTCCATCAGGAGAGGGGTGGCCAGTGGGGCAAAGGAGGTGATTATCCCCCTCTACTCTGCCCTCATGAGACCCCTGCTGGAGTACTGCATCCAAGTTTGGGGCCCCCAGCACAGGAAATATGTGGAGCTTTTGGAGAGTGTCCAGAGAAGGGCCACAAAGATGACCCAATGGCTGAAGCACTTCTCCTGTGAAGATATGCTGAAGGAACTGGGCTTGTTCAGCCTGAAGAAGAGGAGGCTACAGGGAGACTTCATTTCAGCCTTCCAGTATTTAAAAGGAGTGAATAAATGTGAGGAAAATCAACTTTTTACAAGAGTAGATAGTGATAGCACAAGGGGGAATCACTGTAATGAAAGGAGGGGAGATTTAGATTTGATGTCAGAGGAAAGTATTTTACTTGGAGAGTGGTAAGGTGCTGGAGCAGGTTGCCCAGAGAGGTTGTGGACATCTCATCCCTGGAAGTGTTTAAGGCTAGGTTGGGTGAGACCCTGGGCGATCTGACCTAGAACTTGATCTCGCAGCTGGCAGCTCTGCCTGTGGCAGGGAAGTTGAAACTTGATGATCCTTCAGGACCCTTCCAACCCAAGCCATTATATGATTCTGTGATTAAATATATCTAACACCTGAATTGAGATGTTTCTTATTTTCTGGTACTCCCTATATAATGAAGCATTATGGTAAATGAAGTATTTAATACAAAAGCTTAGATTCTCTTATTATGGAGGGAAATAACAGCAAATACAAAGGGCATTAGTGGTCTAGGAACAAGGGATATTTATAAGGGATATTTTCCTCCTCAGCATATAACCCTTCTACACAAATTATTCTTGAATTCTCTCCTGCTGTATTCTGAAAGTTGAATCTGAGAATCTGAATGGCTTCCCACTCCCAAATCACAATGCCAAAAAAGAGCAAAGTAACTAGTGGTTTGTTGTATCTTTCTCTTTACACGTATTAACTGTTCATTTTTTAAATCAGAATTCTTCTACTGGTATTATTACTGACAGAGAGCACCAAGAAATATGGAAAACAGAAATAACAGTGCCACTGCTCTGGTTTGACACACTGATTCAAATCTCATCACTTCCTTTTGCTTTTTCTCTCACACACAGGTGACAAAATCCTAGTAGAACAGATTTAGTGAGTGGCAGAAGAGGTTCGTAATTCTCAGCTTCATTCCCTTTTGCAGCTTAAACAATATTTGGAAGCATACGATAAATTTTAATCTTTCCAAGAAAAGATGCTAATCTGAAGCTGACTTTTGGCTCAGTATTGGTTTCCTGATGACTTAGATATAGCACATGATTCATGGTGACTTAGCATGGATTTAGATGGCAGCTTACAACTTACACTCCAGGTGTCCTTGACTAAAGACAAGTAGACAGGAATTTATAGTTCATTGAAGTTCAGTACCATAAAATTTAACTATGTACTTCATTAGGTTTTCCCCTTTTGCACATGATTCCTCTTCATTAACCACTAGACTTGTTGGAAAACAGGTGGGTGTTCAGCAAGGTCTTAACCTCTACAAGTATGCTTCTGTTATCCATTTATTTCCATCCCACATTCCTAATAAATACTTTGATTTCACACTTCCAAGCACTGCAAAGAAACTGTTTTAGCAATTGGATGTATAAACAACACTGGCATTTCAATGTACCAGCTCTGTAACTTTAACTTCAGTGCTAGAGAGAATCAGTGTTGGAATGCTTGTTTAATTCTCATGAACAAATTAGTAAAAGCAAATTATGTTGACTATGTATTTCACATTAAATATTTAAGCATTTATTAAGTATTTAGATGGGAAAAAGTCTAAGAATATTAACTTTTCTGACTGAAAAGTCATAAATGGTGGCATAAATGTTTTTGTTGTTTACAGTGACTTAGGAAAATATATGTATTTAAAGTTTTATATTTGAGCCTTCAACTGTGTGTTCATTTGTTGTACAACACATATCAAGTCAGATTCTGTTGTCAGAGACTTTGATGTAAAACAATATTTTTTTTATGAGTACTAAAATTACTTCAGTTTCTTTTTTCTTTCCTTTTTTTTTTTTTTTTTTTTCCTCAATGAGGTCAGGAATTTTGACGCTAATTTGTAGAGACTGCAGATTTGAATAGAGTACATACTGTTCAGAATAAGTCTGGGAAGAAGCTGCCATCAAAACGAGCAATTCTCTGAATGTTGTTAAGATGCATGATTGACATCCCTATAATTTTGTTTGTTCTCATCTGCTTTTCCTTAGAGCATAGCTGTTTAAGATGAAATGACGAGCTGTTCAAAGTACTCTTGGACTCAGTTTGCACTCATGAAATTTGAAGAGCTAGAAGACAAGAATCTAGATTCTGTTAAAGTCATTATATAAATTCATAATAACGAATATTGCTTATGAATTCAAACATTTTTTTTCCATGGAAAAAACTTTTTTTTTTTCCTTTAAATAAGCTACATTTTTGAGAGATTTTTAATGAAGGAGCAGAACACTTCATAATTCTCTTTCCTTTACACTACCTTTTTCTCTCTCATTTGCCATTCCTGCTTTTCCTACTGAAAAAGCAAGAAAGAAGGTGAGGTAGACACAAATTGTAAAAAAAAAAAAAAATGTGAATCTTGGTTCTCATATAACTTCATGTTTCTACAGTGAGTTTAACAATTCACTGCAAAATCTGAGACTGTAGGATACACAGAAAAAAATCATGAAGCCACTACTGATAGACTATGTTGAAATCTTATGGCAAAAGAATATTTGAGATGCATGTTAAGTGGTTTCATAGTTGACTAGTAGAATAGTGTTTATAAAAAATTCTATTTAACTTGCTACACCTCAAAGGAGGAAAAGACTCATGTAAGTAAGAAGAACTTACATGAGTCTTTTCCTCCTTTGAGGAAATGCAGTGAAAGAGGAAAAAGATGACTGCCTTTCATTCACTGAAGTTACCTGAACTAACCAGTTCAGGTGAAGTTGAACTCCAAGGTATGCTGTTTTCAACTAGTGGCATTCTCCCCCTGCCAGCAGACCGCTCATTTCCCATGAACAGTCTTGTGACATGATGTAGTCTACAAAGTACAGAGTCTCTTGTGACAGACTGAGGTCTGTCTGCAGCATTGGAGTCATAAAAGCATATGTAAGAACACGTAAAGATCTAGTTGAAATTTTAAAATAGGTTGTATGATAAATTTGGTTGGGTATGATGTTCTTTAATCACCTTCCTCTCTCCAGTTCCTTTTCAGTTCTTTTCTTTCAAACCTCAGTGATGAAGCTTTTGCTTAACCTCTTTTTCCAGACTAAGCAACCCCAAGTCCCTCTGTCATTTCTTATGATCCTTATTTTCTAGTCCCTTCAACCAGCTTTATTCTTCTTGTCTGCACATGCTTGAGAACCAAAATGTCCTTCCTGCAGCTAGGGGCCCAAACTGAAAACAGTATTGAAATGCAGTCTCACCAGCTCTATGTACAAGTGGATAATCACTTTCCTTGTACAGATGACTACATTATTTCTGATTCAGATCAAGATGCCTTTCATCTTCTTCACCACCTGGGCATGCTACTGGCTTATATTCAGCTGGCAGTCAATAAGCACACTCTGATCTTTTCCTGTCGGGCAACTTTCCAGATGCTTTTCCTCAAGCCTGTATGGCTGCATGGGGTTGTTGTCAAGAGTTGGACCCAGCATTTCTTATTATTATTATTGGACCCAGTGCACCAATGCAGCCTATCCAGATCCCTCTGCAGTGCCCTTTTACCCTCAGGCAGATCAACAGTCCCACCTAGCTTTGTGTGCTTTGTGTTGCCTGAAAACTTATCAAGGGGGCACTTGATGCCCTCATTCACTGATAAAAGTGTTAAAGCTGGCCTCAGTACTGAACCCTAGGGAATGCCAGTGATAAAAAGCAAGATTGACTTCCATTCACTATGACACTTTTTTTTTTTTACAGATTTGTTTGTTTCTTTTATGACCACAGGTGTACAGTGTATCTCAAGGTCAATGGAGATATTTTCATTCTGACTCCTAAAAATACACAGTTTATATTAATTAGGAAGTGACTGCAGTAAAGAATATTTAAAATGAATAGTATATCTAGGAAAAAACAACAACAACAACAAACACACAGAATTAATATTTCTAGCAGATGACTGATTTTTCTTACAATCTTGAAGGGTATTCATGAATTTTAAGGTTCTGCCATGGTCTACTGTGATCACAGAATCATAGAACGGTTTGAGTTGGAAGGGACTTTTAAGATCATCTAGTTCCAAGCCATAGGCAGAGACATCTCCCACTGGTCCACATAATCACAGAATCAAATAATTGCAGGGGTTGGAAGGGACCTCAAGAGATCATGGAGTCTAACCCCACTGCTAAAGCAGGCAGGTGTCCAGATGGGTCTTGAATATCACCATAGAAGGAGACTTCACAGTCTCTCTGGGCAACCTGTTCCAGTGCTCCGTCACTCTTGCTGTAAAGATGTTCTCTCACGTGTCTATAGGGAATATCCTGTGTTCAAGTTTTAGGCCATTAATTCTTGTCCTATTGCTAGACATCACCAAGAAGAGCTGGGCCTCATCCATTTGCCTCCAACCTCCCTATAAACATTAATCAGAGCCCCCCTCAGTCTTCTCTTCCCCAGGGTGAACAGACCCAAGTAACCCAGCCTGTCCTTGTTAGGGAGATACTTCAGGGCCTTTATAATCATTTTGGTCCTCTGCTGGACTCCATCTAGGTGATCCTTGTCTTTTTGCTCAAACCCCCATCCAGCCTGGCCTTGAATGCTTCCAGGGAGGGGGGCATCCACAACGTCACTAGACAACCTGTTCCAGTGTCTCACCACCCTCACATTAAAGAATTTCTTCCTAACATCTAGTCGAAATCTACAGTCTATCTCTTTCAGTTTAAAACCATTTCCCCTCAAACTGTTGCTGCATGCCCTTATAAAAAGTCCCTCCCCAGCTTTCCTGTAGGCCCCCTTCAGGTACTGGAAGGCTGCTATAAGGTCCCTTTGGAGCCTTCTCTTCTTCAGGCTGAAGAGCCCCAGCTCTCTCAGCCTGTCCTCCTAGGGGAGGTGCTCCAGCCCTCTGATCATTCTCATGGCCCTCCTCTGGACCTGCTCCAACAGCTCATTGTCTTACTTGTGTTGGGGCACTCGGAGCTGGTCACAGTACTCCTGGTAGAGTCTCACAAGAGCAGAGTAGAGGAGCAGAACCACCTCCCTTGACCTGCTGGTCACAATTCTCTTGATGCAACTCAGGATATAGTTGGCCTTCTGGGCTGCAAGTGCACATTTCTGACTCATGCTGAGTCTTTCATCAGCTGACACCCAAAAATTCTTCTCCTCAGAGCCACCCTAAACTATTCCCCAGATTGTAACTATTTAAACTATTCCAGCCAGATTGTATCTGTGCTTGGGATTGCCCCAACCCAGATGCAGGACCTTGCGCTTGGCCTTGCTGAACTTCCTGAGATTGGCATGGGCCCACCACTCAAGCCTTTCCAGGTCCCGCTAGCATGTCAACTTGTCGACGGTTTAAAGACTGGTCTGGCCCGGTTCTGTGACTAGTGGGGCGGAGGGATTTTTTTGCAAAATCCGTGCCTCCAGAAAAGGGAAACAAGGGACTCCCCACAAAAAAAAAGAATGATTAAAAAACAGCGGCAATGATCTGAGGAGAAACAAACTAATTTACTAAATGTAGTATTGGAATGCACGATAACACACTATAATACAATATAATTCAATATAATTGTTAATAAAATCAAATATAATTGAGAGAAGGCTTGTCCAAGAGCTAAAGGCTTTACACTAATACTGAAGCCTTGCATGCAGTCGGGAGCAACAGTGAGACAAACCGAAAGCGAGCATGACGAGATGAGAAGAAGGCAGAAGACCCAGGTCAGGTGACCTACAGGCCTTATATCTATTCCCCTGAGCAGGAATGATAACAGTACTCGAACAGTCTTCTGGGGAACGTAGTTCTTCTCTTCCGGACAAGTACCTGGAACTAGAGCATTTGCTCTTTAACTCCCAGTACACTGCATGATGTTATGATGTGGAATACCGATAACCAAAAATCATAAAACCATGACATTCCAACCTTTATTCTACATCACTACATCATGCTCAATATATACAAACAAACATAATTATAATCAATTATCAAACAGTGAACACATGTACATATACTTGGAATTACTGACTCCGCTCTCCTGTCATTAAATTCCCTTGTGGAACACATTGAACATCCCCATCTTTTTGCATCACCCACCAAGTGCACCTGGGCAAAAACAGTCCCACGAAGAGGTTTGCCCTTCCCAGAAGCTGGAAGGACCCAAACTGCTTTTCCCAACATGTTCTTTACATGTACTACGGGGACTTCATCTCCCTCTACAGTACGTAGGGAGCTGGCAGGACCATCGCGATTGATAGATCCTCTAGTGTTGACCAACCAGGTGACTTCTGCCAAATGCCTCTCCCAATGCTTAAATGTTGCACCACCCATTGCTTTCAGCATAGTTTTTAACAACCCATTGTATCATTCAATCTTACCAGAAGCTGGTGCATGATAGGGAATATGATAAATCCATTCAATGCCATGTTCTTTGGCCCAAGTATTTATAAGAGAATTTTTGAAATGAGTCCCATTATCTGATTCAATTCTTTCTGGGGTACCATGTCACCACAGAACTTGTTTCTCAAGACCTAATATGGTGTTTCTGGCAGTGGTGTGGGATACTGCATATGTTTCAAGCCACCCAGTGGTCGCTTCCACCATGACAAGCACATAACGCTTACCATTGCAAGATCTTGGCAAGGTGATATAATCAACCTGCCACGCCTCCCCATATTTATACTTTTGCCATCGCCCTTCCTCCCAAAGAGGTTTCATCCTCTTGGCTTGTTTAATTACAGCACATGTTTCACAGTCATGAATAACTTGTGCAATAGTGTCCATAGTTAAGTCCACCCCTCAGTCTCTAGCCCATTTATATGTTGCATCTCTTCCTCGATGACCCGAAGTTTCATGTGCCCACCGAGCTAGAAATAATTCACCCTTGTTCTGCCAGTCCAAGTTTCTTTCAGTCACCTCAATTTTGGCAGCCCGATCTACCTGATGGTTATTTTTCTGTTCTTCCATAGCCCGACTCTTGGGCACATGAGCATCTACGTGACTCACCTTTACAACCATATTCTTTATTCGGGCAGCAATGTCTTTCCACAGTTCAGCAGCCCAAACAGGTTTACCCTTCCTTTGCCAGTTATTCTGTTGCCACTGTGGTAGCCACCCCCATAAGGCATTTGCCACCATCCATGAATCAGTATAAAGATAAAGCATTGGCCACCCATCCCATTCAGCAACATCTAAGGCCAGTTGGACTAGCCTTTACCTCTGCGAACTGACTTGATTCTCCTTTACCTTCAGTGGCCTCTGCAACTTGTCGTGTGGGGCTCCACACAGCAGCTTTCCATCTGCAATGCTTCCCCACCATACGACACGATCCATCTGTGAACAGGGCATATTTATTTTCATTTTCTGGTAGTTCATTGTATGGTGAGGCCTCTTTAGCACGCGATATCTCTTCTGGTGATGTTTCAAACTTTTTACCTTCAGGCCAATCCATGATCACCTCTAAGATTCCAGGACAGCTGAGGTTCCCCATGTGAGCCCGTTGCATAATCAGTGCAATCCACTTACTCCAAGTGACATCAGGAGCATGATGGGTAGAGGGAACCTTTCCCTTGAACATTCAGTTCAACACTGGCAATTGAGGTGCTAGAAGGAGCTGTGTTTCAGTACCAACTACTTCAGAAGCAGCTCGAACCCCCTCATATGCAGCTAAGATCTCCTTTTCAGTTGGAGTGTAGTGCTCTTCAGACCCTCTGTAAGGCCCGACTCCAGAATCCCAGGGGTTGGCCGCTGGTCTCTCCTGAGGCTCTTTGCCACAAACTCCAAGTGGGACCTTTCTCTCCAGCAGCAGTGTAGAGGATGTTCTTTACATCCTGTCCCGTCCATACTGAACCCAAGGCCACAGCATGAGCTATCTCCTGCTTAATCTGCTCAAAACCTGCTGCTGTTCAGGACCCCACGCAAAATTATTCTTCTTCCCAGTCGCATGATAAACGGGGCTTACAATGAGGCTATGGTTTGGAACATGCATTCTCCAAAAGCCCACTGCGCCCAGAAAGGACTGTGTCTCTTTCTTACTAGTGGGTGGAGACATGGCAGTAATTTTGTCCACCACATCCGTTGGGATGTGACGATGTCCATCTTGCCACGTTACACCTAGGAACTGAATCTCTTGTGCAGGTCCTTTCACTTTGCTTCACTTAATAGCAAAACCAGCACTAAGAAGGATCTGGATTACTTGCTCTCCTTTCTCAAAAACTTCCCTTGCTGTACTGCCCCACACAATAACATTGTCAATGTACTGTAAGTGCTCAGGAGCGCCTCCCTGTTCCAGTACAGTTTGAATCAACCCATGGCAAATTGTTGGGCTGTGTTTCCACCCCTGGGCAAATGATTCCAGGTATAGTGAACGCCCCTCCAGGTGAAAGCAAACTGTGGCCTACATTTCGTGGCCAATGGAATGGAAAAGAAAGCATTAGCAATGTCAGTGGTGGCATACCACTTGACTGCTTTTGACTCCAGTTCATATTGGAGTTCTAGCGTGTCCGGCACAGCAGCACTCAGTGAGGATGTGACTTCATTCAGGTCACAGTACTCTACTGTCAGCCTCCATTCTCCACTGGCTTTACGCACTGGCTATATGGGGCTGTTGAAAGGTGAGTGAGTTTTGCTAATCACTCCCTGACTCTCTAGTTGACAAATCAACTTCAGAATGGGGAGCAAGGAATCCCTGTTTGTGCAGGTACTGCCGTCTGTGCACCGTTTTTGTAGCAATCGGTACCTGTTGCTCTTTTACTCGTAGCAATCCCACAACAGACAGATCTTCTGATAGGCCAGACAACGCAGACAACTGTTTAACACCTTCTGTGTATACAGCAGCTATTCCAAAAGCCCATCGATACCCTTTGGGATCCTTAAAATATCCCCTTCTGAGGTAATCAATACCAAGTATACAGGGAGCCCCTGGACCAGTCACAATAGGATGCTTTTGCCATTCTTTGCCAGTGAGACTTATTTCAGCCTCCAACATAGTCAACTCTTGAGAACCCCCAGTCACCCCATGAATATAAATTGATTTTGTCCCTTGGTGACTTGAGGGCATTAGCGTACACTGTGCACTAGTGTCCACCAGTGCCTTATATTTATGTGGTTCTGATGTGCCAGGCCATCTAATCCACACAGTCCAATACACTCTATTATCCCTTTCCCCCGCCCGGCTGGGGGCAGGGCTCCTCTATTTGTTACCTCCGTTGTCCTCCTGACTATTGCCGTGTCTCGCATCAACTGGAGTGACCACCTTTTTGGAGAAATTCACCTTGGTGGTTGATCTATCTTCTAACTCTTTTACCCATGTTTGAAGTGCAGAAGTGGGTTTCTTATGCCACTTCTTCATATCTTCTCCATGGTCACGCAGGTTATGTCACAAGGCAAAACCTGACCTAGTCTTAATGTTGTCACTTGCTTGAACAGGAGGACGTCTCCTGTTGATCAGCAGTCTAATAGCTGAGATGTTGGATGATGCAGGTTGGTGTAGAGGGATTGAATGTAACTCGAAGTCTTGGAGTTTATTAATCAGTTCATTTATAAAAGGTTTTTCTCCCCCTCTGTCATACATTGCTGCGAATGTACTGGCATACCTCTCTGGTGCAGTCTTCGTGAATATACGCCACATATGTGGTGTACACCTGACGTTCTCAGGATCATGCTCTTGGTCAGGCTTGTCAGGAATGAAAGTGGGGCTATGTAACATTTCCACCACGGCGTGTTCTCTCAAGTAACGGATGCCTTTTTCCATATCAGTCCATTTCCTTTTCTCAGGCATCAGGTCATCTTTGAAGGAGTATCTTTCTTTCACAGCCAACAGCATCCGCTTCCAGAAGGTGAAGGCCTGGTTCTGGCATGTGCTAATACCTCTGTCAATGGCTGAGTCCCTAGCAATGCCACCGAGCTGACGAGCACAGATTCCAGCACTGATCCCCAGGGAATGCCACTCATCATCGGTCTCCACTTGGATATTGAGCCACTGACCTCAATTCTGAGTGTGACCATCCAGCCAGTTGCTTGTTCAGTAAATTGTCCATCCATCAAATCTATGTTTCTCCAATTTCGTGATCAGGATGTCATAGAGTCATAGAATCATAGAATGACTTGGGTTGGAAGGGACCCCAAGGATCACCAAGCTCCAACCCCCCTGCCTCAGGCAGGGCTGACAACCTCCAAATTTAATACTAGGCCAGGCTGCCAAGGGCCCCATCCAACTTGGCCTTGAACACCTCCAGGGATGGGGCATCCACAACCTCTCTGGGCAGCCTGTTCCAGTACCTCACTACTCTCTCTGTAAAGAACTTCTCCCTGATATTCAACCTAAATCTTCCCTCCTTAACTGGAAACCATTTCCCCTTGTCTTGCCATTGTCTACCCTTTCAAAGAGTTGACTCCTCTCCTGTTTGTAGGCTCACTTTAGGTACTGGAAGTCTGTAATGAGGTCACCCCACAGCCTTCTCTTCTCCAGGCTGAACAAGTCCATCTCCCTCATGCCATGTGGGACAGTATCAAACACTTTGCACAGTTCCAGGTAAATGACGTCAGTTGCTCTTCCTTTATCTACTGGTGCTGTAATTCCATCATAAAAGGCCACCAAGTTTGTCTGGCATTACTTGCCCTTGATGTCGGTTACCACCAGTCTCCTCATCTTTATTTTCCATGGACCACAGTAGGGCCTTCAGGAGGATCTGCTCCATGATCTTGCCAGGTACAGAGACGAGACTGACTGGACTGTAGTTCCCTGCATCTTCTTTTTTTTTCCTTCTTGAAAATGGGAGTTATGCTTTCCCTTTTCCCATCAATGGGAACTTCACCAATCTGCCATGACCTTTCAAATATGATGGATAGTGGCTTGGCAACATCATCCACCAGTTCCCTCAGAGCCCTTGCCAATGAAGACTGAAGCAAAGAAGTCACTGAGAACTTCAGCTTTCTCTGTATCCCTCAATTAGATCACCATCATCCTCTGGCAGCAAGCATAGCTGGCTCAGTGTCATTTGTTCTTTGGCTGAACTGTCAATGGTCAAGATCTAGCTTTGAATCTATTTACCACTAGATTATTTCTGACTCAAGGGCATTAAGTTTCTTCTTGTTAATAATACTACATTTTCATTCATGAGCAAATAACTGTGGCAGCAGACATGTTTCCACTTCAAATTTCATCTCCAGTTTTCATTAATCAAATTACATGTCTGTTTATGAATCTGTTTCAATGTTGTTCTTGAGGGTGTCAGTAAGTGTGTTTTATGTTTAAGTACTCAAATATTAGAATTTAATAATTTGTAAATAGAGGGTTTTTAAATTAGAAATCTGCCTTCCTCTATTATTTTAGGAGATAAAATCCTATTTACATCTTCACCTTAAGGAAAATTCATAAAATGGACCGCACTAAAGCATTGAAATACATTTTTTAATTAAAGGGAGAAAGCTGGTAACCAAGGACAACTTAGAAACATATAACTCAGTAGTGAAGGTACTGTACAAGATCGTATAGCTTCTTTATGGTAGAGGATAAAATAGAATGATTTAAAAAATTAAATGAAACTTTACTTAAAATAGTGGTTCAATTTGCCATATTGTAGAATCATAGAATCATAGAATGTCCCAAGTTGAAAGGGACCTTAAAAATCATCTAGTTCCAACCCTCCAGCCATGGACAGGGTTAGTATACACTAGATCAGGCTGTCCAGGGCCCCATCCTACTTGGCCTTGAACGCCTCCAGGGATGTGGCATACACAACTTCTCTGGGAAATCCGTTTTTGTGCCTCACCATCCTCTTGGTAAAAAAATTTCTTCCTAACATTTAACCTAAATCTCCTCTTTTTTTAGTTTAAAGCCATTCCCTCTTGTTCTGTCACTATCTGCTCATGTAAAAAGTTGGTCTTCCTCTTCATTATAATCTCCCTTCAAGTACTGGAAGGCTGCAATGAAATATTCCTGGAGTCTTCTCTTCTTCATATGAAGTGTCACATGGCAGAAATATCCACAGTAACACCCCAGAGCTGAATAATTTCCTATTTCAGCTAAAAAAGACAGTTCTGGATAGAAAAGGGTTAACAGGTTTGACATAAGATGTGGGCAAAGCAGACAATTGCCTGCAATGGCATATTGATGAAATTGGCCCTTATGAAGGTGCCCATGACAAAATTTTCATGTCTGAGCTCTGCTTTTTTTCTGCAGAAACAACACTATGCAGATCTACACTTGCATGGCTTGGTACAGAAGCTTTCTCCAGTTCATGAACCTGGGTGGATTCCCAGGACACACCTTGATCCAGTCTGAGCAGGCTCTACATCCTTATCTATGCAAAAATTAACTGAATGTGCAGACCCAGGTGGAGACAGTTATTTTCTGTCAGTCTGCCTATAGAACCAGGATATCAAGTTTCCCAGTATATTTCTACACATAGATCTAGACAATATCTGAAGCATCTTTTCCAAATTACTGATACCCTTGAAGGCAAACAAACATTAGAAACAATCTCCCTGGTTATGTGCCCATGTAAGAGGTAGCCCTCACCCCTGACTGTATATCTTGCTCTGGGTAGCCTGCTTGCACTTCTCCCACAGGTGTTGCGAGGAAGGTGTACAGCAACCTGTAACAGTAGGGAGAATGGGGAGCCAAAGTCCTGTTTCTTCAGTTCTGCCTTGCATTCCCTTCATCAGGCCAGCAGTTCAACATTGTGTTATGATCAAGACTGTGATAAGGACTTAAGAGTAAACCATATTTGTAGAGTCATATGCAGTTATTTAGGTAATATTTGTTTATTGGGGCCATTGGGGGCCCATTGTGCCATTCTGCACTCCATGGGGAGCAATGGGGCCCTCAGGCATTGTTTATTTAGGTGATATTTGTTTATGTTAGTCCAAGGTGCAGAGAGAGAGACTGTGCTGAGGGAGCATGCTGCCACCAGTTAAGTGAAACCTGAGGTACTTAGAAAGGTTGAACCAGTCCTGAGATTAAACTCATGTATCCTGGGAATTTGGCACAGAAGAGACATAGAAGACATCTTGACAAGTGTGTATGGTTTAAGGTGGATTTTGCAAATTAACATACATCAGTCTTTTGGGGCCTGTAAGCCATAAGCTGACTCTTTAAATGGGTGAACTTACTCTGCTATGACTTAATAGACAGAAATGCTATTCTATTTATTATTTTAGCATAGCCAATGGATTGCGCACTAAATACTTTGATGATTGACTCATAAATCTGTTGATACTGTTCATCTTAATTTTCTTGAGCACTAATGACTTTCCTGGTATATCTCTATGTTTCATCCACTTAGTTATGTTTAGCCTTCCTACTGAAATCCCATGCAGGAAGGACTCCATCTTCATTGCACTCTCCCTTCAGGTGTTTATATGCATTGTTAAGATTTCTCTGAACCTCTTCTTCTCTGAACTAAACTGTATCAATTCTCCCTGTCTCTCCTCACAAAAGAGGTGCTCCTGTCCCTTGATTATTTTGGTAACCCTCCATTGGACCTCTTTCCCTGGTACTGGCAGAGTCTAGGACACAGTAATCTGTGTGTATCCTCATCAATGCTGAGTAGAGGGAAAGCCTCTTGGCCTGCTGGCAATACTTTGTCTAATGTAGCCAACCCATTAGCCTTCTTACGAGCAAGGGCACATTGCTGGCTCATTTTTCTACTTGTCCATCAGGACTCCCAGATGCTTTTCTGCACAGCTGCTATCCAACTGAGTGGGGCCCAGCATGTCCTGAGATTGTTCCTCCTCAGATTCAGGGCTCTGACTTCTCCTTGTAAAACCGCATGAGTTTCTTATCAGCCTGTAGCCTGTGGAAGTCCCTATGGATAGCAATATGATGATCTGGTGAATCAGCCACTCCCCCCCAATTTCAGATCATCTGCAAATTTTCTGAGGATGCACTCTTTCCTACTGTCCTCTGTACATGTTTGACTCTCACTGAACTTTCTCACGAGTTTATAGAGAAACAGCTCATAGCCAACATACACACCTTCGAATGTAAGTATTTAGTAGAAAATATTTGAGCAGTGTTTCATGCAACTCTGTCTACAGGAGCATGACCTGATCTGCTTGGTAGCATTTCACCCAAAATGGAAAATATTTGCAGCTGCATGGATGAAATGTGCAGATTTAAAATACCTTAGAATCTTACATCTATACTTATCTAAGAATTTTGATTTGCTTGTATGAGTATTCTAGTTTTGAGCTACAGCTAAAAATCTGTCTTTGTTATCAATAAAGGATAGTGGAATATGTTTGCACGATGAGTTCTATGGATATCAATCAAGTTGGTCACCTAAGCATGGTCTACACAATCTAATGTAGAGAAATGTATTTTTATTAGTAATATTTCCATGCCCAGTGATGAAACAGTCAACTGTAAAATAATTCAGAATATTCAAAGTTACTTCTGTTTTGATAATAGATGCTGGTTCTTTTTAAGCATTCAGATATGCAATTTTCCTGTGGAAATATCTAAGGAAGATAATGCATCAGTCCCTTAGAGTCTGTCATTTTCACACATGAAAACTGTATGTAAATGAAAATACTCATGAACAGCTAAATTCTGAATAATTCTTTATTCTTTCTGTAGAAAATCTGAAGAGGGCTAGGAAATGTGCAAGGCTTTCTGTTGTGTATCCAACACTTTCATATGTTCACAGAGTTTAGAGAAGTTCAATTTTAGCTCAGCCAAGATGGAATCAAAGTTCCCCCAAAAAATCTAGTAATTGCTGTAAGATCAGTGTTTGATTGAAACAAACACCAGTGATAATCATGGCCTGCAATATTTATCCAGGGAATAAAGTATAACATTTCCACAAAGAGAGGGCAGCATTAGAATGAAAAGAGATGATTGTCATGGTTTACTTAGTGGAATCATGCTCAACAGGAGAGCCTTCCTGGCTTCTTTTACCCTCTCTCATCCTTTTTGGGGAGAAGAAAAGTAAGTCCATTAAGACAAGGAGAGAGAACTAGTTTACTACAAATGGTAAAAGAATGTAAGATAATAATATAAGAATAGAGTTATAGGTAATAAATAAAACAAATAAGAAAGGATTTCCGACCACACTGCTATCTGCATTGCCCAGAAAGTTCTCTCTTGTCATCTGAGATCAGAAATCACATGGGGAGTACTGGAGACTTCTGGGAACAGTAGTCTGTGTCTTAGCAGCATATCTTCCTCTCAGAGAGCTGGAATCCACGTGAGAATAACTGAGACAGATGGGAGCTAGAACTTGGGAAGTGGAAATAGCTGAGACTACCAGGAGCTAGGACCCAGGAAGTGGAGCTCCCCAGTGCTGTGTTTGAGCACTGAACAGCTTGCTACATGATGTCATGATATGGAATACTGATAAAACCAGGACAGTATTCTACCCCTTATTCCATGTCATTGCATCATGCTTTAATTGTACAGCACAAAAATATACACATACAAATAATAACAACAATAATTAGCATTACATACATATATGCATATACAGCTACTGTTTTCTCTCAGCATCAAGTTTCCTTGAGGTACACTCTTGAATGTTCCCATTCCCCTGCATTATCCACCAAGTAAATTCAGGTCCCTGAGCAAAAGCAACACCACAAATACGCTTGCCCTTGCATGAGACCAGGATTACCCACTTTGTTTTACCAAACATGTTCTTTACATGTACTACAGGGACTTCATTCCCTTCTATAGTACACACAAGGCTGGATTGGGCAGGGCCATCTTTATTGGATGACCATTGAGTGTTGTCTAAGTGGCTTCCGATAGATGTTTATCCCAGTGTTTGAATGTTCTACTACCTATTTCTTTCAGCATGGTTTTCAACAGTCCAATTGTACCACCTGATTTTCCCAGAAGCTAGTGCATGATGGGGAATATATACACCCATTCAATGCCATGATCTTTGGCCCAAGTGTTTATGAGGATATTTTTAAAATGAGTTCCATTATCTGACCCATTTCTGTCTGGCATTTCATGTTGCCAGAGGACTTGTTTTTTGAGGCCTAATACAGTACCGCAGGCAGTGTGGGGCATGGGATATGTTTCAAGCCACCTGGTGGTTCCTTCACTATGATTAGCACATAATGCTTGCCACTGTCAGTTTGTAGCACAGTGATATAATCAGCCTGTCAAGCCTTTCCATATTTATACTTCTGCCATCACCCTTCATGCCAGAGAGGTTTCATTCTCTAGGCTTGTTTAATTGCAGTGCATGTTTCACATTCATGAATAGCTTGCTCAACAGCATCCATGGTTAAGTCTACCCCTCGGTCTCAAGCTGATTTATACAGTGCATCTCTACTGTGATGGTCTGAAGTGTCACCCTCATGTTGCTATTCCAAATCTATCTGAGCCACTTCATCTCTAGTGGCCCAATCTACTGGCTGATTATTTTCATATGTGTCAGTGTCCTCGCTCTTTGGTATGTTATCATCTACTTGACACTTCCTTATGACCATATTCTATACCTGGCTAGCAATGTCTTTCTACAGTTCAGCAGCCCAGATGATTTTACCTCTGTGCTGCCAGTTGTTCTGTTTACAGTGCTGTAACCACTCCAAAAGGGCAATTGCCACCATCCATGAGTCAGTATAATGTATTGGCCACTTTTCCCATTCAGCAATATCTAGTGCTAACTGAACAGCCTTTTCCTCAGCAAATTGACTCGATTCACCTTTTCCTTCAGTAGCCTCTACAGCTCATCATGTGGGACCCCACATAGCACTTTCCATCTCTGACAATTTCCCATGGTATGGCAGGATCCATCAGTGAAGAAGGCATATTTATTCTCATTCTCTGATAATTTGGTATATGGCAGGGCTTCTTCAGCATGCACCTGGAGTTGTTCCAAAGTTTTCACCTTCAGGCTAGTCCATGATTGCTTCTAAGATTCCTGGACAACTGAGGTTCCCCATGCAAACTCGCTGTGTAATCAGTGCAGTCCACTTACTCCAAGTGGCATGAGTTGCATGATAGGTAGAGGGAAACTTTCCCTTAAACATCCAGTTGAGCATCAGTAGTTGAGGTGCCAGAAGAAACTGTGCCTCCGTACCAGTTACTTCTGAAGCAGCCTGAACTCCCTGATATGCTGCTAATATATCCTTCTCAGTTGGAGAGCAGTGCTCTTCAGATTCCCTGTATCCTCAACTCTAAAATCCAAGGAGTCAACCTCAGGTCTCCCCTTATCTTCTTTGCCAAAGGCTCCAGGTGGGGCTCTTTTCCTCAAATGCAGTGCAGAGCAAGTTTTTTACTTCTTGTCCTGTTCAGACTGGTCACAGAGCTACCACATGGTCTATGTCCTGTTTAGTTTGTTCAAAATCTTCTTGTTTCTCAGAGCCCCACAAAAATCATTCTTTTTCCACATCGCCTGATGGAGAGGGCTTATCCTCTGTAATCTTGAATATGCATTCTCTAGAAACCCACAACACCTATGAAAGATCGTGTTTCCTTTCCTATTTGGTGGGGACATAGTAATGATTTTGTTAATCACATCTATTAGGATGTTATGACATCTGTCCTGCCATTTTATTCCTAGGAACTGGATTTCCTGTTCAGGTCTGATGATCTTACTTCATTTAATAGCAAACCAGCTCTCAAAAAGATTTGGAGTGTTTCTCTCCTTTTTTGAAAATTTCCTCTGTTGTGTTGCCCCCCACAATAACATCACCAATGTATTGTAGGTGCTCAAGAACTCCACCCTGTTCCACTGTGGTCTGGATTATCCCATGGCAGATGACCAGGCTATGTTTCCATTCCTGGGGCAAGCAGTTCCAGGTATACTGGACACCCTGCTGAACAAAAGCAAAATGTGGCCTATACTCTACAGCTAAAGGAATGGAGAAGAATGCATTAGCAGTATCAGTTGTGGCTTACTACCTGACTGCCTTTGATTCTAGCTCATACTGAAATTCTAACATGTCAGGTATAGCAACCCTCAGTGGTGACGAAACTTCACTCAGGCCACAGTAGTCCACTGTCGGCCTTCACACTCCTTTGGCTTTTTGCATTGGTCATATGGAGCTGTTAAAGGATGAGCAAATCTTGCTAATCACTTCTTGGCTCTACAGCTAATGGGTTAGCTTATGGATGGGGTGCAGAAAGTCTTGGTTAGCGTGATATTTTTGACGATGTACTGTTGTGGTAGTGACTGGCACTTGCTGTTCCTCTACTTGTAACAGCCCCACAATGGAAGCTGTCATCTGGAAGCCCAGCAAGGCAGACAGCTCCTTAATATTCTCTGTTTCTACAGCAGCTATTCCAAAAGCCCATAGACACCCCTTTGGGTCCTTGAAATACCCTGTCCTAAGACAGTCTATACCAAGGATATATGGAGCACCAGGGCCAGTCACATTGGCCTTTGCCAGTCTTTTCCAATGAGGTTCTCTTCAGCCTCCAACACAGTTAACTCTTAAGAACTCCCTGTCACTACAGAAATATAGATTGGTTCTGTTTCTTATTAACTCAGTGGCATTAAGGTGCACTGTACACCATTGTCCACCAGAGCCTCACGTTTTTGTAGTTCTCGTGTGCCAGACCATTGAATCCACATAGTCCAATAAACTCTGTTATCTCATTCCTTCTCCCTGACTGGAGGCAGGACCCCTCTAATATCACATCTATCATGTTCAGTAGCCACTGGAGCAGCCATTCTCATGAAGGAATCCTCCTTTGTTGTTGACATCCTTTGTAACTCTTTTACCTGGGCCAGTAGGACTGAGGTGGGTTTTCCATCCCATCTCCATATATCCTTGCTGAGATCACATAGATAATAGCATAGAGTAGTACAAGGTATGGGTCCACCATTAACCCTTGCTTGAGTAGGAGGGTGTGTGGTCTTAATGGCTGAGATATTGTTTGATATATGTGAAAAGTTACTTAGACGAACTGATTTTTAATTCCCAGACATCCATGGACAAGCTTTCCACAGCTGAGACAATGACTGTTAGGCAGGAGGCAAAACTATCTTCATAATGAGGGCTTTAAATTAGATATGAAGGCGGAAGGGAATAAAATGAGGCCCATTAGAGATGAGCCTAGAGGAATGATGAGGGGACTGGGGACGAGGCAAGGGGCTCAGCTGAAGTGCATCTACACCAACGCATGCAGCATGAGCAACAAACAGGAGGAGCTGGAAGCCATTGTGTGGCAGGCCAACTATGACTTAGTTGCCATTACAGACACATGGTGGGATTGCTCCCATGAATGGAGTGATGCAATGGATGGCTCTCTTCAGGAGGGACAGGCAAGGAAGAAGGGGTGGTGGTGTGGCTCTCTATGTTAGAGAGTATTCTTATGTTTTTGAGCTGGGGGCTGGGAATGATAAGATTGAGTCTCTGTGGGTAAGGATCAGGGGGAGGGACAACAAGGCGGACATCCTGGTGCGAGTCTCTTATGGACCACCTAACCAGGATGACAAGACGGATGAGGTGTTCTATGAACAGCTGGCAAAAAATATGCCACTGCCAACCCTTGTTCTCATGGGGGACTTCAACTTCCCTGATATATGCTGGAAATACAATACAGTGCAGAAGAAGCAGTCTAGAAGGTTTCTAGAGTGTATGAAAGATAATTTCCTGATGCAGCTCATAAGATAGCCTACCAGAGGAGGCTTCCCACTAGACCTGCTATTCACAAACAGCAATGGACTGGTGGGAGATGTGAAGTTTGGGAGCTGTCTTGGACAGAGTGACGATAAAATGGTAGAATTCTTGAGTCTGGACTTCCAGAGGGTGGACTTTGAACTGTTCAGGACGCTCATACGGAGAGTTCCTTGGGATTCAGTCCTGTAGGGTAAAGGCATCCAAGAAGGGTGGTTGCTCATCAAGAAAGAAGTCTTAATGGAGCAGGAGCAGGCTATCCCCCTGTGCTGCAAGATGAGCTGGTGGGGAAGAAGACTGACGTCAATGAACAGGGAGCCTTTCCTGAGGCTCCATGAGAAAAAGAGCATCGACCTCCCGTGGAAGAAGGGAAGGGAAACTCAAGGATACTACAAAGAAGTTGTTAGGATATGCAGAGAGAAAATTAGAAAGGCAAAAGCCCAGCTTGAACTCAACCTGGACACTGTAGTAAAAGAGAACAAAAAACTTTTTTTACAAATATATTAATGGTATGAGGAGGGCTAAGGAGAATCTTCATCCTTTACTGGATGAGGTGGAGAATGTGACAACTGAGTATAAGGAAAAGGCTGAGGTTCTCAATGTCTTCTTTATGTCTGTCTGTCTTTAAAAGTCAGACCAGTTATCTCTGGAGCACTCTACCTTCTGATGTAGAAATTTCAGATGGAGAGCAGAATAAATCCCCACAGTTCAGGTGGAAACAGTTAGATACCTGCTACTTCACCTGGACTGCAGCAAGTTCATGGGGTCAGATGGGATCCACCTACAAGTGCTGAGAGAGATGGCAGAGGTGATAGCCAAGCCGCTTTCCTTCATCTACCAGCATTCCTGACCAACTGGAGAGGTCCCAGTGGCTTGGAGGCTTGCCAGCATGACTCCTATATACAAGAAGCTTCATAAGGAGGATCTGGGGAACTGCAGGCCTGTCAGACACACCTCAGTGTGAGGTAAGTCTCTAGAGCAGATCAGCACAAGGAAGATCACACAGCATGTGCACGACAACCAGGGGATCAGGACAAGCCAGGGCATGAAGAGCAGGTCCTGCTTGACCAAGCTGATCTCCTTCTGTGATTGGGTGACCCACCTGGTGGATGAGGGAAAGGCTGTTGACATAGTCTGCCCAGACTTCAGAAAAAGCCTTCAATACTGTCTCCCACACTATTCTCCTGGAGAAACTGGAAGCTTGTGGCTTGGACAGGTACACTCTTTGCTGGGTAAAGAATTGGCTGGATGGCTGTGCCCAGAGAGTTGTGGTGAATAGAGTTAAATCCAACTAATGACCAGTTACAAGTGGTGTTCCCTGGCATTAGTACTGGGGCCTGTCCTGTTCAATATCTTTACTGATGGCTTGGATGAGGGCACTTATTGCACCCTCAGTAAATTTGCAGTTTACACCAAGTGACTGGAAGTGTCAATCTACCTGGGGGAAGAAAGGCCTTGCAGAGTGTTGCCTTTCGCAGGCAACCGTGATGTTCGTTGCTTAGGGGAGCCTGCGGCTTGGCCATATACCGAGGTGACACCAATATGATGAGCGGTAAAATGGCCTCTATTCACTACTAAACACAGCTTATATTACATTTTTACCTACAAAACCGTGCTGTCATGTCCCACTCTGATTGGTTCATACCAGACAACACCGTGCCCTATTTGGCCGTCTCCACATTCTTTTCTCATCCTTCTTCTTCTCCTGTTTTCTCTGCATCAAGGTCAGCACGATAGCACTGTCTCTCTATGCTTAGGGAGAGGCCTGTCCCGTACATCCCGTGCCCCCGCAAGACGCTTACTACAACAGCAGAGAGATCTGAACTGGCTGGGTATCTGGGCTGAGGCCAATGGGATGATACTCAACAAGACAAAGTTCTAGGTCCTGCACTTTGGCCACAACAACCCCAGGCAGCACTGCAGGCTTGGGGCAGAGTGGATGGATGACTGTGTAGAGGAAATGGATCTGGAGTTATTAGTTGACATTTGACTGAATATGAGCCAGCAGTGTTTCCAGGTGGCCAAGAAGGCCAATGACATCCTGGCTTGTATCGGAAATAGCGATTGCCATCAGGAACAAGGAAGTGATCTCTCTCTACTCAGCCCTGGTGAGGCTGCCCCTTGAGTACTGTGTTCAGTTTTTGGCCCCTCACTACAAGAAAGACATCAAGGCCCTGGAGGGAGTCCAGAGAAGGGCAGTGAAACTGGTGAGGGGTCTGGAGCACAAGAGCACAAGGTTTATGAGGAGCAGCTGAGGTATCTGAGGCTATTTAGTCTGGAGAAGATGAGACTCAGGGGTGACCTTATCGCTCTCTACAACTATCTGTTGTGGTGAGTTGGAGGTTGGCCTTTTCTTCCATGTAACTAGCAATAGGACTAGAGGGAATTGCCTCAAGTTCCACCGGGGAAGATTCAGGATGGATGTAAGGAAATAATTATTGTCCGAGAGTGGCCAGGTGCTGGAATGGGCTGCCAGGGAGGTGGTAGAGTCACCATCCCTGGAAACTGTAGATGTTACTGCAGTTAAATATCAGTACAAATTCTCAACAGACTAATTACAAACCTTAAGTAACACATGCAGAAAATAGGTCCTACTACTCCTGGTTGTAATGGTTACAATAGCAATGTTTTGTACTCTGGCATCATTTACAGCTGTTGGGCATACAGCAAGAATGAGAGATGAGTAGTAGTATACAAATGAACCTCTACAGTCTGACTCAGTATATTGTATTACTCAAATAGATCCACAGTTATATTTGAAGCATCCTGGAATGCATTAGAAAACAAAACCAATATATTCAGGATTCATATTCTAAATTAAAGAATCATAGCAGAAGAGGTAGTGAGGAATACTTTTCTGGACAGAAGAGGAATGTTTGTGGGTAGCAATTTCCAATGACAATATAATGCTTTGAATACCACCAAACTAATAATCAATTGTATCAGTCATTTTCAGTAAATTAATACTCCCTTTGTAATTTTAACATTGCAACTTTACATTATGACAATGTAACTTTGATTATAAAAATAAGTTTTATTTTTGAAGAAGAACAATAAAAATAAATCTGAAATAACTTTGAAAACATACGTATATATTCTTATGAAGAAAAAACAGTTCAGTTTGGTCAGTGGAGCAGGCCTAAGCAGGGAAATGGAGACAGATCAAAAAAGGCGTATTTCTCGCATCTACACAACAGATTGGTAAGTAGCAGATACAATTTTGCAGTGCTCTGTCCATTAGGCTATGTGAAATACTCTCAGTTCCTGGACTGACAATAAACAGTTTAATTTGAAACTGACATATATGCTCAATATGCTGCATAGTTGAAAAGTAGAATTGGAATTCTATCAGGACAGTGGATACTTTTTTATGATGTAGTATTTTAGTTTATACATTTTATGGTTACAGAGCTTCAGTGGTGTGACATTTATGCAAATTAAGAAACAGATGATTAAATGAAACTTCTCCTTGACGATCACTTGTTATGCTAAAAGAATAAATTTTTACTTCTCCCATGGTTTATAATAAATGCCTTCTTTTTCACATTCTCCCTTTCAATTTCCCATCTAATTATTTTGATAGTCTAATAAAACATCTTGGTTCTACAGTTTATTCCAGTAGAAATTTGGCTGTGGTTTTCATCTGTTGATGACAATCAGCAGGCTTGGATTGAAAGGTAAATTGATCATCCTCTAGGTCTCGTACTAGCCTCCAATGAATCCGGATAAATCAAAGGAGTCAAGTTTTCTGAAGGACTGTGCTTGATAGACTGTTTATGATAAAGCTCCAAAACAAAATGTCTCAAAATGTCTGAAAGAAGTCCAGGTAATTTTGTTTGCTTGCTTGTGATTTCTCCTTCAAAGAGACTTTTTCTCTGAAATGTGGCTAAAACAATGGCAAATATAGTTTAATTCACAGTTGATGTACATAGTTGATAGTAACATTTATTTATTTGTGGAAATAGAATTTGATACCTGAAATCAAAACTGAGGTTTTTTTGTTTTGTTTTGTTTGCTTGCTTGCTTGTTTGTTTGTTTGTTTTTGTCTAGTGTAAGATCATCAGAAGTATAAGGTAGGTACTGCAAATTCCTATGCAATCCAGTTAATTGCATAAATGATATGAGATAAAGTTATAGGCTCATTTGAAACTGATTTGTAGTTTGTAGTGGCGAGGTTGATGGAGAGTAGTATTCAGCTATTTTTTCTTTCTTAGTATTCTTGCCAGTGTTTTGTTAAACAATAAACATTCTCCCCATGGGGGAAATGAGTATGCATCATGTACACAGATCAAACTTCATGCAGTAAGAACCTGTCATCTCTGCAAATCAGTACAAGAAGTGTTTTAAATGAATCATTTTTAGTAATCGTTATTTGGAACACCACGAGTTCAAAAACTTCATTTTTCTGAAGTTCAAAACAACCTAAATAAATGAATACAGACCCTCTAGTATGAAAGATTTTAAGAAGGTTTGGTCAGTGCTGAAATTAGGTTAGGTGTTGAGCCATTTTAGATCTAAGTTTTCTAAATTAAAACTCTTGCAGCATTTATTCTGAAGACAAGAGTTTAGAATCAGAAAAAAAAACTGGCTCTTAAAGGCTTAAAATTAATTCTCCAATTCCTCTCCCTTCTTCCCAACAGTTGTTCCTTTTAGATTCCTTTAGATTACATTATTAAATTATTAACCAGTACACTCTGTGTTCTTATGCAATAATGCTCCTACTTTCACTGTTATGTTATTTTTTCTTTTAGTTCTGTAGATATTTTAAAGTCTTTTTTTCAGGATGTCCTTGATCTCTGTTTTCAATCAAAGATATTAATTAGTGGACAATTTTATTTTATTATTTCTTTCTTCCATAAATTCCTGCAGCTCCTTGACATTTTAGCCAGGTTTTCCTTAACATCTAGATGCAAAAATGAGGCAATACTATACAAAAAAAAAAAAAATCAATAAAAAATCTTTTAGCAGAAATATTTTTGAGATACTTTGAAGCATTTCTTATATTGGAGAAATTCAGCATTTCTACTACTGGTGTTTTTATTAAAAAAAAAAATAATAATATTCTCATGTTTATATATTCAAAGGTTTTGGCAAAAAATGTATGGAATTATGATGGGAAAGAAATCTTACCATCAGATTAATACTGTATTTGTTCTTAAAAATTGAAATAAAAAAATAGAATAGGAGAGGCTTTTTTAGCCCCATTGATTTGCAACACATATTTAAGTTGATTATGTTAAAAATCTTACTCACTTTTTTTAGATCTATTAACTCTTTACTTAAATTATTCTCTTCTTCAAAGGCACTAAAATTTAAAGGGAATTTTCCACGTACACTAGTGTTCATAGAATCATAGAATATCCTGAGAGGGAAAGGAATCCACAATAAGCATCAACTCCAACTCTAGGCTCCACAAGACTATCTAGAACATAGGCACTATGTTTAAGAACACTGTCCATATGCTTCTTGTTCTCCAGCACTCTTGGGGAATTCTAAGGAAAACTTTCATCCTTTAGATGTTGTACTAAGGGACATGATTTAGTGGAGAAATATTGGTGGTAGATTGTTGCAAGTTAGCAACACAACACAGGGTTCTCGTGCAAGAAAGATTTTATTTATTGCTATATTTGTATCTGTATATATCCTTTTTACTTTCACAAGCAAGCCTTTTATATTCTAACATGTGCATTGAGTACATTTTCACTAACAATCCACTGGCTAGAAAGCAAGCAAGTTCCATAACAAGTCTTCATAACAGCAGAGAACTTATCTTATGCCCAGCTACAAAACATCCTTGTTTATTCTGTTCATCTCTGTTTCCCAGTGCCATATTATCAGCAAGCTGACATTCATCGAGATCAAGCTGACCTCTCCACCTCACACATCTCCTTCTTTACTAATGAAAAAAGTGTGATTTAAAGCATCTTGTATCATTTTCTGAACACATTGCAATAAGCAAGGAACACAAATTAAAACAGAGAAAAGCAATAAGACAAACTAATGCCTACTTTTAACAGATTCTGTATCCACACTCCCAGACTTCCAAAGAGGCCTCATAATATATCCAACCCATCATCAAACTGTAATTTCTTAACTCCACTCTGCAAATCTTGAATGCTTTTATGTATTGATTTTGAATGTTCTCATCGAAATCCTGACACCTGTGATCTTGAGCTAACAGCAAGAAGTCTATAGCAGCATGATTCTGTAGCATAACATGTTATACCGAGTCTATATCAAGTAGCAGTCCGTTTAGAGCCAAGGAAGTAGAATTTGTTTGCTTGGCCAGCCAGCATCCAAGTTTATTAAGAGTGCTCAATGCTTTAGCTGATGCAACACGTGGGGCTAAAAATGATGCTGCTACTATTCCCCCAGGGTTCCAAAATTCTACGTTGTCCTTACACTCTGAAAAGCATGTACAGTTCTCTTAAGGCTCTTCCGGTGGTGAGTGATCATGGAGATATTAGGTGTTAGTAAAGTTAGCCTTCCCAAACTGCATGGACCTCCTTTGAAGTGAGAGGAGATGGCAGGCCATGCCCTGTCCCCACAGATGAGAAAAACTCCTGCCGGCAAACTAAGCAGATGGTTACTAGATCTTGAGATGTTAGGAGAAGTATAATTAAAGCCTATGGAGGGTGTTGGTGCAACAGTTTGACAGTCTGGACAGGACTGTACAATCTGTCAAGCCTGATCCATGGTCAGTTGGAAGGCATGCTGTAATGCCTTTGCATTTTGATGATAAAAATCATGAGACAACTGTGCTTGGGCAAACTGATCGAGGACAATTGCTCCTGACAGTTTGTCCACCTGCACATTACCCTTCGAAATAAGGCCTGGCAGAGAGGGGTGAGAGCAAACATGCTGAATGAAGTAAGATTCTGAGTGGTGATCTAGAAACCATTTTAAGAGCAAAAGAAGCAGAAACAACTGCCTGTTAGTTGTCTCCTTTAGATAAGAAGGCTCCAGTCGCATCATGATGCCTGCAATACAAGCAGAAGCTGTTACTATATTGGTGGGTTCAGACCATTGCTTGAACACACTGATCACTGCTGCAAGTTCCACAATTTGTGGAGAGCAGGTGGTGACATGGACATCACTATTCCAGATCCCGGCAGTACCTCTCCATACAATGACTGTGCAGCCAGTCCTGCTGGATCCATCTGTAAAAACAGTAAGAGCACTTACAAGAGGAGTTAATGATAATTTAGAAACTGGCAACAAATAGAATGAAGAGATTGTAAAAGCTTCTGTGCTGGCAGATAAATACTAATCTGTCCTGAAAATCCTACCAGTGCACACTGCAGCTGCAATGACATGTGGAACACAAAATCCCATTGCTTGAGATCAAATGGGACATAAGTTGTTTCTGGATCCGTGCCATCTAGTGCTAATAAACGCTCCTTTCCTCTGCAAATGACCATTAGCTACCATACCAACCCTGGTGGTAACAGTCGTAACAAATTTGTGCAGTAAAAATACCCATTCTAAAATGGGGTCGGGATCCCCCTCGATCCACTGCACTAACAGTCCATAAGGTTGAAAAGGAGAGTTGATAACAAAAAGACTGATAGGATGATCAGGTTTTCTTCAGTGTGTTGCTTGCTGGGTCATCTTTGAGATGGCAGTATTGAGCACTGTTGTTGCTGCTGGTGTCAAATGCCAGAGTGATGATAAGTCCGGATCCCCTTCCAGTAATCTGAAGAGGGGGTGAAGATCTTCTGTAAAAATCCCCACACCCAATGTATGGCACCTAATAACTTTTGCAGATCGTTTAAGATACTAACTTTGGTACCCAAAGTTAGTCTCTTAAGTCTGTGTCTATTGAGTCTCTGTTAGTCTCTTGAGTCTGTGGATTGGTTTGAGTCAGCGAAATCCTCCAGCTCAGATATAGCCAAGGTGGTGTCTTTTGGACTTTGTCCTGCACAATCTGTAATCCTGCCTGAGTTGCTGCTGTTATGATCACTGACACAACTTCAGTCACCGTCACCTCTCCTGTCGCGATGACCAGGATATTGTCCATATAGTGGTATATGCAAACATTGGGAAACCTACTCCATCACTCTTTTCTCAATCTATTCATCACCCAGTCTATACTGATGTTTGGGATTGCCTCAGTCCAGGTGCTGTCAAAGGAAGAATGTCAAAGTCATTTCTCATAGTTTCACTGCTAACTAGAAAGCCTTGTTCTTCTCAATTTCATGTAGATTTGACAGTAATTAGAATTACATACTCTCCTTTAAAAATCTGTTTTCATTTGAAGCTGTGAAAGAAAATAAGTCTTGTCAATGTGTAATTTTGTCTTTGAAATTTTGTAGAATTGTAGAATCACAGAATCATTTGAGTTGGAAGAGACTCTTAAAGGTCATCAACTCCTCTGCAAGGAACAGAGATTCCAGCCAGATCAGGTTGCTCAGAGCCTACTCCAGCCAAACCTTGAATGTCTCCAGGGGGGAGACAGAGCATCCACCACATCTCTGGACAGCCTGTTCCAGTGCCTCACCACCATAAAGAACTTCTTCCTTATATACAGACTAAATCTCCTCTCTTTTTGTTTGAAACCATTTCCCTTCGTTCCATCACAACAGACCTTGCTAAAGAGTATGTCCCCTTCTTTCTTATAGCCCGCCTTAAGATAGTGAAAGGCTGCTATCAAGTCTTGCTGGAGCCTTCTCTTCTCCAGGCTGAAGAGCCCTAGTTAGAATCATAAAATCATAGAATCGCTAAGGTTGGAAAAGACCCACAGGATCATCCAGTCCAACCATTCGCCCTTCATCAATGATTCTCGCTAAACCATGTCCCTCAACACAACGTCCAAATGCTCTTTGAACACCACCAGCGTCGGTGACTCCACCACCCCTCTGGGCAGCCCATTCCAGTGCCTGACAACCCTTTCAGAGAAGTAGTATTTCCTAATGTCCAGCCTGAATCTTCCCTGGTGCAGCTTGAAGCCATTCCCTCTAGTCCTATCACTAGTCACATGAGAGAAGAGGCTGACCCCCAGCTCACTACAACCTCCCTTCAGGTAGTTATAGAGAGCAATAAGGTCTCCCCTGAGCCTCCTCTTCTCCAGGCTGAGCAATCCCAGCTCCTTCAGCCGCTCTTCATAAGGCCTGTGCTCCAGACCCCTCACCATCTTTGTTGCCCTCCTCTGGACACGCTCCAGGGCCTCGATGTCTTTCTTACAGGGAGGGGCCCAAAACTGGACACAGTACTCAAGGTGCGGCCTCACCACTGCTGAGTACAGGGGGATAATTACTTCCCTGTTCCTGCTGGCAACACTATTTCTGATACAAGCCAGGATGCCATTGGCCTTCTTGGCCACCTGGGCACACTGCTGGCTCATGTTCAGTCTAGCGTCAATCAAGACCCCCAGGTCCATTTTCTCTACACAGTCTTCCAGCCACTCTGCCCCAAGCCTGTAGCGTTGCCTGGGGTTATTGCGGCCAAAGTGCAGGACCCAGCATTTGGTCTTGTTGAATTCCATCCCATTGGCTTCAGCCCAGCTATCCAAGCTATCCAGATCCCTTTGTAAGGCCTTGCTACCCTCAGGCAGATTGACACTTCCAGCCATCTTGGTGTCATGTGCAAATTTACTGAGGGTGCACTCAATGTCCTCATCCAGGTCATCAGTAAAGATATTTAAGAAGACAGGCCCCAGCACCGAACCCTGGGGAAAACCACTCGTGACTGGTCGCCAGCTGGATTTAACTCCATTCACCACCACTCTCTGGGCCCGGCCATCCAGCCAGTTCCTTACCCAGCCGAGTGTATCTGTCCAAGCCACGGACTGCCAGCTTCTGCAGGAGAACACTGTGGGAGACAGTGTCAAAGGCTTTGCTGAAATCTAGGTAGACTACATCAACAGCCTTTCCCTCATCCACCAGACGGGTCACTGGATCATAGAAGGAGATCAGGTTGGTCAAGCAGGACCTGCCCTTCGTGAACCCATGCTGGCTAGGCCTGATCCCCCAGTTGTCCTGCACGTGCTGCATGATCTCCCTCAAGACAATCTGCTCCATAATCTTCCCTGATACCCAGGTCAGGCTAACAGGCCTGTAGCACCCCAGATCCTCCCTGCAGCCCTTCTTGTAGATGGGAGTCACATTGGAAAGCCTCCAGTCTTCTGGGACCTCACCCGTCAACAAGGAGCGCTGATAGGTGATGGAAAGTGGCTCGGCTATCACCTCCGCCAGTTCCCTCAGCACTCTCATGTGAATCTCATCCAGCACCATGGACTTGTGGCAGTCCAGTTGGAGTAGCAGGTCTCTGACTGTTTCCTCCTGAATTGTGGGGGGTTTAGTCTGCTCCCCAGCCAAGGCTGCCAGGTCAGAGAGTGGAGAAACCTGAGGATAACTGGTCTGACTTTTAAAGACAGATGTAAAGAAGGCGTTCAAAACCTCTGCCTTTTCCTTGTCCTCAGTGGTCACACTGCGAGCCTCATCCAGTAAAGAATGGACATTCTCCCTGGTCCTCCTCTTACTGTTGATATACTTGTAAAAGAGTTTCTTGTTCCCTTTTACCCCAGCAGCCAGGTTGAGTTCAAGCTGGGCTTTTGTCTTTCTGATTTTCTCCCTGCACATCTTAACAACTTCTGTGTATTCTTTCCGAGTTGCCCGTCCCTTCTTCCACAGGAGGTAGATTCTCTTTTTCTCCTGGAGCCTCAAGAATAGTTCCCTATTCATCCACGCCGGTCTTCTTCCGCACCAGCTCATTTTGTGGCTCAGGGGGATAGCCTGCTCCTGCGCCTTTAAGATTTCCTTTTTAAAGAGCAACCAGCCATCTTGTACCCCTTTACTCTCTAAGACTGAACCCCAGGGGACTCTCCCTACTAGTCTCCTGAACAATTCAAAGTCTGCCCTCCGGAAGTCCAAGGTAGCAGTTTTGCTGTTCCCCCTCCTGACTCCACCAAGAATCGAGAACTCTACCATGTCGTGGTCACTCTGCCCAAGACAGCCCCCAACCTCTACATCTCCCACCAGACCTTCTCTGTTTGTGAACAGCAGGTCTAATGGGGCAGCTGCTCTCGCAGGTTCTCTTATCATCTGCATCAAGAAGTTGTCCTCCATACATTCCAGAAACCTCTTAGACTGCTTCTTCTGTGCTAAAGTGTATTCCCAGCATATGGAAGTTGAAGTCCCCCATGAGGACAAGGGCCAGCGATAGTGCAGCTTCCGCCAGCTGCTCACAGAACAACTCATCTGTCTCTTCATCCTTGTTTGGTGGTCTATAACAGACGCCCACCAGGATGTCTGCCTTGCCGGCTCTTCCCCTGATCTTAACCCGTAAGGATTCAACCTTATTTTTCCCAGTCATAAGTTCAGTAACCTCAAAGCACTCTTTAACATAGAGAGCCACGCCACCACCCCTTCTTCCTTGCCTGTCCCTCCTGAAGAGTTTGTAGCCATCCATTGCATCACTCCAGTCATGGGAGTGGTCCCACCACGTTTCCATAATGGCAACTAGGTCATAGCTTGCCTGCTGCACAATGGCTTCTAACTCTTCTTGTTTGTTGCCCATGCTGCGTGCATTGGTATAGACACACTTTAGCTGGGCCTCTCGCCTCACCCCTAATCCTATTATTGCTCCCCCAGGCTCATCTCTAGCAGGCCTGGTTTTATCCCCTTCCCCCCTCATGTCTAGTTTAAAGACCTCTCTACAAGTCCTGCCAGCTCCTGAGCAAGGATCCATTTCCCCCTTTGAGACAGGTGATACCCATCTGCAGACCTCAGGCCAGGTGCCAAGTAGACCGCCCAATAATCAAAGAACCCGAGATTCTTGCGTTTGCACCAGCCTCTCAGCCATGTGTTTACGTGATGGGTTTTCCTGGTCACTGCATTATCTTTCCCTGCCACTGTAGGAATACCTGCAAATACTTCTTGTATGCCTGCATTGTCTACTAACCTCCCCACCCCCTTAAAATCATCTTTTATAGCCCTCAGGCTTCTGTCAGCAACCTCATCGCTGCCAGCCTGAATGATCAATAATGGATAGTAATCAGAGGGGTGGATCAGACCAGGAAGTTTCCTGGAAATATTCCTGACCCGGCCCCCAGGGAGGCAGCACACCTCCCTGCAGGTGGTGTTCACCACGGGTGAACGTGGTGTTCACCACGGGTTCACCTGCGGGTGGTGTTCTTTCAGCCTGTCCTTATAGGGGAGGTATTCCATTCCTTGGATCATTTCTGTGGCCCTCCTCTGGAGGTGCTCCAATTTTTCAGGCTGTAAAGTAGTCTTTACCAACACTGACAAAAACAGAAAAATAAAAATATAAATAAATAAATAAATAAAGGGAAAACTTAGGTGAAAATTTCTCTCCTGTGTTTCATCAAATGGGTTTAATTCCAGGACTCAGTTTTTTTCTGTCTTTGTTTTCAGTGTATGAATTTACTGAGCGGGTGCATGATGGTTACCAGACTCTCCTTTTCAGAAATTATTACATGTATTATATTATTACTGGGTAATATAATCCAAGGCAGTTATGGTGAGAGTATTGTTGTATATATGTTGTTATATATTTTCTATGATATCAAGATTTTCTAACAAAGTAAGTATGTTTCATTTCTGAAAGTGATAAATTGTTATACGCTACTTGAAACAGTGGCACAAGGCTGTATTTTTTGCTGTTCATAATTAAGTATAGCTTTTAAAAATAATAACTGACTTGTGAAGGAACTGTTTGAAACCTGTTCATCTTCCAGGCCTTTACTTTAAAACAAAACAAGAATCCCACTGCAGTCCTTTAAAACTCTCCACAAATAGAACAATTTGGCATAATTTTTAATGTAAACGTAAGTTGCGTGACAAAGGTGGAGAAGTTTGACAGAAAATAAACCCGCTTGTGTGCCAGGTTGTCCTCAAACTGGGGTTGGAGTAGATAAGCTTAGATTCTGAGCATTGCCCAGTTTGGCACTCTAAGTACAATTATGTTGATAGAATAGAACTGTAGAATCATAAAATAGTTAATGTTGGAAAAGACCATTGAGATCATTGAGTTGACCACCCTTAAGGAATTCAGCTGCACTCAACGAGGATTTAGGGCTGGATTAGTGAATTATGCAGTTTATTAAAGCAACAGATTACAAATTCTTCTGGATTACTGATGATTAATACATTATCTGGAAAGCATACGAGTTTAACCAAGAACATGAATAATAAGGCCAACTACAAACATGATAAATCATGGAATAACTCTATAGAGATTTTGAGTTTCCTTGGGGAAGCACTCAGTATAACTGAGTCTGCAAATCTTACCTAATATGCAACCATGTGGGTGGGGAAGAGAGGCTCAGCCTGTCAACCAAGCCCAGAAGGAGCAGTATCTTCCCAAGTTGTCTGAGTTGATCTCTTCTCCAGAATTCCTTCTCTTTTAGGCAACTTTTACACTATTTTCTTATTCAGAGAAGGAGCTTGAATGACTACAGTCAAAAATAGTTTGTTCTGCAAAGTTTACTCACAGAACATGTTTTTTACAGAAAGGTGGAAAACTTTTGGCTTGGGGCTGGTTCAGGAAAACAATGTAGTTTATCAGTTCCAACAGTGTCAAGTCCATCCCTGCAGGATGACCATGGGGTTTGGCCATGGGAGCTCCATTCTACTCACACTCCATGTTGTTTTTTCAGCATACAAGTCAGCATACCAGGCTCCCCTGGTGTTTGTTAACAAGCTAAGGTTTGCAGGTCTTATGCTGCTTCAAGAAATATCGTGGAATGAACTATCCACTACATTCCACCCTGGAGGTTTACATTCTCTGTAGAGGTGGACGTTTCAGAAAGTCACCTCCTGTAAATATTCCACAGTGCATCACATCAATATGTAGCTTTGGGATTATATTATTTAGCTTCTGAATGTACAACAGCTTCTTTGGAAAAAAATTGAATAAAATTTTGAAATTTGAAACTTGAATAAAAATATAAGGCAGTCTTATATTTATAAACCTGGAACAAATGAGAAATTATTTCTTGCTATTTGCTCATAAATATTCCAGTTGAATTCTTTGTTAAAAATAATTTAAAAAAATAAAAGCAGAATGAGATGGACAATTTTTGAGGAAAATAAACTTTGAATGCGTAGAGATACATAGAGATTTTGCTATCAACTCAGCTAATTTCAGTGGTAAAGTATTAAGTGTGTGTTTAGATCATCAGTATGCTTGCAGTGGGAATAAGGAAAATAATCTTGAAAATAACTGTTCTGTGACAGCATCTTCACTGAGGTTTGCAAATATCTGTGGGAGGGAGCAGAGTAAGAGTGACTGCTTTTTTCACCCTTCCTCAAAGGATAGGCCTATGAAGGAACAAGAGAAGATAAACCTTTGCAAGAGTTTGAGTGGTGGACAGCCCTAGAGCAGAAAAGCATAACATGAGAGAGAAAACTCACCTCTTATATTTTTATTGTTCTGGCCACTATGGGGATTAGCATCAGAAAATATCTTCCTCATCCCCAAGTGACAGTATTCAGAGAATTGCTTTTACTTTTCCTCTGTGCGAAGTGTAAAAGCTATAGAAAATGCATAATAAAATACTTGCTCTTCAAAAATGTACAGAAATGAAACTTATAAATTTATACCTACTACATACAGTGTATTGTCAAATAGTTGTCACTGGTAAAGTGTTTTCAGTTAAAGTATTCAATCTATTTCATATCTGACAAGGGCTTTTGTAGTAGTAATAAGATGTTAAGAGAATATAAGCAAAAACATTGTTATCTAATAGAGGAAACCTTGCAAAAGGAAAAGAAAGGGCATTTATTCTGAAATTACAGAAATGTTTTAGTAACAGAATTGCCCATGCTTTGTGAATCAAATTCAGGTAAGGTATTTGGTCCTAGTCTGTCAGCAGATTTGAATATTTTCTTGTACCCTTCTGGAAAAAAAAAAAAAAATAAGGAAAATTGTTCTGTGTCATGACAACTACAAAAGAAGTCTCAAATGCATACATAATGCTGAGAGGTGCAGTCGACACGCTAGTGAGAGGGATGCTATCCAGAGGGTCTGGACAGGCTTGAGTGGTGAGCCCATGCCAACCTCAGGAAGTTCAACAAGGCCAAGTGCAAGGTTCTGCATCTGAGTTGGGGCAATCCCAAGCACAGATACATGCTGGCTGGAGAATAGTGGAGAGTGGCTCCGAGGAGAAGAATTTTGGGGTGTCAGTTGATGAAAGACTCAGCATGAGTCAGCAATGTGCACTTGCAGCCCATAAGGCAAACTGTATCCTGAGTTAGAGGATACAGCTTTTACAGATTACGGAACTGGAGTATTAACCCTTTAATTACCTGTGCTGTACACGATGTTACAATGAGGAATACCAATAGCAAAATTACAAAACCATGACAAGGGGAAATGGTTTTAAACTGGAAGAGTGTAGATTTAGACTAGATGTTAGGAAGAAATTCTTTACTGTGAGGGTGGTGAGACATTGGAACAGGCTGTCCAGTGAGGTTGTGGATGCCCCATCTCTGGAGGCATTCAAGGCCAGGTTGAATGGGGCTTTGAGCAACCTGGTCTAGAGAGAGGTATCCCTGCTAATAGCAGGGGGGCTGAGACTAGGTGATCTTAAAGGTCCCTTCCAACCCAAGCCATTCTATGATTCTATAAACGGTAATACTTGAATGAATTTTCTGACTGTTTCCATTCATAATATTTCTATTTTTTTTTTCACAGAAAGATGGAAGAGAAGGAGTATATGCTTTTATTCAGTTCATTAAGTGCAGATTTCAGTGAATGAATTTCTGTATGTTCACTGGAGGAATCTGATAATATGTTAAACAATACAAAATAAACTCACATTGAAAGTTTAGAATAACAGAAGAAATACTTCTATTCAAATAAGGAAAAGTGAATGAGGGCAATTAATTTATAATCCTTCTTCTCCAGACAAATTCCTTACTCCCTAGGTCAATATGGTTTAATCCAGAAAAGACTTTGTTCACATTTTAATTCTAGCATGAAAACTGTGCTTTTGCATGTTAAAATTCATGTGCTAAAGTAGTTCAGAACTGTTCTATTTTATAAGTTAAAAAAAGAATGATATATTTTACTGTTGTGGAACGCACGTTCATATTTGAAAAAGACGTGAGGGGCAACTGAATTGTTTTTTTACAATAGATATATGTGCTCCATGAGGTTTTTTTTAATACTAATTTCTACAAGTATAAAATCTGTATAGTTATTTAAATTTCTTTTGTGGACTGGGGAAGGGCGGTGGATGTAATCTACCTGGACTTCTGCAAAGCCTTTGACATAGTCCCTCACCACATCCTTCCCTCTAAATTGGAGAGGTATGGATTTGAAGGATGGACTGTTCGCTCAATTAGGGATTGGTTGGCTGGATGTAGCTAAAGGGTTGTGATTAAAGGTTCTGTGTCAAGGTGGAGTCTGGTCACAAGTGGTGACCCTCAGGGGTTAGTCTTGGGACTGGTGCTCTTCAACATCTTCATCAACAGCATAGACTATGGCATCGAGTGCACCCTCAGCAAGTTTGCAGATGACACCAAGCTGAGTGGTACAGTCGTAGGGTACATACGTTGGGAGGAAGGGAAGCCATCCAGAGTGACCTGAACAGGTTGAAGAAGTGGGCCCATGAAAACTTAATGAGGTTCAATAAGGCCAAGTGCAGGGTGCTGCACTTGGGTCGGGGCAATCCCCGGTATTTATGCAAACTGGGGGAAGATCTCCTGGAGAGCAGCCCTGCAGAGAGTGACTGGTGGACGAGAAAAAGAACATGAGTCAGGAATGTGCGCTTGCAGCCTGGAAGGCCAACTGTATTCTGGGCTGCATTAAAGAATGGGTGGCCAGCAAGGAGCGGGAGATGATCGTACGCCTCTACTCAGCTATTGTGAGGCCACATCTGGAGTGCTGCATCCATGGAGTTCTTGGAGCGGGTCCAGAGGAGGGCCACTAAGATGATCAGAGGGCTGAAGCACCTCTCTAGGAGGAAAGGTTGAGGGAACTGGGCTTATTTATCTTGGAGAAGAGAAGGCTCTGGGCAGACCTCATTGTGGCCTTCCAGTAATTGAAAGGAGTGTATAAAACAGGAGGGGAAATGGCTGTTTACAAGGGTGAATAGTGATAGGACGAGGGGAAATGATCTTAAAATGAGACAGGGAAGGTTTAGGTTAGATAGTAGGAGGAAGTTTTTCACACAGAGGGTGGTGACGCACTGGAACAGGTTGCCCAAGGAGGTTGTGGATGCCCCATCCCCGGAGGCATTCAAAGGCAGGTTGAATGTGACTTCTTATACTTCTAAGACAATAGCATAAAGAGAAAAATGACTTTAGTACAGCAGTAAATAAGGCTTTTCCTTTTCTTTTTCCCTTTTCCTTTCCCTTTTTCTTTTCCTTTCTCTAAATGAAAAATGGAAACTTCTCACTGTTGGAGGACACTGTACAATCAGGAAATTTGCTGTGGTAAAAAAAAAAAAAAAAAAAAAAAATTGAAGAAGTTAAATTCCTTGCAATATTTCATCTAAATGTGGTATATATTTCTAATTTTTTTTTTTTTTTTGGAACAGCAACTGGAAATGAAAAAAAGATCGCACTGTCACTGACAATAACCTGTGTTTAAGTTATTATAAATAGTCAAAAAATTCAGGAAGCTCTGCTTAATTGTTGTGCTTTGCCTGTGATATTTCTTAATGAGGCACTCTTATACTGTATACTGAAAATATATGACCAGTGGTAGTGATTATATTAAAAAATAGTACTCTGTAGCTAAGAATTTGCTCTATCAAATAGTGTTCTTGTGCTTTTTGGTTGTTGTTTTTTTTTTTTTTGAAAAAAAAAAAAAAGAAAGCTGAAAGATTTTCAGGTTTCAAGAACTGTAATAATTACATAATAACTAAGAAACTTTAAAGGGAACTGTGCAAGCAAAGGGATTCAAAGCCTATAAGAAAATGGATAATAGAGAGTTATAGCATAATTTATGTATAACATTACATTCTCAGAGAGGATGTGAGGTAAAACCTGGATAACTGAGCTGCTTAGACTTTTTGTTCTCTGAAGAAAAAAAAATGTATATATACAATTTTTTGACTCTGAATACTTTCTAGGTATAGAATGCTTTCTGAAGAAAATTAAAAGCTGTCTGTAGAAAGCAGGAGAAACGGTGTTTTCATATTCTGTTTGTGTGGAAGTGTTCAAGTGGTTTGAATGGGGCTTTAGGCAATCTAAACTAATGGAAGATGCCCATGTCCAGAGCAGACAGATGGAACTAGGAGGTCTTTAAGGATGCCTTTCAACTTAAACTGTTTAATGATTCTATGAAGTTTTCTATTTTGGGCAATGGATAACGCTAGTGAATATATGGAAATAATCAAATGCTAAGTATGCTGACAGTCTAATAACCGACTGAATCAGGAAAAAAAATTGATCTAAATTCTTACACTTAGTTTCTACGCTTCCTTAAACTAATATAATTCTCTGACTGCTTCACTGCCTTCTATTTTTAGTATGATAATTCTCAGTATAAATGAAATTGCATTTTTTATATCTCACAAATTTTTTTTTAGACTATATCATTTAATTCTTTGAATTTAGTTTTCAGTACTGATCTTTTTATGATAGTTAATTAAAAAGTATGTTAAAAAAATTATTTCTGTTACCAAGTACTATGAAAACACTTTAGATTGTTTATTTATGGAAAAAATATTTTTCTGTAGTATGCTGTTTACGAATGGAAAGCTTATGTTCTTCATTCCTATACCATGCAAAACTTAATTAAACTTTAAGTGACTTCAGTATTTAGGAAGCCCATTTTGAATTTTATTATAACAACGATTTACCTTCTTGTATGTGATCTGTATTTTCTGTCTTGATTCTATATCATGGATTTATTAGGGACATTTCTGT